>NC_089250.1:61033838-61345995 GCF_963930625.1 Muntiacus reevesi | reverse complement strand
TGACCTGTTTTTCAAATCAATACCAAAAGAAAACTTGTGCCTTATCATATAGTTACTTGGGTATAACTTAACCAGTTCACTTCTAGCAAAGCAAGCCTAAAACTGGCCATTCTCTAAGCACAAACTTCTTCTCTATTAAGATAGAGCCTTGGGGTATTTTTGTTTGTTCTCTCTCTTTTTTTTTTTGGCCATTGCCTGTGGATGAGGAAAAAAAAAAACCTAAAAATGAGTTTGCAACAAAAGTTTTTATTTGAAAATGAGAACATTTGTATGTTTGTAGCACATCCATCTAAAACAAGTTCCAAAAGAAACAACAACAGTTGTTACTGATTACTCAAGAACTCAGTCTGAAAACCTCTTAGACATTCCAAAGCCAATCAATGTAGATGGTTAACATAAGCAATAGTGAGTAACTCACTTCTCTGTTCAAACCCTGATTCTGAATTCCAGCAAGTCACAGTATTATGAAAAGGAGAACAAAAGAAAGAACATTTTAAAAAAGTCATCTAAAAGTCACCTTGTCTACCTAGATTCCACACTGGTTTAACCCAGTACATCTCAAATATTTAAGTACACACGAATCACTTGAGGAAATCTTATTAAAATGCAAATTCACTAGATCTGTGACACAACCTGAGATTCTACATTTTTAAAAAGCTCCCAGGTGACAATGATGCTGCTAGCCTCAGCACAGACAACGTGTATTTACTTTTCTCATGGCTAAGGTAAAGTTGATGTTGCCTGACCACTCTTGTCTAAAGTGAAGCGGCATACAAACAGCCAGCTTTTCCAAAAGGCCTATCAATCCACCATTCATGCTCTTCATCAATTGGAGTTTCTTTTTCTTAATCACATTTAGGGATCTTTGAATCTCTCAAATACTGTTCACATAGATCTTTTAAACTGAGGTACATAAGTATTAAGTTAAACCTTAGGTAAGAAGGAGCAAACTCCTAGCTCCCTTCATGCAACCCAGTGGCATGATTCTTCCTGAAACAACACCAATACAGGCTCATTTTTAGACTCATTTTAGACTCAGATAAACTGAAATTATGTATATAACTAGTTGCTCCCTTTATTCAGTTGGTTCATTCACTTTGCTATTTCTTTGTAAAATACCACTGGATTTGATCCACTTTTTCAGAATTACAAGTTACTTTGAATTTTAATCCAGTTCTCCAAGGAATCAGGCTCTGGTACTGAGGAATTATTTTCTCTAAGTCATAGTTCTGTTATCTGTGAAACAGAAATAATGCCTTGTACGTCTATTCTAAGAATCTATGACTCTATAGAGTTTTTTATTTCCTTTCCAATCTTTAGTGCTTGAGATCTATGACATTTTGCTTTATTTTGCTTACTTCCCAGTTCCCCAGAGAAAGGAGCCTGCATAAACTATATATAGACATTACTATATTTAACTATCCTTACAAGGAACTCTGAGAAGTTAATATGACGAACTGGAAATATCCTTAAGTAAGTAAAAATAAAAATAAAAACTAAAAAAATAAAACCTTACATTATCTTTCTCAGTGCCAATCCCCAAAATATGCAAGCAGCCAAATGTACACTTTTTTGTTCACTTTGGTTGTTGCTGTCTTCCTGTGCACAGGTAGAAATTGTGCTTAAATGTATGTGACTGGAGAGAGCTACAGCTGAGGAAAAGCAGTCAATTTACCTCTTCTCACAAGTCTCACCAGCTGTGTTTTCCTGATGACACAGAATCTGTCCACCTGCTCCCACAGACGGCACAGCTGCAGTTAAAGTCAAACACCTGGTTCTGCACTCCCATTCCAGGCAGCTTGCTAGAACAAGCCTAGTTACCAATCAGGCAAGCCCAGGTCAGCATGCTCATCTTATTGCCAAAACTAAAGACGAACGTCATTCTTAACATAGGATAGTAAAATATATTTTTCATATCCAAAACACAAACACAACAATGTCAAAGAAGTTACAGTAATAATGCTAAAGAACTGTTATAAAGTGTGAGATCCTAGATCACAAATTTGGTTACATTAACCACTTCCCAAACTACTTAATTCAGAGCATTTAAAGGAAGATAATCCCAGTAAAATGAGCTCATTATCTCCCAGGAGTCAGTGGATTATATTATGAATGGCAGTATCAACACATGTAAATCCATGGCTGATTCATGTCAATGTATGGGAAAAATCACTACAATATTGTAAAGTAATTAGCTTCCAACTAATAAAAATAAATGAAAAAAATAAACAAACAAAAAAAAGAATGGCAGTATCAATACTAGTAAATGCACTCAATTAAGAGATAACTCCAAATAAACATGTGAAATATGAGAATTTCTTCCTAGTTTTACACTTAAGAAACTTTACAATTGAGATTTTTTTATTCTCCTCATGGGACATTAAATTAACTTAGGTGTGTATATGTTCTGTCACTCAGTCATGTCTGACTCTGTGATCCCACAGACTGTAACCGTATAGTAACTGTATAGTCCATGGGGTCGGAAAGAGTCAGACACAGCTAAGTGACTTTCACTTTAACTTTACCACGATGTCCTATATCAAAATAATTTTTCCTCTCCCTAATGCTTTCTCCATTTAGATTTGGATGGTCTTTATCAGGTTTAGATACTCTAAATCAGTATTTCTGAAAGTAGTATTTCAGTTCAGTTCCGTCGCTCAGTCGTGTCCGACTCTTTGTGACCCCATGAACTGCAGCACACCAGGCCTCCCTGTCCATCACCAACTCCCGCAGTTCACCCAAACCCATCTCCATCGAGTCGGTGATGCCATCCAACCATCTCATCCTCTGTTGTCCCCTTCTCCTCCTGCCCTCAATCTTTCCCAGCATCAGGGTCTTTTCAAATGAGTCAGCTCTTCACATCAGGTGGCCAAAATATTGGAGTTTTAGCTTCAACATCAGTCCTTCCGATGAACACCCAGGACTGATCTCCTTTAGGATGGACTGGTTGGATCTCCTTGCAGTCCAAGGGACTCTCGAGTCTTCTCTAGCACCACAGTTCAAAAGCATCAATTCTTCGGTGCTCAGCTTTCTTTTTTTTTTAAGTTCTACCACTTTATTGCTACCAACCCATCTCCCTCCACCCTCGTGCACACATGCTCAGTCATGTAACCCCACGGACTGCAGCCCGCCAGGCTCCTCTGTTCATGGACTTTTCCAGGCAAGAATACTGGAGTGGGTTGCCATTTCCTTCTCCATCAGCTTTCTTTGTAGTCCAACTCTCACATCCATACATGACCCCTGGAAAAACCATAGCCTTGACTAGACAGACCTTTGCTGACAAAGTAATGTCTCTGCTTTTTAATATGCTGTCTAGGTTGGTCATAACTTTCCTTCTAAGGAGTAAGTGTCTTTTAATTACATGGCTGCAATCACCATTTGCAGTGATTTTGGGGTCCAGAAAAATAAAGTCAGCCAATGTTTCCCCATCTATTTGCCATGAAGTGATGGGACCGGATGCCATGATCTTAGTTTTCTGAATGTTGAGCTTTAAGCCAACTTTTTCACTCTGCTCTTTCACTTTCATCAGGAGGCTCTTTAGTTCTTCACTTTCTGCCATAAGGGTGGTGTCATCTGCATATCTGAGGTTATTGATATTTCTCCTGGCAATCTTGATTCCAGCTTGTGCTTCCTCCAGCCCAGTGTTTCTCATGATGTATTCTGCATATAAGTTAAATAAGCAGGGTGACAATATACAGCCTTGACGTATACCTTTTCCTATTTGGAACCAGTCTGTTGTTCCACGTCCAGTTCTAACTGTTGCTTCCTGACCTGCATACAGGTTTCTCAAGAGGCAGGTCAGGTAGTCTGGTATTCCCATCTCTTTCAGAGTTTTCCAGTTTATTGTGATCCACACAGTCAAAGGCTTTGGCATAGTCAATAAAGCAGAATTAGATGTTTTTCTGGAACTCACTTGATTTATCAATGATCCAGCAGATGTTGGCAATTTGATCTCTCTTTAGACCACCTAAAAGAGAATTACTTAGGAAGCTTGATGAAAAAACGCAGATTCTTGACCTGATCCCAAACTCTGGAATTTAAATTTCTGGGGGGTGAAGTCCCAGAAGCTGCATTTAACAAGCTTCCCAGATGCCTGGGATGCACACCAAAGCATATGTGGCATGTAGTTATTTTTTCCTCCTTAATTATTATTTTAATAAGCCTATATTTACTTGATATGTGTATTTTGGGGCAGATACCATGATTCATTGGAAGGGCTGATGCTGAAGCTGAAATTCCAATACTTTGGCCACCTGAAGCGAAGAACTGACTCATCTGAAAAGACCCTGAGGCTGGAAAAGATCGAAGGCAGGAGGAGAAGGGGACGATAGAGGATGAGATGGTTGGATGGCATCACCAACTCAATGGACATGAGTCTGAGTAAACTCCGGGAGTTGGTGATGGACAGGGAGGCCTGGTGTGCTGCAGTCCATGGGGTCGCAAAGAGTCAGACACGACTGAGAGACTGAATTGAACTGAACTGAACCATGACAAGCATCATATCCACCTTTTGCCTTTAATCCTTCCCTTTTAAGTTAGAGATATACCCTCTTTTACAAACTAGGAAATTGACTCAGATCTCACATGTGAGTGCTAAGTCATTTCAGTCGTGTCCAACTCTTTGCAGCCCTATGGACTGTAGCCCGCCAGGCTCCTCTATCCATGGGATTCTCCAGGCAAGAATATTGGAGTGGGTTGCTATGCCCTCCCTCTAGGGGATCTTCCCAATCCAGGGATCGAACCCCCGTCTCTTATGTCTCCCGCATTGGCAGTTGCGTTCTTTACCATCAGCTCCACATGGGAAGCCTTAAAGGGGTTTGGGGTGGCAGTAGAATAAATCAGGAGTTTGGGATCAGCAGATACAAACAACTATATATAAAATAAATAAACAACAAGGTCCTACTGTCAGCATAGGAAACTATATTCAATATCTTGTAAAAAATTATAATGAAAAAGAATATATATAGCTGAATCACTTTACGTAAGAAACTAACACATTATAAATCAACTACATTTCAATTAAAAAATAAATAAATAAAAAGCAAAATGCATAATCTGTCATATGTATTAGTTTACACTGGTGAAAATAATCACCAAAATACCTTTATGGTATTAATGAGCTAAAAATGGCAAGATTCCTATGACAGGCCTGGAGAGTTTGATCCACCTGAAGCTTTCCTTCTCTATGTCATCAATAGCAGAAAGGACCTATTTTCACTTCCAGCACTGTTCTATTTAGTTACAGGTTCATTAATTCCTTTTTCTACTACCAGACACATGGAGAGACATCATCTCCTACAACTACAGGTAACAGGTCCATCTGCAAGAGCCAACTGCTCCAAAATGGACAGGCCTGCACTTTCTGAGAAAGGGAAAAGGATTTGAATGGTTCTTGGCAACCTCAAGAAGCAATTGATCATATATTCGCCTTTTTTACAGAGCATTTTAAAGTTCTCTGAGATGAAAGGTGTGATCACTTTAAAGGCATCTCACTACTAACACTGAACAAATCAATACTGAAAGCTGCAGTCGTTCATAAAAATATGTTCCAAGGTACTTAAGATAGCAGAAGAGATAAATGTCTTTGCTCTTGTTTAAAGCAAAGGTCTGACAGAATGGTTTTGTGGACTGCTCATCTGACTGGAAATTAGAAAGACTCTGCAAAATATTATGATTCCATTTATAAAAAAAATTATACATTAGTATGCATTACAGATGTCTGTAAAGGTATTCCAAAAAGTCTGGAAATACAAACTTTCAGTGATGAGGTGAAACGGCATTTTTACTTTTGACTGCAATTTTCTAGAAATTTTTTATGAGAATGTCAAGTTACCTTTGTAAATTATCTTTCAAAAATTATATAATTATAATAAATTATAATTTATTATAATAAATTATCGCAGATTCAGCATAGCAGAGAAATGGGACATGGTAGCTAACAGACTTAGTTTATATAATTCTGAGGAGTTCAGGTTCTTTCTCTACCACCTAAACAGAGAGACATGCCCTGAGTGTCAGTTCATTATCCATGTGGCCTCTATTTTCTCAACTGTAAAGTGGGATATGGCAATAGTACAAATCACAGTCTGTTGTGAGCAGTGAATAAAATAATCTATATGAAATCCTCATGTAAACCACTATTTTTCAATGTAGGTACAAATTACAAATATGTGATAAAACATAAAATAGTGGTTCAAGCTTTCTTTCTTCAAATAATTCACAATGTACTTAATAGTCATACAGATCTTCTATGGTCTGTGATCATTTTACACAGAATAACAGACAATATAAACTATGGTAGAGTAGATTAAATCTACAATGAGTCCATGCTCAGATGTGTCCAACTCTTTGTGATCCTATGAACTGTAGCTTGCCAGGCTCCTCTGTCCATGGAATTTTCCAGGCAAGAATATTGGAATGGGTTGCCATTTCCTGCTCCAGATGATCTTCCAGACCTAGGGATCAAACCCATATCTCCTGTGTCTCCTGCACTGGCAGATGGATTCTTTTCCACTGATGCCACCTGGGAAGTGCCAATTAAATCCATACAAAGTCTAATAAATTTCGGCCACAGATTTTGCAAAGAAGAACCCAGAAACTTTCTCAATAAATTCCTAATATATTACTTCATTGTCAAATAGCTCTCACAAAAACACCAGAAAAGTCTGCATAATCTAAATTCCAAATAATGAGCTTTACAAGCATTCATATGATAAAGAGAATTCATCTGTTCACTACAAAGGTCTTGTTAGGTCCAGTCTCTATTTTCATTCACCATTTTCTTTTTCAAGCTGAGCTGTGTGGCTTGCAGGATCTTAGTTCTCCAACTAGGGAGTGAACCTGGCCCATGCAGTAAAAGCTCAGAGTCCTATCCACTAGACTGCCAGGAAATTCCCCACCATCTTATTCACATATCCTGCTATCTACTCAACATCTCCAGTTGGATATTTAAGAGACCTCATATACAAAATGCTGCCGCTCCTGCTAAGTTGCTTCAGTCGTGTCCAACTCTTGTGAGGCCCCATAGACAGCAGCCCACCAGGCTCTGCCGTCCCTGGGATTCTCCAGGCAAGAACACTGGAGTGGGTTGCCATTTCCTTCTCCAATGCATGAAAGTGAAGTGAAAGTGAAGTCGCTCAGTCGTGTCCGATTCTTAGCAACTTCATGGACTGCAGCCTACCAGACTCCTCCGTCCATGGGATTTTCCAGGCAAGAGTACTGGAGTGGGTTGCCATTGCCTTCTCTGTATACAAAATGTCCCATTTCAAATTCTTGTCTCCCCACCCCAGCCTAAACGTACCTGGGGGCTTCTACCATCTCCCCAGTCTTTCTCAACTCCCCAGTCTTTCTCAAATCAGTAAGATGCAGTTTTTAAGTCAATAATCTTGGAGTCATCCTTGACACACAACCACCCACTGAGGCAAATTCTAGCCAAGCCACTGGGACAAATTCTATCAGCTGCACCTTCAAAATATCCTGAATTCAACTATTTCTCCTTACCTCCATTAATAAATATTCTGATCCAAATCAACTTCCCTCTCATGGCCATAGCAATAATTTTTTTTGTTCTTATTTTTATTTATAATAGTTTCTGAATTTACATTTCTGCTTCCACCATTGCTATTAGTATTTTCTCCAAGAGCAAAATGAACTCTTTAAAAGATAGATAAAGGAGATCAAGTCTCCCCCTGCTCAAAACCTTCCAACAGTCTCCCACCTCATTTAGAAAATCCAAAACCCTTTCTTTTGACTCTTAAGATCCCACATACTCTGGTCCCTGTTTACCTTCTGAGATTCTACCAATACTGCCCTTACGTTTTCAGTTTGTTGGGCAAACTGGCCTCCTTGCTGTTTCATGAACTTATCGACCATGCTCCCTCCTCAGAGCTTTGACACTTGCTTCCCTTTGTCTGAGTCTTCCTCTTCCAGATATCCATATGGCTAGCCTATTTTCTCCAGGTCTTTGCTCAAATAGCATTTGATCAGAGAAATCTTTCCTAACCACTACATCTAACTGCACTCCCCACCACCCTCCTCTCTCTAGCTAACACACTTAGTTAATACTTCATCACCACCTGAATATATTAATCAATTAATCAGTGATGAACGCAAAGAAATAGAGGGAAACAATAGAATGGGAAAGACTAGAGATCTCTTCAAGAAAATTAGAGATACTAAGGGAACATTTCAGGCAAGGATGGACACAATAAAGGGCAGAAATGGTATGGACCTAACAGAAGCAGAAGATATTAAGAAGAGGCGGCAAGAATACACAGAAGAACGATACAAAAAAGATCTTCATGACCCAGATAACCATGATGGTGTGAACACTCATCTAGAGCCAGACATCCTGGAATTCGAAGTCAAGTGGGCCTTAGGAAGTATCACTACGAACAAAGCTAGTAGAGGTGATGGAATTCCAGTTGAGCTATTTCAAATCCTAAAAGATGATACTGTGAAAGTGCTGCACTCAATATGCCAGCAAATTTGGAAAACTCAGCAGTGGCCACAGGACAGGAAAAAAGTCAGTTTTTGTTCCAATCCCAAAGAAAGGCAATGCCAGAGAATGTTCAAACTACCGCACAGTTGCCCTCATCTCACACGCTAGCAAAGTAATGCTCAAAATTCTCTAAGCAAGGCTTCAACAGTACATGAACCGTCAACTTCCAGATGTTCCAGGTGGATTTTGAAAAGGCAGAGGAACCAGAGATCGAATTGCCAACATCTGTTGTATTATAGAAAAAGCAAGAGAGTTCCAGAAAAACATCTACTTCTGTTTTATTGCCTATGCCAAAGCCTTTGATTGGGTGGATCACAACAAACTGTGGAAAATTCTTCAAGAGATGGGAATACCAGACTACCTGACCTGCCTCCTGAGAAATCTGTATGCAGGTCAAGAAGCAACAGTTAGAATTGGACATGGAATAACAGACTGGTTCCAAATCGGGAAAGGAGTACATCAAGGCTGTATACTGTCACCCTGCTTATTTAACTTCTATGCAGAATACATCATGAGAAATGCCAGGCTGGATGAAGCACAAGCTGGAATCAAGATTGCTGGGAGAAATATCAATAACCTCAGATATGCAGATGATACCACCCTATGGCAGAAAGCAAAGAAGAACTAAAGAGCCTCTCGATGAAAGTGAAAGAGCAGAGTGAAAAAGTTGGCTTAAAACTCAACATTCAGAAAACTAAGATCATGGCATCTGGTCCCATCCCTTTGTGGCAAACAGATGGGGAAACAATGGAAACAGTGACAGATTTTATTTTGGGGGGGCTCCAAAATCACTGTAGATGATGGCTGCAGCCATGAAATTAAGATGCTTGCTCCTTGGAAGAAAAGCTGTGATCAACCTAGACAGCCTATTAAAAAGCAGAGACATTACTTTGCCAACACCTTGCCAACAAAGATCTGTCTAGGCAAATCTATGGTTTTTCCAGTAGTCATGCACGAATGTGAAAGTTGGGCTATGAAGAAAGCTGAGTGCTGAAGAACTGATGTTTTTGCACTATGGTTTTGGAGATGACTCTTGAGAGTCCCTTGGACTGCAAAGAGATTCAACCAGTCAATCCTAAAGGAAATCAGTCCTGAATATTCACTGGAAGGACTAATGTTGAAGCTGAAACTCCAGTACTTTGGCCACCTGATTCGAAGAATGATTCATTTGAAAAGACCCTGATGCTGGAAAAGATTAGAGGCAGGAGGAGAAGGGGACGACAGAGGATGAGATGGTTGGATGGCATTACCAACTTGATGGACACGAGTTTGAGTAAGCTCCAGGAGTTGGAGATGGACAGGGAAGCCTGGCGTGCTGCAGTCCATAGGGTCGCAAAGAGTCAGACATGACTAAGCGACTTAACTGAACTGAACTGAATATATTAAACATTGTGTTGGGGCTTCCCTGGTGGCTCAAGTGGTAAGAACCCACCTGCCAATGCAGGAGACACAGGTTTGATCCTTGGTCCAGGAAGATCCCACATGCCTCAGAACAACTAAGCCTGAGTGCCCCAACTACTGAGTCTGTGCTCTAGAGCCCGGGAATAGCAACTACTGAAGCCTGCACACCCTAAGAGCCTGTGCTCAGCAACAGAAGAAGCCACTGAAATGAGAAGCCCACACTCCACAACAGAGAAGCCCATGTAGCAAAAAAGACCTAGCATGGCCAATTAAATATATACAATTTTACATGCATGTATAAATATAGTTTTCATCAGACTCTTTGAGAGGACTTCCTTTTGTTCACTACTGTATCCCTGACACCTGTACAAAGCAGGACTCAGCAAATGTTAAAGATTGGTGAGGATGTAAAAAAAAAATGAAATTCTCATAGATTGCTGACACAAGTATAAATGGTGCAACATCTCTGGAAAACCTTTTGGCAGTATTCACACTCAATGACCTTCCAATTCCACTCCTAGGCATGTACCCAACAAAAAGTCATACACACATATACCCAAAGACATAGAAGAATATTCTTTGGAGCACTATTCCTAACAGCCAAAAACTGGAAATAATCAAATGTCCACCAACAACAGAGTGGATAAATTGCAGTATATTTTTATAGTGGAATTCTATACAGCGATAAGAAAAAACTGTTGACACAAGAACATGGGTCATTACTGTTGAAGAGAAGCCAGAAAGAATATACAACATATGACTCTTATTTATATAATGTTACTTTTAAAAAAAAAAAAAGAAGAAGAAGAAGAAGACAAAGCTGATGAATGGTAAGAGGTCAGGATACTGGTTACCCTGGGACAGACGGAGGGATAGTATCTGGCAGGTGAGAGGTGGGTTTCTGAAGTAGCTGCTCTTAATATTCTATTTTTTTTATCTGGAAAGTACAAGTATGATCACCTTATGAAAATTTATTGAGCTGTACATTTATGATTTGTGAATTTTTTTAATAAAAAGTTTACCAGAAAAGGGAAAGCTACAGGAAAAAAGAAACATTATTAAGCTATCTTCCAAATGGTTAATGATTCCATTTATCTTTTTTTTCCCTTCCTTTGTTTGGTTGCACCATGAGGCTTATGGGAATCTTAGTTCCCCAACTAGGTGTCAAACCCATGTCTGCTGCAGTGGAAGCAGAGTCCTACAGGGAATTCCCTCCACTTATCTTTTTAAACATCTTTTTTTAATAGCCAAAAGCAAATTTATTTTCATTTAAAACATAACTCAAGATTAGGTGATTAGTTAAAGCCACATCTTCATTCACCTATAAACTGGAATCCAAGTGTTAAGAAAATCAACCTAAAGATCCTTTCTCACTACACAATACTGTTAATATCTAACTAGATACAAGGACCTATTCAAATGAGAAAAATTTACTCATCTGTTACTGACAGACCTTTCCCCAGTGGTTTCTATTTTCCAATGTCAGCATTCAGGGTAAGTTTAATAAAACCTTTAGCCCTGTTTTCTCCCTTCATCTGTGGAACCAAAATCAGTGTCATGTTCTAATATTTAATTGGCATCAACTGTCTGACTGTTTTCCCTATAATGGAGAAGCGGGTTCACATGTAAACAGGACTGATTTCACAAACGCATAAACATACAAAGAGATCCTTTCCTTAAAATAAATCTGTGCTCCACACACGGCCAAACCCTTGCACAATAAATTAACTCTTCGGCAGCCTCCAAGCTAAAAAACTGAAGTGAAACCAATTAAGCCCTAATGAGATCCCAATTTCTTATTTCTGAAAGAAGTCTTAAAAGATCCCTCTAAGTTTATAATCTTTATCAACCATCCAGATAATCCTGTTAGACTCAGTTCCAAATCTGCGTATCTGAAAATGTGCTACAATAAAAAAAGCTTTGATTACTGCATTTACAGCTTTCACTGCCACAACCAACATGTGCTTTAAAAAACTGGGAAATTTCAATTGCTTCAAAATGGAAATAACAGCCTTAATTAGAAAAGATGGCACTTCTCGTAAAAACACCAAATGGCAGATGATGCTGGTGCTGTGGGAGGGCCCGGAGGAGGCCCCCGGGGGCCCTGGAATGGGAGGCCATGGAACTTCTGCGGAGCCTTCGGCAGTGGCATCTGGGGCCTGGGTTGAGGCCAAGGCAGAGGTCATGGACCTCGCAGAGGCAAGACCAAGAAGACAAGTGGCTCCCCATTACCAAGCTGGGCTGCCTGGTCAAAGACATGAAGATCAAGTCCCTGGAGGAGATCTATCTGTTCTCTCTGCTATCAAGGAATCTGAGATCACTCACTTTTTCCTGGGAGCATCCCTTAATTAAGCAGACCTGTGCTGACCAGGTTCAAGGCATCTGTCACCATTGGGACTTACTACGGGGCATGTCAGTTTGGACATCTACGGAAGTAGCCACTGCCATCCGTGGGGCCATCATCCTGGCCAAGCTCTCCATCATCGCTTTGTGATGAGATGGCTACTGGGGGAACACGACTGGAGCCCCACATGGGCCCTTGCAGGGTGACTGGCCGCTGTGGCTCTGTGCTGGTGCGCCTCACCCCTGCCCCCAGGTATCATCTCAGCCCCAGTGCCCAAGAAGCTCCTGAGGATGTTTCACCGACTACTGCTTCACCTCTGCTGGGGGCTGCATTGTCACCTTGGGCAACTTCACCAAGGCCATTTTTGACACCATTTCCAAGACTCACAGTTATCTCACCCCTAATCTCTGGAAAGAGACCGTACTCACTAAGTCTCTATATCAGAATACACTGATCATCTTATGAAGACCCACATCAGAGTCTCTGTGCAGAGGACCCAGGCTCCAGCTGTAGCTACCACATAATTTTATATGAGAAAAATAAAGTGAATGAAGCTAGAGGGAAAAAAAAAAAAAGATGATTGATAAATTGTTGTCTCCAAACTTTGCATGTCCTAATAGTCTGCATAGTTATCCTATTCACTTTGGCCACCAACAGGAATAAAGAAGCAGTTGTTAAAGGTTGTAAGATACCATGTCTGGTGGATGGTCTGAGGATTTTATCCTGAGGGTTTCCTCAGGATTTATTGCCTTTTAATTCATGGAAACACAGACTGTGGAATGAGAAGAACCTCAGAGATCCTTTATCTTTGGACTTTCCTGTATTTAGAGCATTCTTTTGCCTCAACAAAAACCTGCACACCCATTGTGTACACATAAGGTGCTCAAAATGAGTTCAAGGACTTAGAGGCAGAAAGAGCAGAGTATCTATTCTTGGTCTTTGTGCTGATAAAAGTAGTTTCATAAAATGATAAGTTGTTGTTTAGTCACTGAGTCATGTACAACTCTTTGTGACCCCCATGGACTGTGGCCCACCAGGGTCCTCTGTTCATGGGATTTCCCAGGCAAGAAGACTGGAATGGGTCACCGTTTCCTTCTCCGGGGGATCTTCCCGATCCAGGAATTGAACCCACGTCTCCGGCACTGGCAGAGAGAGTCTTTGCCACTGAGCCACCAGGAAAGCCCCAGGAAGTGGGTAGGACCTCACTCAGGATTTCATGCTAACATCGGGCAATCCATCAGCAGTATATGCATGTAGTACAAATGTCTACACAAGACAGTTCTCCAAGCCAGGCTTTTTATAGCTGATAATACAGTAAGTTTACAGTACTAGGCAAAATGTCACCATCTCAGAGTCAATATGATAGATGACTCCTCAATGAGTCTAACCTAGGAACAAATTCTTTAGCCTGATATTCAAAGTGTCCCACAGTTCTGCCTCAACCTGCCTTTACTCTTGCTTTTACTAGTACATCCTGTACTTCCAGATCAAGAGTTAGTAACTAAGGCCATTTCCCATCCCACTCTTGTACAAACCCTGCCCACGGCCTATTTCAGTAATGGCTATAGGCTAGCAATTTCTATATTTTCAAAGAGTTGTTAAAAAAAAAAAAAAAGAGGAGGAGAATATGTGACAGAATCCATTATGTGTTCCATAAAGTCTAAAATATCTACTATTAAGCTCTTTACAGAAAAAGTTTGCCTATTGCTGGCTTATTCCAGTATCAGGCCCTGGCATGATTTCTCCCTCTCTGTATTTACCAATCCAAGATGGACCCACCCATCAAAATGCAACTAAGTAATATTCAGTGAAGCCTTTCTTGCTACTTTCAGTGAGATACATTCTTCCTCTTTTAAATCCATATCCTCTATCTCCCTTAGCACACTATATCCCTTCTAGTTTGCAAACCCAAAACTGAAACACATGGCCTGACAAAGCTATTGCATTAACCAAAATTATTTTACTGCTTCCGTCTTGCCCGTTCAAATCCATCTTCACAGAGCCACTAGGGTGCTCTACTTAGAATACAATCGTAACGATGTCATTCCCTCATCCTTTCTGTTGCTCTCCATTAGCTATGGAATAAAATCCAAGCATAAACCTGTTCCCTGCCTGGTTCTCTAGTCTCATCTCCTACCCTTCTTCACCGAGCACATTACACTTTAAATAACACACTTGCTTTCAATCCCTCCCCCCAAATCCGGTCCAGACTCAGCTTTCCCATCTTCCCCTTCCTTTACTTGGGTCACACACTTTGCTATTTTCTAGAAGTAAAAAAATTTGATACATCATCTCTGGAGAGTAATTTGGCAACATCTATCAAAATTATACAAATTGTACCCTTTGCCCAAGCAGTTCTACCTCTAGGAATCCAGTCGGCAGATTTATGAAATGGCATTTTTTACACAGCTATGCAGCACTGTTTCTAACAGCAAAAGATTGGCATGCAAAATGTTCATCAGTAGTGGACTGTAGAAAAGAAGTATTATGCATCCATACAATGAAATACAACGCAGAATGAGGAAGTTCTTTCATCTATATTATTGTATGGCCTACAGGAATATAACTGCAAAAATACAGTAGAAACTGGTAATGCTAGCTGCCTCCAAGGAAGGCAAGTGTTGGCTGGAGTACAGAGGTGAGGGAGACAGTTCACTAAATAACCTTTGTACCTTTTAATTGTTGAATTATGTAAATATACTACCAGTCCAAAAACTGATTTTTTTTTTTTTAAACAGTTGTTGGAGAAGACTTTTCTGAAACACACCCATACATACATGCACATACGTTACGTCAGATGCCTACTGGTGGTGGTTCTTATCATGCTATTAATACTGCTTACCATTGATAATGAAACATCAATCTGTTCCTCCCTCCACCACTGAACAACTTTTAAACTTCTCCGGCACCTTAGAATTCTCTTTATATCTACCAGCATCCTTTACTAGGGGCTTAATAAATGTTCCCCTGGTCAGGGAACTAGATCCCACATGCCACCACTAAATAAACAAAGTATCTTTTTTTAAAAAGTTCACCTTCTAGTATAATTAGCTTGGGTCACAGTAGAATACAGATATTAGGCCTCTCAAATAAATGATTTACTGAACTTAATTAGCAGAACAAAGAGAACAAAGAGACTCAAGAAAAAGATAATCAACAACTGATTCTAGGATTTCAAATTACTATTTAAAAACCATGGCTTTAATGGAAACTCTCCTTATTTACCTAATCATTCCTCAGAGTTCAACAGCCACAAAATTAGCAATGGACTATTTAGAGACCTATAGGACGCTCAGAACAAGTCAAGTGTTGGTATTCGCGACTACAGTTATGTGCTCAGTGGCTTGGAGGCATGTGTGGCATCCCATCTTCTCCCCAAGAAGTTTACTACCTCCATCAACTGAACCAGAATCTTTGCTTCACTATTTCCCAATACAACTCTCCCCAACAGCATCAATTATAAGAGGAAAAGATGGACAATCACTGTCCAAACTTAATTAAAATCCAGTTGTCAAAGCTTTCACTACAAGAGCAATCAACAAAAATCTATGTTAGGACATAGAGGGCAAGACAAACTGGAAGATCTTTGAGGACAGGGACTGAATTTTATGCACCTAGGAAGCCCCTCAGTACCTAGAACCATCCCTGCAGCTAAGAGCTGCACAATATAGTTGCTAAATGAACAGCTTCACTTAAGACTATAAAGGGGATTTTTACTTTATCTGTACTACTTAAACATCTAAAATATATTCACACATTACAAAATCACTGATGTAATAACACACAGTATCTAGAACATGCTTTCACAATTCCTCAATTGATTCTCATCTTGTCAGGTAAATAGGGATGGTATGGCTGTCCCCTTTTCACAGATGGTAAAAGCCACTCAAAATCCAAATATGAATTGTCCAAGGTTGCACTGTTTGTGAGCTGAAGGTAAAAGGAAGCACTAGGATGATACCCACGTTTTCACTTATTACACATCTAACCAAAAAGAAAAGAATGTCACCTCACAGATCCAATCCCCAAAACCTACACCATTGCATTCTACCTGTGTGATAGTGACCAAATCACCTGACTCCTGAACTTTACATGAAATAAGAGGATGGGAATACTACTACTCACTGCCTGCTGTAAAAATCAGATGTGTGAAAACCATTCTGACATTTCAGTGGTAGTTGCTATTATTTCTGTTAATAACATGTAAATAAGAAATGACTGTGTTGACTCCAACAGAAGACACTACATATTATAAAAAAGAATATGACTTTAAGTAGAAACTAGACAACTAAAATTGATTTTACCCAAATACACTGTTTCTTTAACAACTAATTCTAAAACAAAGTAAAACACCCAACAAGCAAATGGAACTCTCATACATTACTGGTAAAAATGCAAAATGGTACAGTGTAGCCACTTCAAAAAATACTTTGGGCGTTTCTTAAGAAGTTAAACATGAAATTACCTAGAACCCAGTGATCCCACTCCTAACTATTTACCCAAGAGAAATGAAGATATATGCGCAAAAGACATAAATGTTTAGAGCTTCATTCATGTATCAAAACAGGAAACAACCCAAATGTCCATTAACTGGTAGACAGACTGATTTAAAAAATTACAGTACATCCATACAGTGGAAGGCTACTCAGCAATAAAAGGGAACTACAGATATATACAACACAGATGATTTTCAAAACAATTATAGTAAGTGAAAGATATCAGATACAAAGGCTACATATGGTACAGTTTCATTCATATGACATGGAAAAGGCAAAAAACTAGAAAGAAAGATAGAAACCACTAGAGAGGCAAAAACTAGTATGGTACTTAGCAGGGGCTGCTAAATGAACAGAAAGGAGCATGAGGTAACTACTGGGGATGATGGAAATAAAGTATATTTTGGTTGGTGTGATGATTACAATTGCATATATTTGTCAAAACTCACAGAACTATACCCTTAAAAAAGAATAAAGTTTACTATATGTAAATTATACCTAAAAAACAAGACTAAAAGAGAAAGAAAAACTAAACTACTCCATTTACACATCTGAGGGAAAAAGGAATAGTTAAGTATCACAATATTTATGCTCAGTTTGGTTCAGTATTTGCTTAAGAAATTTTAGCTAAACCACCTAACAACTGCTGGGTTAAACCTCTCTGAGGAGGTTTTACAGGATACCCTGTTTTCAGAGAAACCATTCTCTCTCTTTAATTATTAGTTTAGTTATTTTGACAGTGCTCACTCCAGTAGTCACTACTACTTGACTTTCATTCACTACCACCTACTTCCTTCCAATGCTCTCCCCGTTCCAAAACTTCAAAAAAGGTAACCTACAGTTCTCACCTACAGATATATCTGAGAAATGAGCACACTAAAATTCCTTATTCGGAATTTCAAAGGCAAATCACTCGGTAGCAAATCACTCTGCCTTTTTCACAAGAAAAAAATATTTAAAATTTCACTATGTGTCAAAACCAACCAGTCATATATATATATATATATATATATATATATATATATATATATATATATACACACATATACATCAAATTTCTGTAAGTTGAATTACATCTTAAATCACTGAGAAGTTATCTCAAAGTAACTTCTGAGTCCAGTATACTGGCCACATACCCTCAGACTAAAGACAAAAAAACTATAAACAAAGAGGTGGCAAGAATACACAGAAAAACTGTACAAAAAAGATCTTCACAATCCAGATAACCACGATGGTGTGATCACTCACCTAGAGCCAGACATTCTGGAATTCGAAGTCAAGTGGGCCTTAGGAAGCCGCACTACGAATAAAGCTAGTGGAGGTGATGGAATAGCAGTTGAGCTATTTCAAATCCTGAAAGATGACGCTGTGAAAGTGCTGCACTCAGTATGCCAGCAAATTTGGAAAACTCAGCAGTGGCCACAGGACTGGAAAAGGTCAGTTTTCATTCCAATCCCAAAGAAAGGCAATCCCAAAGAATGCTCAAATTACCACACAATTGCACTCATCTCACACGCTAGTAAAGTAATGCTCAAAATTCTCCAAGCCAGGCTTCAGCAATACGTGAACTGTGAACTTCCAGATGTTCAAGCTGGTTTTAGAAAAGGTAGAGGAACCAGATATCAAATTGCCAACATCCTCTGGAGTATAGAAAAAACAAGAGAGTTCCAGAAAAACATCTATTTCTGCTTTATTGACTATGCCAAAGCCTTTGACTGTGTGGATCATAATAAACTGAAAAATTCTGAAAGAGATGGGAATACCAGACTACCTGACCTGCCTCTTGAGAAACCTGTATGCAGGTCAGGAAGCAACAGTTAGAACTGGACATGGAACAACAGACTGGTTCCAAATAGGAAAAGGAATACGTCAAGGCTGTATATTGTCACCCTGCTTATTTAACTTATATGCAGAATACATCATGAGAAACACTGGGCTGGAGGAAGCACAAACTGGAATCAAGATTGCCAGGAGAAATATCAATAACCTCAGATATGCAGATGACACCACCCTTATGGCAGAAAGTGAAGAAGAACTAAAGAGCCTCTTGATGAAAGTCAAAGAGGAGAGTGGAAAAAGTTGGCTTAAAGCTCAACATTCAGAAAACTAAGATCATGGCATCCGGTCCCATCACTTCATGGCAAATAGATGGGGAAATAGTGGAACAGTGGCTGACTTTATTTTTCTGGGTTCCAAAATCACTGCAGATGGTGACTGCAGCCATGAAATTAAAAGACATTTACCCCTCAGAAGGAAAGTTATGACCAACCTAGATAGCATATTAAAAAACAGAGACATTACTTTGTCAACAAAGGTCTGTCTAGTCAAGGCTATGGTTTTTCCAGGGGTCATGTATGGATGTGAGAGTTGGACTATAAAGATAGCTGATGGAGAAGGAAATGGCAACCCACTCCAGTATTCTTGCCTGGAAAAGTCCATGAACAGAGGAGCCTGGCGGGCTGCAGTCCATGGGGTTACATGACTGAGCATGTGTGCACGAGGGTGGAGGGAGATGGGTTGGTAGCAATAAAGTGGCAGAACTTAAAAAAAAAAGAAAGAAAGAAAGCTGAGCACCGAAGAATTGATGCTTTTGAACTGTGGTATTGAAGAAGACTCGAGAGTCCCTTGAACTGCAAGGAGATCCAACCAGTCCATCCTAAAGGAGATCAGTCCTGGGTGTTCATCGGAAGGATTGATGTTGAAAATAAAACTCCAATATTTTGGCCACCTGCTGCGAAGAGCTGACTCATTTGAAAAGACCCTGATGCTGGGAAAGATTGAGGGCAGGAGGAGAAGGGGACAGAGGATGAGATGGTTGGATGGCATCACCGACTCAATGGAGATGGGTTTGGGTGAAAATGGACAGGGAGGCCTGGTGTGCTGCGGTTCATGGGGTCACAAAGAGTCGGACACGACTGAGCGACTGAACTGAACTGAAACTGATTTCATAGTAATGTGGGTTAGCAATTTTGGAGCTATTTTCAGTATATTCTAGGTTTGGACAAATAAATATATTATGCATTATGTGAGTTGGGTTTACAATCCCTAGGTAAGAGAAGGGGCTTAAAAATACAGGAAAAAATAAGATAAAGTCTAAATAAACTGTGGTATTGGAGGTGTTAGTCTGAACACACAATTCTGAAACCAAGTTCCCTTATCAAGTTTATGATCAATCTCTCTATCCAAAACTTTATTCCCTCTCTTGTATACTCTGACCTCAAGCCTGTGCTAACTGAACACTAATCAACAAGAGTCAGGTGACTAAAACTGCTATTGCTGATAACATCATTAAGCAACTAAAATTGCTATTATGGACATGATCATTAACGTACAAACTCAGGTTGCTTCTCCAGCGCAAGATGAGTGGTCACAGAGCCACAGACCACTATGGCTGGAGAATCGTAAACCAGAGACATCCTGACTTCCCAAAACTACAAATAAGAAATGTTACAGTAACGTCACAGGACAATTAGTCCCAGCCTCCTTTCTTCCTATAAAACATAACCCTAACTCAAAGACCAGGTGGGTTTGAAATCCTTACTTTACTGCAAACTCCCATTGTCAAGAGTTTCGCTTTCAGTACTGTGGGCACAGGAGCCCTTTGCTCAGTTTCAGTTTTTATTATATTTAGATAAAAACAGAAATAAACTTAGATATATGTATGTGTATATACACATAGATTTCTAAGCTCTGCCCAGTGAAAGGATCTGAAAGCAATGACAACCCATAGCAATGAGCATACATAGCAACTAGATCTTGATTTCTAAATAATTTTCTCCACTAACAGAAATTAGGAGAGAAACATCTTAGAGAAATAGCTGATTCCAAAGTTCAGGTAGGAAGATAAGCCTGGAACATCTTTTTTGTGCCAAAAAGGAAGTGGTTCAAGAATGTGAGGAACTTGTCAAAAGCTAGCTTGAAGGGGTTCCCACTGCCAAATCTGGGACAATGTGAAAATCACAAAAAATAATGACAGTAACAGATTATGATCTACCGCATAAAATGAGAATCCATATTAATACATACAAATAAAGGTAAGAAAATGCTCTCCACCAGAATATCAACCAATAAGCAAAGAATAAAACTGATAAGCTGAAAAGAATAAAACCGACAAGCAAAAAATAAAAACTGATAGCACAGTTCTGTAAAACGAAAGCACAACCATCACAGTAATAACTGACTCAGGCAAACATCATCAACAGATGCTACAACTACTGGATAGAAGTTTGATGAAAACAAGGTATTTACACGGACTCAGTATCTCCCATGGTGTTACTAATTAAAAAGGAAAACATTAAACTCTATAGTGGAAAAACCTGACAGACATCATCTTAAATAAGTGATCAAAGTGAACATCATCAGTACTGAACAAATGGATATCAAATGCTTCCTGATATGATGCAATGAGAAGGATATAACATTACTCTGCAATATTCCCATCAAAATGCATAATCAGAATCTATTCATACGGAAGGCAAATTCAAATTGAGAAACAATCTATAAAATAAATGGCCTATACCATTCAAGAAAGACAAGATCATGAAAGATAAGGCTGAAGGGTTCTTTCAAACTGGAGATCAAACAAATATTTTATGCAGATCCTGGATTGGATCCTAGATTAGAAAATTTTTTCCCTATTAAAAAAACACTGAAACAAATGGCAAAATTTGAGTAAACTCAGTATATTAGATAATAATATTATAACCAATCTGTACTTCCTGATTTTGGAAAGAACACTGTTGTGCTTACATAAGAGAATGTCTTAGTTTACTGAAAATATACATTATCATATTTAGGGTAAAGAAGCATCATATTTGTAACTTACTCTAGCTTCAAAAATTAATATGCATATATAAAAAGAATATAGGATGGAGAAGGAAATGGCAACCCACTCCAGTATTATTGCCTGGAAAAGTCCATGGACAGAGGAGCCTGGCGGGCTGCAGTCCATGGGGTTACATGACCGAGCATGTGTGCATGAGGGTGGAGGGAGATGGGTTGGTAGCAATAAAGTGGTAGAACTAAGGAAAAAAAAGAAAAAAAGGGACCTCCCTGGTAGTCCGGTGGTTAAGAACCCACCTTCCAGTACAAGGGATGCTGGTTCAATGCCTGGTAAGGGAACTAAGATCCCGCACGCCTGGGGCCACCAAGCCCCCAAGGCACAACTGCTGAGCCCATGGGTCACAACTACAGAGAAGCCCTTAAGGAGGAGCTTATGAAAACTTGAGCTCCTAAGCTCCTAGCGGCTCCAGGCAGCTAGTGAATGAATGCCAGAGGAGCTAAGACAATCACCTCTTCTTCCCCACCTCTCAGAACCTGCCTCTTCTAAGTCACTGCTACTTTTAATTTAGGCCATTAAGACTTGCTTTCTGCCAGTCTCTGCCTTGTAAGGTTGTTGTGACTTCTCAAGAGAGAAACACAATGAATCATAATCACTTTCTCAATATTAAGGACAAAGAAATACTGCCACATTTTTGGTGGAAAAAAATATCACTAGTGTTTTAACTTCATGGGGGATGGCAGAGGGAGAGGATGGTGGTAAAGAGACAGTAAACCAGCTAAAAACTATATGAAATAGAGGAAATGGTGATTTTGATTCGTGAAGCTCTAGGGATATAAGGTAACAATGAATAAATCTGTGCTATTTGAATGTCTGTTCTCATGTGGCTTCAAAAATTAAAAGCAGGCAGGACCTCTGCATTGAGATGGCTAAGTTAACAAAGGAATAAGGGAAACATCTGTATGAGAGAAAAAGGTCAAAGCAGTGTGTCAAGGGAACTCTGCTATGCCTGGTATTAACATTTCACTTGAGTTGCTGGAGAGGTCAGATTACATGTTTGTCGCCATCAGCTAATTTAATTGAAAGGTCTAGCCAACTCCAAAGCTATCAATTCAGACAGAAGGATACCTAGCTCTGAGTACCTCTGAGTTTTACTTTGATTTCTGCATTTAATTACAGGAATACAAAATAGAGGGGCAGAACCATATTTTAAAGAGCCACATTCCAAAGTAAAGGTTCACTGCATAGTCTATATACTATATTTGATGAGCCATATTTGACAGCTCCTCACAGGGCCATGCAAAATTAGCATGGACATTTCTTGGGCTTTTGATGTTCACTGCCATCATGTGCTTCACTGCTAAAATCGGGAAACATATGGGATGAATTGGTGAAGGCTGCTGAGAGTTTCTGTTGCCTTTTTGTTTTCTGTTTTTAATTCATGGCTAAGGCCAATTCAGAATACCTCTAAACAAGACCAAGATCTAATACAGCACTCTTTAAACCATATCCATTCCCAGGATATTTTTAAATAAGAAAAGATGTTAGGGAAAGAAAGGTGTTGAAGAAAAATGATGGGAAATGAAGTATCTTCAGGGAACACTGGGATCCTTGGGAACATATGTCTAAAAACCTATAGTTTAGCTAGTGAAAAGAAGAAGCCACATGGTAGAGAGTGAAAAATGTGGGTTTTGGACTCAGATCTCAGTGAATTCAGTATCAGGACTGAACCAAGTGTGAATAGTGTGTCTGCTACTGGTTAACTGTGTGACCTAGGGGAATTATCTAACTTCTCTGAGACTTATTTTCTCATCTGTAAAACAGAGATACTAACTCCCTCTCAAGGATGTTTTAAGAATTACATGAGATAACATACGTGAAAGGGGCTTGGTTCCCAGGTGGCGCAGTGGTAAAGAGTGGCCTGCCAATGCAGGTGACATAGGTGGCTTGGGTTTGATCCTGTGTTGGGAAAATCACTTGGAGTAGGAAATGGCAACCCGCTCTAGTATTCTTGCCATAGAAAATTCCATGGACAGAGGAGTCTGGTGGGCTACAGTCCACAGGTTCAAAAAGAGTCGGACACAACTTAGTACAACATACATGAAGAGTGCCCAGAAGAAAATCTAGCAAAGACTTTTTTTTTTTAAAGAATTCAACTGGACTTAAAGTCAGATTCAGGTGACATACCTGCTATAGACTCATTTTACAAGTTTAATTTATGATACCCCAACTGCTATAATTTCAGATAGCCTCAAGGCCTTGGAGAGGCCTGAGACAAAAACCAGAGACAGAGGCAAGTTACTTAACCAGCCATAATAAAACCCAGAGACAGACTCTGTCACATGTAAATATACTAGCTCATATTGCACATGGGGCCAGTCAATACAGCACCAGAAAGGCTCCTCACCTCTTTTGTAATTTTACTAAAGC
Organism: Muntiacus reevesi; assembly: GCF_963930625.1. Lineage (NCBI taxonomy): Eukaryota > Metazoa > Chordata > Mammalia > Artiodactyla > Cervidae > Muntiacus > Muntiacus reevesi. The sequence goes on along the minus strand of NC_089250.1, from coordinate 61,322,044 downwards.
AGAAACAATCACTAGGGGAGAGATTCTCCCTCAGCCTTTAAACTTCCAGGGATTTTAAGTAAATCTTTACAATTGAATGATCACTTTCTATGAAGTTCAAAACAGTACTCTAAAAGTAAGAATTGAGGCTAAAACCAGCAGGTAAGAAATCTTACTTCCCCATCTTTCCTCCTGTTTTCCTTACCCTGGATGAAGTATGAACTCGGGGAATTAACTCATCTTTATCCAAGTGCTACATGCATCCACTGTACTCTTATTTAAACCACTTTTCCGGTCTAAAAGTTTTCAGCAGCTACCTTAATGTTAAGAAGTCAGGCTCTGTAGTCACAAAAGATTTAGATTTTAAACTGTTCATCTAATAGCTCAATGTATTTCCAGGTGGCACTAGTGGTAAAGAACCCACCTGCCAATGCAAGTAGATGTAAGGGACGTGGGTTCGATCTCTGGGTAAGGAAGACCCCCTTTAGGAGGAAATGGCAACCCACTCCAGTATTCGTGCCTAGAGAATCCCATGGACAGAGGAGCTTGGTAGGCTAGTTCATAGGGCTGCACAGAGTCCTATGCATAGGACAGCTGCATAGGCTGCTGTCCGACTATTCAGTCGGACATGACTGAATAGACTTAGCATGCACAGATGAGATCTGAGTCAATTTCCTGGTTTATAAAAGAGGATATATAACTAAAAATAAAGGATTAAAAGGCAAAAGGTGGCTCAAAATAAACATTCAATATCAGTCATCATAATTATTAGGCAAGAGTTAACCTCATCTATAGATCAACTAAACAAACAACTGAGTCTCAGAGGTGGAATAACTTCCCAGTAGAATGGAATCTCAAACCCAAAGTCTGCCTCCAAATTCTGCTTTTTCCATTATGCCAAACAACCTAACCCATGTATGAAAATGGAAGTTTCTCAGTTGTGTCCAACTCTTTGGGACCATATGGCCTATACAGTTCAAGGAATTCTCCAGGCCCAAATTCCAGAGTGGGTAGCCTTCTCTAGGGCATCTTCCCAACCCAGGGATTGAACCCAGGTCTCCCACACTGCACGCAGATTCTTTACCAGCTGAGCCACAAGGGAAGCCCCAGAATACTGGAGTGGGTAGCCTATCCCTTCTCCAGCGGATCTTCCCGACCCAGGAATCGAACCGGGGTCTCCAGCATTGCAGGCGAATTCTTTACCAACTGAGCTCTCAGGGAAGCCCTATCTCATGTCTATCCCTGTCGTTTTAAATAAGCTACTAACTGCAATTTAACTAGTCTTTATTGTGTGGTCACAGGTTATAGGTGTTTTTAATTTTATTCCATTTTTTCTTTTTCATATCCTAATAGTTTGGGAGGAAAACTGACTGAACACACAGCAGGTGATGACCAGGTGAAAAGATGAGACCCAGTTTCTCCTTGTCAGTATCCTTACCTATAGTAGCCTCTCTCCTCTCCAAGTGCATTTGCTGCTTTTAAATCTGCTACGATCTGAGCTCGAATAAGTACCCTAGGACTAGTTAGAGTACCTCTAAGCCTGAAGAACAAAGGAAATACAAACTTTCCAAACCAGAAGGAGCAAGTCATGCATGTAGGGAGAATTACCTTCAGAAGAATAACAAGGGACACAGCTAGACAGAGACAACACTCATAGGAAGGGAGCAGGATAATTGAATTCCATATCCTCAGATGGGAAGAAAGCCAGCTGATGCAGTCTAAGTCCACCAGCTTCCCAGGGTGGGAAAGGATGGCGCATGGACCTACAGGAGCCGACAGAAGGGACCTAATTCTACCGGAGAAGTCTTCCATCTCTTCTTCCATCCTAATGGCTAAGTGCCAGATAAGGAAAGATTTACTGAATGTGACAGTTATCACCCTTTTGAAGAGTAATGCTTATCCACCATAAAATATTTATGGGTGAGTTTTTCACTAATTGAGTATGGTCATTTATCATCCCACTTGTAACTGTTCAGAAATCTTTTAATTCAAGAATTTACATATCTTTCTCCACATTTATGGATTTTGCGCTTACCTAATAGGCAAATTAAGTCACAATAACACACATACTATCACACCCTCAAGAAACTTAACACTTAGGAATTTGCACTCATATCTTAAGATATCTTAAGAAGACAGAATGAGTGCCACCAGAGAGGAAAGAGCTTGGCTGTGAAAAGTTCTAAGACAGGTTTCTTTGCCATCCAGCCCCTGGCAGGCATAACTTCAGCCAGAACTCACTGTTATCTATTAACAAGGCTTCCCACAGGTCCAGATCTGGAGAACCACTCACCAAGCCCTCAACAGCCCCCAGTTTCCACTCTATACCCTCAGCCAATAAGGTTCATGCCTCATCTTCCTGGAAAGTCCCTCTCCTTCCAAATGTCACCTCCTTACCTGAACCTTACTTGGACCCTCAAAGAACAATTACAATGTGTCTACTCTGCATTCCCAAAAGCCTTTAAGAACTTAAAGCACTTTATCATTATCCATGTATTTGTGCAGCACCTCTACTAGATTAGGACTTCCCTGGTGGCTCAGATAGTAAAGAATCCACCTGCAATGTGGGAGACCTGGGTTCAATCCCTGGGTTGGGAAGATCCCCTGGAGAAGGGAAAGGCTACCCACTTCAGTATTCTGGCCTGGAGAGTTCCATGGACTATACAGTCCATGGGGTCACAAAGAGTTGAACACAACTGAGCGACTTTCAAGTCACTTCACTTCTACTAGATTGTGAGATTCCAAGTCATCTGTATCCTTAGCCACTAACAGCACTCAAGATAGTATGTCATGCCCAGTGTAAGTATTCTACATATATTAATATTACATTCTACTAATATGTACACCACAATAAGTCATCACAGTAAAACTGAAAACGAGATGACAGGAACTCTCTTCTCAATTTTACAAGTGAGGAAAATTAAGTGCACAGAAAGGTTAAGTAGTGCTGAAAGTCTCAAAGCTAGTAAGGACTGGACCCCAGGATTTCAATCTAGGCATAACTTCAGAACTGAATTTCAATAGACATCATGGGTTGAGGCGAAGGTCGGACTACAAGATCAATGGTCTCCACCACAGGGAGCACAGTTATTATTCACACACTGGGGTATGGAAAGCCAAATACTGGCACTTCTACTTATATTTCAGTTCATCCTTTTGTAAAATGTCTATTTTTGCACATGTTATAAAATGTACATAAGAGACAGTACAGTCAACACTGTAATTGTAACTTAAACATTCATATAATGTGTGTGCATACTCAACCATATTTACTGATATAAAGAACATTAAAACCATTTGAGGCCACTATTCTAGACCATTTCCCCCAGGGACTCAGTTCCCCCATTCTCTCTGCCTAGCACTTCAGTTAAAAAACATTAGCCAATCAAGACTATAGGTGAACTTCAGAGGTAAGAGTTTGCTCTTATTTATATTTGGAAGCCCTACATCAGCATAAGGACCGGGTGCTTAGCAGATGGTCAATGTTGAACCTAACTGCATCACGAGAACCTCACTTTAAAAAATTCTCTTCAGGAAAAAAAAAAAAGTCTCTCGACATTTTAATGCAACTTATAAATACTTCCAGATTTAAAAAAAAAACATAATAAGCACATTGCCTAAAAATGTTATATAGAATTCTCCTAGGAACACTATAAACAAACAAAAAACAAACCTTAGTTACATAATAGAACTAAAATATTGTACTTTAGGACTTATTTTAAACAGAAAACTGAATAAAAGAGATCTGGGCATTAAAAAAAAAATCTAAGTTTATATTAAAGGTCCTTTCACTATACAGAGATAGTGTAACTTTGCCAGACCTAAAGGTCACCTCTGTTGGTCTCTCCCAAGTTAAACTCCAAGAGGAATGGATTAAACTTTCCAAAGCAGCAACTGCAGACTTGACTATGAAGAGGCATTAACTGGGTCCACCTACCTACTCTGCATTTCTTCAATCCAACATTTAATGGGAATCAAACAAAGAAGAAAGGCTGTGTAAAGTCCCCCTTTTATGAGAGGAAGAACCTAGCCTTTGAGGCTAAATCCACAAGGTTCCTCCTGTCCTCAGCTTCATCCTCTGCACAATGGGCATACACAAATACTTAACTCTTATCTATGTTACTAGGATTAAATGAGAGAAAACATGCAAAATGGATTTATCTGTTTCCTCATTGAACCTGTCTCTCTCCCTTCCCCCAACTAAAACTCAAAGCTTGAGTTTGGTTTATCTAGTTTGTTGCTATATTCCCAGGGCCAAAATGGTATCTTTTATTTAATAAATGCTAAATGAATAGAATGCAAAATGCCTGCTGCTCAAAAAATGTTGGCTATTATGGCTATTACTGCTAACAAGAAACAATGAAAATTTTATTGTTAAGAGACCCACACCTCCTCGAAAGATCTCACATTTCTAGGAGGTAAAGTAGATAAATGCTGAAAAGGAGAAATGGAGCTAAGAAAAAGAACTGGATCATAAAGCAGGACTAACCTAAAATAAAATTAAAATCTCAAATAAATACACCAATCAGAGCTGAATTTCGAGCTTTCCCGAGTGAGGTTCACCCTGGATGAGGTTTAACAGCGATTACAATAATGACAGTTTTCACGCCTGTGTGTGCCAGAGCCCATGTCAAGCCTCCTATGTGGCCTCACAAAACCCTGAACCGGGGTGGGGAAGGGCTGGAGATGTTCTTCTCGCCTTCATTTTGCAGAAGGGGTAACTGAGGTTCAAAGAGACCCAAGGTCACCGCCTGTAAGCGGAGAAGCCGCAATGTGAACCCCAGCAGTCGGACCCCCGAGCCTGCACTCAACAGGCCCCTCAGAGAACCAATCCTCGCCTCTTCCACCATCCGCCACACAACCCTCGAAATTGGATGTGTGTAATATTTCTCCAGGGTCGGACTTAGTGGCCCCGGCGCCAGGAGAACAAAACAATCCTTGTCCGCCGGCAAGTTAGATGGACGCCGGCCCGGCCGGGGCTCCGAGGCCGCGGTGCCCAGAGACTCGCGCACACCACGAGCTCCGAGCTCTCGAGCGGCGCAGGAGGCGCCTGGGCAGCCCTGGGAGCTCGGGAAGGCCCGGCCCGCCGGGTGACCTTGGATCTGCCGCCGTTCTTGGGGCCTCAGTTTACCAGCCTGGCCTCGCGCCGGGGGCCTCCCGGGAGCTCGCGCCTGTGGAGCCGCAGGCCTTCACACGCCCCCCTTAGCCGCCCGCTTTCCCGCCCCGCTTACGCTGGAAGGCGGCCGCTCCAGGGACGCCCACCATCGCCCAGCGCCGCTGCCGCGCACCTCGCCTCCACTCGCGACCCGGGTCCCCCGCAGGCACCGCTGAGGGACCTGTAGCCGCCAAGCTTGCCGACCCCAGAGTCGGGGCTGCCTCCGTCTCCGCCGCCGTTAGGCCGCGCGCCGCCCCGCCCCCCAGTTGGCCCCGCCCCGCCCGCCGGGCACGCCCCCGCAGCGCGTTCTCGCCCGCCAGACCAACGCACGCGGAAGCCTGGCCCCTAGACCGACTCCCACTAAACCCCGCCTCCTGACCTGCTCCGCCCCTTCCGCGCGAACTATTACCCTATCCCGGCTCACCCTGCTGCTCAGTCCCGCCCCCCCTGCGTCACTCGCGCCCATCACGTGCAAGGTCCACTCTTCAGGCTTAGAGATTCCAGCTGTGGCCAAGGCAACTGCCAGAACCCAGAGGCGGAGCCTTAGGGGGCGGAGCTTGGGGGGAGGGCGCAGTGCCTCACCTGAGTTCTCCAGGTTAAGGTCCTTTCGCCTTTGCGCATGTCTTTAGGCAACTCACTTCTTCCGACAGTATTCCAATATTTAAAATGTCATGATCATAATGTTAATAACTGTTACCTGTTACCGAGCTATTTTTATACACTCCATCCCGTTAATCCTTACAATGAGCAAGAGAAGTATTATTATTTATTCCCCCTTTTCTGTACATGCGGTTACGGCTTGCCCACCAACCAGGTTGCTCACTAGGTACAGTTAACAGAGATGGGATTGGAAGCTAGGAACTTGTGACTTCAGACCCAGTACTTTGAGCTACTCTGAAGTATTCTACCTCCCAAAGTCTCTAAATTAAAACAAGAGATTAAAATTTCCAAACTCCTCTATGTACAGATACCAAAAGCAAAGTTCTTTTAACTATACTTGTCTTTTGCAAGCAAAAGACTGAGATAAAATAGTTGCAACATATTCAACAAAAAAATCAATATTCAAAATAAAGAGCTCCTTACAACCAATAAGAAAAGTAAGATAATTTAATAGAAAAATGGACAAAGAATAGACAATGCAGAGAAAAGAAAATCTGAAAAAGTAATAAACATTTTTAAAAGATGCTCAGTCTTTCTAATAATCAGGACAACACCAAACAATGAGTTGCCATATTTCATGATTAGATTATAAATTCCACTGTGGGTCTCCATCCCAAAGAAGTACTAGCTCATGTGCACAAAAAGTCGTGTAGGAAAGAAGGTTATGCCAGAATTATTTACGACAACAGAAAGTGGAATTGACTCAAATGTCCAATGTGGAAAACTAGTAAAACAAACTATGGAGAATAATAGGCAACATTTAAAAAGTAGGTAGATCTACTTGTAATAAAGCGTTGACATACTTGTTAACTGAAAAAGCAAATTCAAGTTCCATATAGTTATTCTTTTGCTTTACTTCCAAGTTTTGGATAATTGGATAATTTTTCTTAACACCTACATACTATGTACTCTAAAATTGTGTTAAATCTAAACCCACATGCCAGAGTCAGACAAAGTGGATATAAATTATAGCTCCATACTTACCAGCTATACAGACCTGGACAAGTCATCCTACATTTCTAAGCCTAGGCAAGTAGTTCACAATAGTACCTAGCTTGAAAGATGGTTGCATGAAAAGTACAATGCCTGGTACATTTTTTAAATGTTATACTTATTATTATATGCACTTTTACTTTTTTCGTTGTTGTTGTTAATCTCTTTTCCCTCCCAGTACCGATCCTCTACCCTTCATGCCTGGAAGTTGTTAACACAAAGTAGGTGCTCGAAATAAGTCTTGCTGATGTGTTCTATTACCATTTGAATCCTGCCATATACTGCCTTGCCTTGTCTTGGCACTTAACTATTTGGAATATAATAATTGAGCAACATTTGAAGTATTTTTATGATGTAGATATTTAAGACATTTTTGCTGAATTAAAGGAAAATTCAGCAAAAGGAACTAAGTAGGTACAATAATTAACCTGCCTAAGACCACATACTATGAAGTGGTTGCCTGGTTCAAAGAGGCTAAACATAGAATTTTCTGCCACAATATCACATTCAAGCTGATAAGTATGAATTTATTTATTAAACATGTAGTGAGAAACTAGCCCATAACTCAGTGGTTCTCAGGGTGGGCTACTGTCAAAATCATTTGGAAATGAGAAACTGATTTAGAAACACATACTCATAGGCCCTGCTGATCAGGAAGGCCCCCAGGTCTGGAACCACAAGAGCTCCCCTCCAGAGGTAGAAGGAAAGGAAAGGGGCTTCTGCTTCTTTCCAAGGCTACCCACTCCAGTATTCTTGGGCTTCCCTTGTGGCTCAGCTCAGTAAAGAATCCACCTGCAAGGCGGGATACCTGGGTTCGATCCCTGGGTTGGGAAGATCCCCTGAAAAAGGGAAAGGTCACCCACTCCAACATTCTGGCCTGGAGAATGCCATGGACTGTACAACACGACTGAGCAACTTTCACTTCTTCCCAAAGTCTTGTCTGTCCTTGCCAAGTCAAATCTGGCTTACTTCTATGACAACATCTCCATTGCTCTCAGGCTGGTCAGAAAGAACGTGAGTCCCAGTGAGTACCAGGTCTCTAGCCTCACCTCCCCTCTGGGAGCCCCCTTCCTCCCTCCACACTACCAACCCCCACTTTACTCCTATACACCCGTTAGGTATCAGCTCATCTTGTACTTCCTCAGAGAAACCCTCCAGACCTGTCAGACCTCCTAGTGTCCACTCCTGTAGTACTATGCAGCTCTTCTTCATAGCACAGAACCCATTTGTCATTTTGCATTTATTTTTCCCATTCTTGGGATTACTATCCGTCTTCCTCTATAGACCTCAAGCTCCATAAAAATATCCTTTTTGCTGTTTACCACTATGTCTCCAGTGTCTGGGACAGAGATGGCCCTCTGTAAATACCTGTTAAATAAATAAGGGACATATTAAAGTGGAGGTAGGCACAGGCATCTGTGAGAGTACAATGAGTCTTTCTAGTCAGCCCCCTTGACACCCTTCCCCAACACACGCCCTTGGGAGTCATAAAAGCATTGTCAGGAAAGGAGAGAATCAATGCATTCACTAAATAAATATTTATAAAAGAGAAGACATCTGGAAAATTCCCAACCACTTGAAAACTAAAATATATAGTACTTCTGAATAACCAGTGGGTCAAAGAAGAAGTCACAGAAAAATTAGTATTTACGATGCAAAAATCCTCAACAAAATATTAACAAATTTTATTCTACAATATACAAAAAGGATAATATATCATGGTCAAATTGGAATTATCCTGGAAATTTGAAGCTGATTTAAAAACTTATGTTTACACAAAAACTTGTGCATGGCTGTCAATAGCAGCTTTATTAAAAATTACTAAAAACTGGAAATCTAAGTGTTCCTCACCTAGTGAATGGATAAACTATGGTACAATCATCATTCAAGCAAACATTATTCAGCATTAAAAAGAGACACATTTCTGGTAGGCACAACAGCATGAATGAGGGGAGGGGGTAGTGGAGGGATGGACTGAGTGTTCAGGGTTAGCAGATGCAAACTGTTATATATATATAATGGATAAACAAGGTCCTACTGTATAGTACAGGGAACTATATTCAATATTCTGTGATAAACCATAATGGAAAAGAATATTTAAAAAATGTATAGGAACTTCTCTGGTGGTCCGGTGGTCCATGCTTCCACTGCAGGGGTCACGAATTCCATCCCTGGTTGGAGAACTTAGATCCTGTACGCTGCAAAAAAGATCAAAGATCTGAGAGTGCATGTGCTGAAACAAAGGCCTGGCACAGCCAAATAAATAAATGTTAAAAAAAAAAGTGAAACCATTGAAGTGCAAGGTACATACATAGCAAAAGGCACAAATCTCAAGCATACACTTTGATGAATTGTTTCAGGCTTAACACCCTATAACCACCACTTATATCAAGATAAATTTCATTTCTACCACCCTAGAAGGCTCTGTGGAGAAGGCCATGTCACCCCACTCCAGTACTCTTGCCTGGAAAATCCCATGGACGGAGGAGCCTGGTGGGCTGTGGTCCATGGGGCCACTAAGAGTTGGACATGACTGAGAGACTTCACTTTCACTTTTCACTTTCACACTTGGAGAAGGAAATGGCAACCCACTCCAGTGTTCTTGCCTGGAGAATCCCAGGGACGGCAGAGCCTGGTGGGCTGCCGTCTATGGGGTTGAACAGAGTCGGACACGACTGAAGTGACTTAGCAGTAGCAGTAGCAGAAGGCTCTGTAATGTCCCTTTTCAGTGAATACTCCATCCAGAGATCATCACTATTCTATCACTTTAGCTATATGATTGTTTTTTAACAGCTTTATTAAGATATGATTCATATACCATACATTCACCCATTTAAAGGGCATAATTCAATGGTTTCAGTATATTCCCAGAGTTGTACAACTACCACCAAAACCTAGCTTTGAACATTTTCATCACCTCAAAGAGACACGCCCCCATACTTACTAGCAGTCACTTCCCATCCTGCACTCTCCAGCTCTTATGATTGCTCTTTTAAAAAATCAACTTTCTGGGGGACTTCCCTGGTCATCGAGGGTCTAGAATCTGCCTTGCAATGCAGGGGACACAGGTTCTATCACTGATCAGGACCGAAGATTCCACATACTGCTGAGCAACTAAGCCCGCAAGCTGCAAATAGAGAGCCCATGAGCAGCAAGGAGAGATCCCACAAAAGAAAATGAAGATCCCATAACTAAGACCTGCCACAGCCAAATTAATTAAAAACAAAAAAAATCAACTTTCTGGGACTTCTCTGGCAGTTCAGTGGTTAAGACTCTGCCTCCATTTTAGGGTGCAGGAGTCCAATCCCTGGACAGGGAACTAAGATCATGAGAACAAAATTGCGCGGTTGAATCTCCTTGCAATCCAAGGGACTCTCAAGAGTCTTCTCCAACACCACAGTTCAAAAGCATCAATTCTTCGGTGCTCAGCTTTCTTTATAGTCCACCTCTCACATTCATACATGGCTACCGAAAAACCATGGCTTTGACTTGATGGACTTTTGCTGGAAAAGTAATGTCTCTGCTTTTTAATATGCTGTGTAGGTTGGTCATAGCTTTTCTTCCAAGAAGCAAGCGTCTTTTAGTTTCACTGCTGCAGTCATCATCTGCAGTGATTTTTGGAACCCAAGAAAATAAAGTCTGCCACTGTTTCCATTTTTTTCCCATCTACTTGCCGTGAAGTGATGGGACCAAATGCCATGATCTTAGTTTTCTGAATGGTGAGTTTTAAACCAGCTTTTTCACTCTCCTCTTTCACTTTCATCTAGAAGCTCTTTAGTTCCTCTTGGCTTTCGGCCATAAAGGTGGCATCATCTGTATTTCTGAGGTTATTGATATTTCTTCCAGAAATCTTGATTCCAGATTGTGCTTCATCCAGACCGGTACATTTTGCATGATGTACTTTGCATGTAAGTTAAATAAGCAGGGTGAAAATATACTGCCTTGATGTATTCCTTTCCTGATTTGGAACCAGTCTGTTGTTCCATATCCAGTTCTAACTGTTGCTTCTTGACCTGCTTACAGGTTTCTCAGGAGGCAGGTCAGGTGGTCTGGTATTTCCATCTCTTGAAGAGCTTTCCAGTTTATTGTGATCCACACAGTCAAAGGCTTTGGTATAGGCAATAAAGCAGAAGTAGATGTTTTTCTGGAACTCTCTTGCTTTTTCTATAATCCAACAGATGTTGGCAATTCGATTTCTGGTTCCTCTGCCTTTTCAAAATCTAGCTTGAATATCTGGAAGTTCTCGGTTCATGTACTTTTGAAACCTGGCTTGGAGAATTTTGAGCATTACTTTGCTAGTGTGTGAGATCAGGGCAATTGTGCGGTAGTTTGAACATTCTTTGGCATTGCCTTTCTTTGGGATTGGAATGAAAACTGACCTTTTCCAGTCCTGTGGCCGCTGCTGAGTTTTCTAAATTTGCTGGCATACTGAGTGCAGCACTTTCACAGCATCATCTTTTAGGATTTGAAATAGCTCTACTGGAATTCCATCACCTCCACTAGCTTTGTTCATAGTGATGCTTCCTAAAACTCACTTGACTTTGCACTCCAGGATGTCTTGCTCTAGGTGAGTGATCACACCATTGTGGTTAAGGGGGTCATGAAGATCTTTATTGTATAGTTTTTCTTTGTATTCTTGCCACCTCTCCTTTATATCTTCTGTTTCTGTTAGGTCCATACCACTTCTGTCATTTATTGTGCTCATCTTTGCAGGAAATATTCTAATTTTCTTGAAGAGATCTCTAGTCTTTCCCATTCTATTGTTTTCCTCTATTTCTTTGCACTGATCACTTATTAGGAAGGCTTTTTTATCTCTCCTTGCTGTTCCTTGGAACTCTGCATTCAGATAGGCATATCTTTCCTTTTCTCCTTTGCCTTTCATTTATGTACAATGAACCACACCAATTTCAAGGGCCCAATTTGATGAATTTTGGCAGTTGTACATACCCATGAAATCACTGGTACTATCAAGGTACAGAACACTTTTATCACCCCTCTATGGTTCCTCCTGTTTCTCTGCAATCCATCCTTCCATCTGCACATGGGCCCAGGGAACCATTTGTCTGCTTTCTGTCATTATGCATTTGTTTACATTTTCTAGAATTGCATGTGAATGGACAGAAGCAGCATGTACTCTCCTGTCTGGCTTCTTTCACCCAACATTATAATTATGAGAGTCATCTGTGTTGTATCTATCAGTAATTTGCCTTCCTTTTTATAACCAGCTATTCCATTGTTTGAGATACACTACAATCCACCATTTTTGAAAATAAAACTTATTGAAGACCTGGGCAGCTCTGGCTTTGAACATATAGATTCCTTAAGCTCTATTTGGTTTTATAGATCATTCTTGCTTAGTTCAGGGTTTAGTGTATATGTATGTTGAAGGTTGAGAAGAGAGGCCTTCTTTGAACAGATCAGAGCCACGAAACATCAACATCCTTCTGTTGCCTAAGGCCTACAGGGACGTAAGAAATGGGGGTTCAATCCTTGGATTGGGAAGATCCCCTGGAGGAGGATGGCATGGCAACCCACTCCAGTATTCTTGCCCGGAGAATCCCATGGACAGAGAGCCTGGTGGGCTACAGTTCAAAGGGTCACAAAGCGTTGGACACGACTCAAGTGATTTAACACAGGGTCAAGAACATTAATGTGTTAAGAGGCTGAGAGAATTGCTTTAGAAACTGAATTTCAGCTCAGTTTGCAAGACCCATTTTCCAGTCAAGAGAACTGAGACTTAGAGAGGTTAAGAAATTTACCATAACATTTGCCTGAGTCAGAAGCTAAGTCTCAAGTGACAGAATTGAATTCTGACTTTCACAACCTTCAAAAGGAATCATAGACTCAGTAGACCTAAAGAATTGCTGGGGACCCTGTTTCTTGTCCAAATCAAATGAATTATTTTTTAATTGGTGACAAGGAAGATGAAGATGGGTGGCAGAGAGAAGTGTTCGCTGCCTGCCATCTGCCCTGACCATGCCCTTCCACTAACACAGGATAAACACAAGTCCTGGCCAGATGACAGTCAATGAGGGGAAGCAATTTAAAGGTATATGATCCTTGTTGGGTAAACAGGAGTCTGAAATGCTCATGGTGCTTTAGAAAGTCTATCTATACACCAGAGAAATACCTGGCATGGCTGGGAGTTTTCTAATAAGCAAAGTTTTTTCTCCATTGGAGGCTGAAGAGCCTAAGAGCTCCCTGAGGGAGAGATGAACAAGTCAAGTTATATCATTAAAATTCACTATTGTTTATGAGTGAGGAGGAAGTGAGCAAACTCAAGGTGAGGAATTTGAATACTATATAACACAGTCAGGAAGAAAAGGAAAACCACTCACTTCTCAACACTGAGAACTAAATTGTTCTCACCATTTCACTGTACAGTCTTTTCAGACCTGCTATTAATGCGTTCTGCATCCAGCCTTTTTCCACTATTATCTTTTTTTTTCTATTTGTATTTTTTCATGTCACTATCAGCATTTTTTCATGTCACTAGAAACTACTCATTAACATTCTTTGATGGTCTCATAATATTCTTCTTGTGGTAGAATCCAATTTTTTCAATGACAAATTATGCCTATTGAACACCACTGTGTATTAGCTTTTCCTCTTTTTTGATTCTTAAAGTAGGTTTTTCAGAGTGGAATTATTGGATCAAATAATAGCAGGATTTTCAATTTTACCAAATCATTTTTTCCACCAGTAGGGTTTGAGCATGCTCATCTAACAATGGGTATTACAATAATTTTACAGCATTTCCAAATTTGTAAATGAAACTTGGTCGATTGCTAATGGCCAATATCCATTCCCGAGAGTGAGTAAATCCCCGAGACTCAGAAGTGCCCAACAGAAGTAGATGCTACTCCAAACCAGTGCACCTCCTGCCCGGCAGGCAATGAGAGAAAGGTTTGCTCCTGTCAACGTCCACAACCAATCCCCATTCCATTGACATCACCAGTAAATGCCCCTGAGTCCATGCCTTCCTCTTTATACTTGCTTCCACTGTCCAGGGTGGACAGTGGAAAACTTCTTTTCTTTTTTTTAAAGTTTTTATTATTTACTTTTGGTTGTGCTGGGTCTTCATTGCTCTGCATGGACTTCTCATTGCTGTGCTTCTCTTGTGGCTTAGGGGCTCCAGAACTCAGTCGGGCTCAGTAGTTGTGTCGCTTGGGTTTAATTGCCCTGCTGCACGTGGCATCTTCCTGAACCAGGGCTTGAACCCACATTCTCTGCACTGGTGGGTGGATTCTTTTTTTGGTGGGTGGATTCTTAACCACTGGACCACCGGGACAGTCCTTTCATCACTTCTTTATTTATTTTGGTCTCTTTTTAGACATTGTATTAGGAACTACATCATACCTATAGAAATGCACACTGCATTAGCGTGGTTTCTAGCCCAGAGCGTGTTTCCTTCTTTCCTACATTGAACACTGACTTTGTGCCAAGCATTGTCCTGAGCACTGGGGTTACTGCAGTGAAGAAGACAGAGAAGGTGAGAAGGAGTCAGATTCAAGGTATATTTTGAAGGTAAAGCCAACAGTATTTGCTGATGGCTTCTTTGTGGGTGTGATTAGTCAGTCATTGTGTTCAACTGTTTTGCAATCCCATGGACTGTAGCCCACCAGGTTCCTCTGTCCATGGGTTTTCTCAGGCAAGAATACTGGAGTGGGTTGCCAGTTCCTTCTCAGGGGATTTTCGCAATTCAGGGATCATCTCTGGTGTCTTCTGCATTACAGGTCGATTCTTTACCACTTGCGCCACCTGGGAAGCCAGGGTTCCTTTGTAGGGTGGCGGAAAGAGAAGGATCAAGGTTGATTTGAAGGTGTGGGCTGGGACAGCTGAAAAGATGGGGCAGCCGTTGCCTAAGCTGGAAACAGCTATAAAATGAACAGACACGTCCTGGAGACACAAGTGAGTTCAGTTTTAGGGATGTTGATTTGGAGATGACAATTGACAGTCACACCAAGATTTATCAGGCTGGCCCAGAAGTTCGTTTGGGTTTTTCAGTAAGCTGGGATGGAAACCCGAAGGAACTTTTGGGCCAGCCCAATAAATTTCTTGCTATGGTTCTTAAACCCCAGGGACCACAACGGATGCACCTAGTTTGAAATAGTCTGAATGTGACCTATTTACGCCTTTCAGTAAGGTGCAGCTGAGCCCTGCGTGGAGAGGTTGCAAATCTTCCCCTCCCCCTGCACTCCAGGCCTCCCATCTGGCACGCCTTCCTCAGGTGTCAGCTGTGCTGGAAACTGCTCATCCGAGGCTCTGATCTGTTGTGTGACCTTAAACCACCTCTGGGAGATGGTGAGGATGGAAACCCGGAACCTCCCCTCCCTCCTCGACATCCGGGCTCGGGCTCGTGGAGGCTCCCGCTGGTGGCCGGCACAGGGCTGGGTGCAGCTGTTTGCTTTACCACAAGGACAATTTGCGCCCACCCCCTCGGTGCTCCAGGGCACAGCTCCACACCTGTTCTCCACCCTCTATCCCAGGTGCTGAGAACAATAGAACACCCACTCACCAAGGTCATTGCCTTGATGGGGGCAGGGAGAAAGATTGCGGAAGAGAGAGCCCTCTTGGGGAAAGGGAGAATCGCTCAGGGGAGCTAGAGGGCCTGAATCAGCACAGTCTAATCTACCTTTCTTTGCTAATGAGGATGTTTAATATCTGTGCTGCTCAAGACGACAGTCACCAGAACACGAGGCTAGTGAGACTGAGGAACTAAAGTTCCAATTTAATTTAATTGTTGTTCAGTCGCTCAGTCGTGTCCAACTCTTTGCGACCTCATGACCTCACGTCAGGCTTCCCTGTCCTTTACAATCTCCCAAAGTTTGTCCAAAGTCATGGCCACTGAATCAGAGATGCCTTCCAACCATCTCATCTTCTGTTGTTCGCTTCTCCTTTGGCCTTCAATTTACCTGTAATTGTAATTTAACTGTGTTAGTTGCTCAGTCGTGTCTGACTCTTTGGGACCCCATGGGCTGTAGCCCGTCAGGCTCCTCTGTCCATGACATTCTCCAGGCAAGAATACTGGAGTGGGTTGCCAGTTCCATTCTCCAGGGGAACTTTCTGACCCAGGAATTGAACCAGCATCTCTTATGTCTCCTGCATTGCAGGTAGATTCTTTACCGCTTGTTTAACTTTAAATAGCCACCCATGCCTAGAGGCTGTCTTATGGAACGGCATCAGTTTTAACAGTTGGCTCTGGAAGACATGAGGGTCCTACACTGTTTAAGTAGTAACAGTTGGGATTTCCCTGGTGGTCTACTGGTTAAGAGTCTACCCTATAGTGCAGGAGATGTAGGTACAATCCCTGGTTGGGGAACTAAGATCCCATGTGCCACAGAGCCTGTGCACTCAGGATCCCATGTGCCACAACTAGAGTGTCCATCCTAACACAGTTCAGTTCAGTCGCTCAGTTGTGTCCGACTCTGCAACCCCATGAATTGCAGTACGCCAGGCCTCTCTGTCCATCACCAACTCCCGGAGTTTACTCAGACTCATGTCCATCGAGTCAGTGATGCCATCCAGCCATCTCATCCTCTGTCATTCCCTTCTCCTCCTGCCCCCAACCCCTCCCAGCATCAGGGTCTTTTCTAATGAGTCAACTCTTCGCATGAGGTGACCAAAGTATTGGAGTTTCAGCTTCAGCATCAATCCTTCCAATGAACACCCAGGACTGATCTCCTTTAGGATGGACTGGTTGGATCTCCTTGAAGTCCAAGGGACTCTCAAGAGTTCTCCAACACCACAGTTCAAAAGCATCAATTCTTCAGTGCTCAGCTTTCTTCACAGTTCAACTCTCACATCCATACATGACCACTGGAAAAACCATAACACACAACACACAGGTAGCAACTAAAACTCGATGCAGCCAAATAAATAAATATTAAAAAAATAATAACTGTCATCTGTTGAGCACATACTTTATGCCAGGTACACTGCATGCATTCCCTTATTTACTCCTCTGCAGTTTAGTTGCTCTGTTGTGTCTGACTCTTTTGCATCCCCATGGACTATAGCCTGTCAGGTTCCTCTGTCATGGGATACTGGGGTGTGCTGCCATTTCCTTCTCTTCCTGACCCAGGGATTGAGCCTGCCTCTTCTGACTGGCAGGCGGATTCTTTATCACAGAGCCACCTGGGAAGCCCCTATTTACTCCCCACAACCAATCTATAGGAAGGGTGTTATTGTACCCATTTTACAGATGAGGAAACTAAGGATCTGAGTGGCCAGGGTCCCAGAATGAGAAAGTGTTAAAGGCTGAAAGGAACACCCAAAGTCACATCTCAAAACCCCTCACAAATAAAATAAACCCAAGGACCCTGCTGGCTTTGCAGTTGTCTAGCCTCTACAAACGAATGGGGTGTGCAAATTGCTACAGGAATGCAAATCAGCCTATGGTTTGGGGGACAAAAGCTCAGACCCTCTGGTCACACCCTGACTCTAGGCTGCGGGTGGGTGGGGATGGAGGCTGAGTGATAAGAAGGGACCTAGGAGGAAGGAGTGCTGGATGGGGGTGGGGCGGGCCAGCTGGTGTCGGGACTCAGGACATCAGCTGGCTGGCGGGCTGGCGGACTCAGACAATACTCGGGGGGCCTAGTCAGAACCCTCCTCCCCGCACCCTGCCAGCTGCTGTGGGCACCTTCTCTGTCTCCAAAGTGGCCTGTGGGGAGCAGGAGAGCCTGGGAGGCTGGTGGAGGATGCTGAGGAGGTCTATATCCAGTGACCTAGGCTGGGTGGAGGCGGGGTGGAGGCCAGGGGAGGTTAGGATCTTCTATGGAGGTCTCCTGGGTGCCAGACTTTGTGCTGTGGGATTTGCATATGTCCTTCCGTTGGCTTCTCCCAAAGTCCCCCTGGTAATAATAATAATGATTATTATTAACAATAGCAGCCCAGTGGCTCATGCTGAGCCCGCCTGGCTGGGTTGAAGGCGTTATCTCAGTTAATCCTCAGAACTGCATTGGGAACCAAGGACTTCATTATCACCCTTTTCCAAAGGAGGAACAGGAGGCTTCGAGTGGTTAAGTGACTTGCTCAACCTTGCAAATTTAAACAAAAACACCCCTTCTTCACTTCCATCTCCCACCCTTTCCACTTAAAACTTTTTTGGAGTTTTGCAGATTATAGCTGCTTGCTGTATTGTACTGTTTATACCTTTTAACTGTTGAACAGACCAAAGTCAGAATGTTACTTTGACACTTGAGACTATATGAAGTTTATAAATTCTATTGTATATTATATAATAGCATCCCTAAGTAAAGTTTTTGGAAACACATCCATGCTTCTTGTTTACATATTGTTTATGGCTGATTGCGCAACAGCAGGCCGGCTACCTTTTACTATCTGTCCACTGACATAAAAAGTTTGCTTACCCTATCCTCCCCTTAACCCTAGAGATAACTCCAGAGGGAGGTTGGGTCTCCTGAGGGTCTTTCTTCCTCTGACATCCCCTGACCCTTGACAGCTATTGACCCTAGCATGTCACTTTCCATTCTGCCAGCAGGAGGGTGATACCGTGTTCATACATTCATTTCACAAGTAGGTCAAAGCACATTCTGTGTGCTATGCACTGATCCTCACATGAGGTACAAAACAGATGTGGTCCTTATCTGCAAATATCAATCATCCAGCACATCTCTAAATACAAAAGTACAGAGTGCTGTGGACAGGGTGCATGAAAGTTGAAGGGCATTTGACAGGTGAGTCAAGTTAATCTGGCCATCAGGGAGAACTTCCTGGAGGAGGTGATGATAACATTTGAGGCCTAAAGAATTAGTGGTTCCAGATGTTAGGATATCTCCTTTTTGACTCATCCCTGTCTGTCCTTCATTTCAATTCCTTACCCTCTCCTTGAAGTCTATAGATCTTGACTCAAATGAGAACCTTGTCTTAGGCAGTGAGACACAGATAAAGGAGAGGCATTCTCCTCTCCATTGTAACTTGAGGCATTGAGTGAGAGGCAGCATGCTGGAGGAGGAAGGTAGATAAATGGGCAGTCACTCTTTTCTTTTTCCTTTTTTTTTTGCAGTCACTCTTTTAAAAATTATTATATGATAACTGTGTAATAATTAAAATAGTTTATTAATTCTGCAGTTGATTCATTTATAAACATTCAGCAAATATTAATTGAGCATTTACTGGGCATCAGGCACTGTTCTAGGCCCTGGGAATACTGCAGTGAACCAGACAGATCAAAATCCCTGTCCAGTGGATCTTCTCACATTCTATTACAGGGGGCAGTAAGTAATTAATTTGGTCTGTTAAGTGGTGATCACCACCAGGCAGAAAAATAAAACAGAGCAAGTGGCAGACAGACAATCTGAAATAAGGAGGTGAAGGAAGGCCCCTCCCGAGAAGGTGACAGGTGACAGTTTGAGCAGAGGGCTGAGCAGTCTGTGTCAGTATCTGGGGGAAGTATTCATTACCGGAACACTAAGCATGAAATTTGAATCAATGGCATTCTCAAGTCATGAAATTCTAAGTAATAGAATTCTGGGACCATGGAATGCTAATCAATACTTTTCTGGTGCCATAAAATTTCAGTCAATAAAATTCTCTGGTTGTGAAATTCTAACTTATAGAACTGAATCTGTGAAATTCTTACCAATTGGGAAACCTCCCTGCAAAAGCAGCTACGGAGGGAGCGTGGCAAAACCTCAGAGGGATCATGGCAAAACCTTAGTGATCAGTGGGAGTAACCAGGTGAAGGGAGGAAGAATGCTCAGGGGGAGGGACACACAGCATGTACCAAGGTCCTGTGCCAGGAAGGTGGAAAAGCTGGGATCTGGAACCTGCCCCTCACCCAGGCATTCAATTGAAAAGACATTCTATTCCAAAAGGATCCATTTCTCCACCTTTGAGTCATAACACCTGAGTTTTATCTGCAGCAAGGCTGGTAAAAATAACAAGCCCAGAGGTACACCTCTGGGTGAGCCAGGTCCCAATTCCACATCTACCTTTATTTTCTTGGGTTCCAGAATCACTGCAGACAGTGGCTGAAGTCATGAAGTTAAAAGATGCTTGCTCCTCGGAAGAAAATCTCTGACAAACCTAGACAATGTATTAAAAAGCAGAGACATCACTTTACCAACAAAAGTCCTATAGTCAAAGCTATGGTTTTTCCAGTAGTCATGTATGGATGTGAGAGTTGGACCATAAAGAAGGCTGAGCGACAAAGAATTTATGCTTTTGAACTGTGGTGCTGGAGAAGACTCTTAAGAGTTCCTTGGACAGCAAGGAGATCTGACCAGTCAATCTTAAAGGAAATCAACCCTGAATATTTATCGTAAGGATTGATGCTGAAACTAAGCTCCAATACTCTGGTTACCTGATATGAAGAGCCGACCCATTAGAAAAGATACTGACACTGGGAAAGATTGAGGGCAGGAAAAGGGGGTGACAGAGGATGAGATGGTTGGATGGCATCACCAACTCAATGGACATGAGTTTGAGCAAACTCCGGGAGATAGTGAAGGACAGGGAAGCATGGCATGCTGCAGTTCATGGGGTTGCAAAGGGTCAGACATGACTTAGCGACTGAATGACAAGACAACAACACCTGCAATCAGTCCTGTGGCCTTTGTAGCCTTCTCCCTACTTCATTGGATGAGAGAACTCTGGAGTGACTTGTATCTGGGCTTCAGTCCTGCCCCGCCCCCTTGTGAGTATTAGCCACATTAAGGTATCTTCCAAGACCCCTTCTCCCCATCCCCACATTTATTATTCATTGCTCCATCAGTATTATTATTAATAGCATTGGCTGCCATTAATTGTGCCAGTCCTGAAACCAAGTGATCTATAATCACTGCTACTATAAGTCCCTAAACTGTTACTGCAAAATGAGTAAGAAAAGAATGGTTAGAAATTTTATGGCATTTGACATTGCTCTGACATTTGAGCATGTGATTATTTTTCAAATAATTCACTTTCATTGTATTTTATAAAATGTCAGTCCACGGGTGGATTGGAAACAGTAAGCTGGTCCCTTATCACAGATAAGAAAAGCTCTGCTTTATTCATATTAGCCATTCAAAACTCACAGCAACGCTTGTGCAACTGGTACTTTTTTTTTTTTTTTGCTGTGCCATATGCCTTATAGGGATCTTAGTTTCCTGAACAGGGATCAAACCTGTGCCCCCTGCAGTGGATGTGTGGAATCCTAACTACTGGTGCGTGAGTGCTCAGCCCCTCAGTCATGTATGACTCTTCTGCAACCCCGTGGACTGTAGCCTGTCAGACACCTCTGTCCATGGGATTCTCCAGGCAAGAATACTGGAGTGGGATGCCATTTCATCCTTCAGGGGATCTTCCCAACCCAGGGACTGAACCTGTGTCTTATGTGTCTCTTGCATTGGCAGGCAGATTCTTTCCTACTGAGCCACCTGGGAAGCCTCTAACCACTGGATTGCCAGGGAATTCACAGTTTGTACTTTTATTATTTTCATTTTATAGTTGAAGAAACTGAGGCTCAGAGGAGTGGCAGGCACACAGTGCCCAAAGCCACGAAGCCAGTGGCAGGGAGGGTATTCTAGGAAAGCTGAACTCTTGGGAATATCTCCCTGCTCCCTCCTGGTCTCCACTTCTCTATCCCCGCTGCCATCTGGATTCAGGCTCTTCACCATGACCTGGTCACTGTCACCTCTTGGGTACCTACCCGTTTCCGTCCCTGACTCCTTAGTGATGGTTGCAGCACAAAGACCTGCCCTGGTGACATTCCTGCTGCTACCATTTGACGCCTTCCCTCCCGAACTTCTAGAACACGGCTCGCCAACAGAAGTCTCTGGGATGATAGGAATGGTCTATATAGTCAGTAGCTACATGTAGCGATGGGGCACCTGAAACATGGCTAATGCTACCCTGGAACTGAATTGTTAGTTTTATTTAATTATGAATAAGTACGTGTGGCTAATATAGGCTTCCCTGGTGGCTCAGATGGTAAAGAGCCTACCCACAATGCAGGAGACCTGGATTCGATTCCTGGGTCAGGAAGATCCCCTGGAGAAGGAAATAGCAACCCACTTCAATATTCTTGCCTGGAAAATCCCATGGGCAGAGGAGCCTGGTGGGCTACAGTCCATGGGGTCGCACAGAGTCGGACACAACTGAGCAAAAGCACTTTCACTTTCATATATGCAGCTAATGGTTACTGTACTGGATAGTGCAGATCTTGAGAGAAAAAGTCCAAACCTCACACAGCATTCAAGCCCTTCGGTTTTGGATAAGGAAATTGCTGACAGACCTCTGGTCTAGCTATCACAAAGTGAGGCCTTTTGAGTCTGACAAATCTATGTCTAGCAGCTTTGGCACTGGGCATTTATTTAACCTCTCTGTGCCTCTAAGTCCTCATCTGTAGTATGTGACTAAGAAGAGTTCCTACCTCTAGGCTTAATTAGATTCCACTTACAGTCTTTAGCATACTGCTTCCCTCTGCACCAGTCCACCAAACTGCATGTCTCCATGCTTCTTTGGTCCTGTCCTCTCTGTCTCTTCTCCCTCTCTGCATCTGGGCAAACTGAGGCTCTGAGTGGGTTTAACTTCCCCAATGTCGCCCAGAAGCATCAGGGAGGGTAAGGTTTAGGTCACCAGGCCTCTTTAGACTTCACCACCTGACATCTCTGTGATCTCAGGCAAGGTACCTACCCTCTGTAAGCTTGGTTTTTACTTTTCAAAATGGAAACAGATCAACCTTACCTCATAGCATTCTTTTTTTTTTTTTTCTTTTCTCAATAACATTCTTGAGAGAATTAAATGATTAAGTGAGACAACGTGTGCTTAGTACATAGATAACTTCTCAAGGTCAGCTATTATTGTTGTTTTCTCCCTATTTTAATATTTATTTATTTAGACTGTACTAATAATTATTCATAATTATTCTAGCCTAGCACTCTTTCCCCTGCTTTCAAAGAATGGTTTCTTGGGACTTCTCTGGCGATCTGGTGGTTAAGACTCTGCACTCCCACTGCAGAGGAGGTGGGTTCAAGCTCTGTGAGTAAGAGCTCACATGTCACATGGGGTGGCCAAAAAAAAAAAAGAAAAAGTGAAAGTTGCCCAGTTGTGTTCAACTCCTTGGGACATCATGGACTGTAGTCCAGCAGGCTCCTCTGCCAGAGGATTCTCCAGGCAAGAATACTGGAGTGGGTGACCATTCCTTTCTCCAGGGGACCTTGTGATTGAACTCAGCTCTACTTGCGTTGCTTTACCATCTGAGCCACCAAGTCTAAGACATAAACTGGCCTTGGAGTCTAAACTGATTACTGAAGGAGGAGCTGATAAGGGAGCAAGCGACAGGCGTAGAAGCTGGGAATCTGGAGGTGGCAATGACCCAGGGCCATTTCTTGTGTGTGTGTGTGTGGGGGGCAGTCCTGGCTCTTTCTGGGCCTCATATGGGTATCTGTTGCTGAACAGGAGCCTACCTTGCTTAGGGCTGGCTGGGCCTGGAAAGAGGCTTTGGGGGTCAAGAAGACCAGGATGAAGTTTCCACAGCTACAGAAGTATCTACAACCTGGAAAGGTGCCATTGAGGATCAGAGATGGCCTAAAAATTATGGCCCTGAGAGTTATGCCCAGGCACCTATGGCAGGTCCAGCCTCCAAGTTGAAGGAGACGCCTCTCCCTGCATTCTGCCCAGGATTGGGAGCAAGGGTGGGCCACAAGGGTGAGAGACAGAGGGTACCAAGAATGTGCGCTGGCTTGGAGTCCTGGAGTGTTCTGAGTGGGAATCCTGAGTCTTCCACTCAGTGGGGCATTTGGCTTTACAGCCATATAGAACAGACACTATTTTTTATTAGCTGTGTGACTTTGGGCAAATCTTCTGACTTATCTGAAACTTCATTTCCAAATAAGTGAGCAGGAAGCATACTTACTCAAGGTGATAGTGAGGATTCAGAGCTTAGAGTGGTGCTTGGCACAGGACTGTGCTGTGCTGTGTTTAGTTGCTCAGTCGTGTCTGACTCTCTGTGACCCCATGGACTGTAGCCCTCCAGGCTCCTCTGTCCATGAGGATTCTCCAGGGAAGAACACTAGAGTGGATTGCCATGCCCCTCTCAGGGGATCGAACCCAGGTCTCCCGCTTTGCAAGCAGATTATTTACCATCTGAGCCACCAGAAAAGACCAAGAATACTGGAATGGGTTGTCTATTCCTTCTCCAGAGGGTCTTCCTGACCCAGGAATCGAACCGGGCTCTCCTGCATTGCGGCTTGATTCTTTACCAGCTGAGCTACCCGGGAAGTCCCAGCACAGGACTAGTACTCTTTAAATATTAGTTACTGTTATAGAGGTAATCAAACTTTCTGATCTACAGGGCCCTATTCCAGTGAACACTTGGGATTAGGATCAGGTCACATACAAAGCAGGGGCTGAGAGTTTCAGTCTGGGGTCAGGTCCCAGGTCTGCCATATGTGACTATGGGCAGGTCCCTGGACCCTCTGCACCTTCACTTTCTTTTCTGTACAATGGGGAGAACTTTAAAGTTTGGAAGTGCCTGGCCCTCGTAAAAGGCTAGTGAGGCTCCATTTCCTTCACGCAGATCCTGGTTCCTGACTTTTGCAGGGAGATATACTGGTTCTCTGCCAGATTCCTTTCTTTGCATGAACATCTGCACAACTGTTACTTCCTTAATTCTAGAAGTGGGATTACTAGTCCTCCATTTTCCTGGGTAACAGAATTGGGGCTCAGAGAGGTGAACTGGTGTTTGTTCATTGCTGTGCAGACCTAACTACTGAATTATGGATTTGAGCCAACCTGTCCTCCTTCCTTTAACTTTGGAAATGTTTTCTTTCTTTTTTTCTTTATCTTTCTTTCCTTTTTACTTCCTTCCTCCCCCCCCCCCCCATCTTTTTTTCAATATAGAAAAGCATATAAGATGATTTGCACTTAAAAAAAAAAGCCCACTTCAGACACCCATTGTGCTGCGCTCAGTCGCTTCAGTCTTGTTCAACTCTTTGCAACCCTATAGACTCAGCCTACCAGGCGCCTCTGTCCACAGGATTCTCCAGGCAAGAATATTGGAGTGAGTTGCCATACTCTTCTCCAGGAGATTTATCGATCCAGGGATGAAATCTGTCTGTTGTGTTTCCTGCACTGCAGGCATATTCTTTACTCACTGAGCTACCTGGGAAGCCCCGGATACCCGTTAAGATGGCTGTTGTTAAATAACAGCAAACAACAAGGGCTGGTGAGGGTGTGGAATTCAAACCTTTGTGCACTTAGTGCTTGTGGGAATGGAAAATGGTGCAGCTGCTACAGAAAATGGCATGGTAATTTCTTGAAAAATCAAACATAGAATTACCAATGATACAGCAATTTCACTTCTGGGTATATACTTAAAAGTACTGAAAACAAGATCTCAAACAGTATTTGTACACCCATGTTCTTAGCATCATCATTCAGTATAGTGAAAAAGTGGAAGTAAGCTGAGTGTCCATTGATGCATGAATATATAAACACAATGTGGTCTCTACATACAATGGAGTGCATCACTGACTCAATGGACATAAGTTTGAGCAAGCTCCGGGAGTATGTGATGGACAGGGAAGCCTGGCATGCTGCAGTCCATGGGGTCATAAATAGTCAGACACGACTGAGCAACTGAACTGAACTGATTATTCAGCCTTGGAAAGGAAGGAAATTCTAGCACATGCCACAGCATGGATGAATCTTGAAGACATTATGCAAAGTGAAATAAGCCAGCCACAAAAGGACGAATATGGTATGATATCACTTATGTGAGGTCCCTAGAGTAGTCAAATTCATAGAGACGGAAAGTGGAGTGGTGGTTGCCAGGGGGTGGGGGAGGGAAGAATGGGAAGTTATTATTTAATAGATATGGAGTTTCAGTTTGGAAAGATGCAAAAGTTCTGGAGATGGATAGTGGTGCTGGTTGCATAACAATGTGAATGAACTGGAATAGAGAGGCAGACCTACAGAACAGACCTGTGGACACAGCAGGGGAGGGGAGGTCGGGATGTACTGAGAGATTAGGACTGACATATATACACCACCACGGGTAAAATAGGTAACTAGTGGGAACCCCCTGTGTAGCCCAGGAAGCTCAGCTTGGTGCTCTGTGATGACATAGGTGGGTGGGATGGGAGGTGGGGGGAGTGGGAGAAAGGTCCAAGAGGGAAGGGAAATGTGTATACATACAAGGGATTCACTTCATTGTAAAGCAGAAAATAATACAACATTGTAAAGCAATTATTCTCAAAAAAGAAAAAAAAGCCACACACCTCCACACTTGAAAATGATTAAATTGGTAAATTTCATGTTTTATATATTTTACTAGAATTTTTTTAAAGAGTAAGCTTTTGACCAGTAGACAGTTAAAAAAAAAAAAAAAAAAAAACAGTTTTTGGAAATGAAAAGATCACATGGGTACCTATTTCCCCAAATACTCAAATACTATCGTTTTTAAAAATTTTTTTCAAATCGTTTTTTATTTTTGTTTTTTACAGAAGTGATAAAACCATAGAGCTTCCATTCCATTGAATTCCTCTACTCCTCTATCCCACTGCCCTTCCTGCCCCCTACAGGGGAGTTTGGTTTTCATAAATGCCTTGAGTTTGGGTTTCCATGAGCACTGTACATAGTTTATACTTGTACTCCTTTTTATGAGTTGTCCTAAAATCATACACAATATTATTTGTGTGTTTTAAAAGTATTACATAATTTGTCGTATTGTTCCCCACATCTTGCTGCAACCTGAATTTTTCACCTTACATTTTTCAGGATCCATCCATTTCTAGTTCATTTTCTTTACCTGTTGTAATTTTGTCATATAAACAGATCACATTTTATTTTGTCTATTGTCAACTTCTCCAGAAAGACCACCAGGAAAATCTGTTGCTCTTAGGTAAAGCTGAGTTAATGAAATCTGTTGCAGCAAGGGCAAACAGTGGGTTTCCCTTGTGGCTCAGCAGTAAAGAAAAGAATATGCCTGCCAATGCGGGAGACTCAGGTTCGATCCCTAGGTCAGAAGATCTCCTGGAGAAGGAAATGGCAACCCATCACAGTATTCTTGCCTGGAAAATCCCATGGACAGAGGAGCCTGGCGGGCTACAGTCCACGGGGTTGCAAAAGAGCCGAACACGACTTGGTGACTAAACAATAAGGGGGAGCAGTATCTCCAGGGAGTCTCAGCAGTGCCTCAAAAAAGGATGATCAGGGAAGAATACTTATAGGGTTATTTATAGCTTGTGGGATTTTAGTTTCCTGACCAGGGATTGAATCTCCGTCCTCAGCAGTGAGAGCAAGGAGTCCTAACCACTGGACCACCAGGGAATTCCCAAGTAGAAGTCTCTTAAAGCGGAAAACTGACTGTGATTGCGCAAAGTTTGTGACAAAACAGTTTGGAGTTGGTGGACACCTGAGAAGAGATTCTTGAAACTTTAACAAATGAACTGATGTCTGATAAGAGAAATATTTGCCAAAGTGAGCAAACTGTTTGCCCAAACAAACTGGTTAGCAAGAATTTCCTGAGGCAAATAGCAGTTATTTACTGGTTTACAGTCTTATCTTTCCGGGCAAGAATTTCCTGAAACAAATGGTCAAGTCCCGTTGACATAGGGGGACCTCAGTTCTCATACCCAATAACTGAGTAACAGTGAGGAAATGGTCTAGGTTCTTCTACAGTAAGTCTCCTACCTAAGAACAAGTTCATTTCAGAAAACACATTCAAAAAAAAGAAAGCACATTCATGAGTCTCATTTGTTAGTCCAACAAAGTTAGCCTAGGCACCCAACTAACACCATTGGTTACACAGTACTACTCTATAATAGGTTTATAATACTTTTTACACAAATAATACATAACAAACCCAACACACACACAAAAATAAACATTTTAAATCTTACAGTACAGTACCTTGAAAAGTACAGAAGTACAAAACAACAGCTGGCATATGGGGCTGGCATTGAGTGAGCAGGCAAGAAGAGTGACTGGAGGATGGAGAGGAGATGGGGATATTAGAGTTGAAGGGTCATTGACAGTAGGAGACAGAGGGCAAGCTGCAGTTTCACTCATGCCTGACGCTGATGGAATGCACATTCGCATCTTTGAAAGTTCGAAACTTGAAGGTTCATATGTTGGGGACTTATCAGAACCTATTGATGGGTGTTTGGGTTATTGCCAGTGTTCAGCTATTACATATGGTGCTGCAATGACATCTTGAGCATACGGGTGAGAGTTTCTCTGGAGTCCTTACTTAGAAGAGGAATTGCTAGGTAGCTAGATATGAGCATTTGCAACTTTCTTAGAGTCTTGTGTTCTTTCTAACCCACCTCCCTGACTCCAGAAGAGTAAAATCTCCCTCTGAGACCACCAGAACAGAAGGCAAGAACTGCCAGGGCTTTGCCCACACTGGCTGCCTGCCCACCTGCCCGCCTGCCCTCCCTTGTTCTAGCAGATTAACAGTGACCTGTGACCCTGACAGGCTGGCCACACTCCCGGCCAATTCCAGCCTGTCGAAAGGAGTCCCCAGGGGTAGTCAGGGCTCGGGGATATGTTAGCCAGATGGGCCTGGGAGGTCTTGGGTTGGATTTATCCCAGGAGGCAGAGCAGGTGGGCAGCCCCCGGCACCCCACCCCCATCTCCCCCATCATGCATCACTGGGTTGGAGCTGGAGCCAGATGGTGGGGATGGGGCAGCCTTGTAGCTTCTGGTCTGACAAAGGATCCTCTATACTGCCCCCCAGCCCCCCTGCCCTGGCCAGCTTGGCTAGTCTAGTCTCTGGTTGCCCAGTCATTCTCAGCCGTGGCCTGCCTTGCCCTGCGTAGCTTTTCTGCCGAAACTGTCCCTCCCACTTGTGCTATTTGTGGAGGAAGTTTCCCAAGCAGTGTTCCTGGAGAGACTTGAACTTGGAAACCCACTTACCATCCATCTGAGTTGGGGGGAGATGTGACTCAATGTGGCTCTGTTTTTATAACAGGTCACCAATTCAAATGCACTAAGAAGATCAAGTGCAACGGGCCATGCAGGGATTGTGGCAAACCAGCGCCTGGCCCTCAGGGAGCCCTCACTGATGGTCCCTCTGATTATTGCAGATGGGGAAGCTGAAGCCTACAGAGAAGGGTGCTGGCAGGAGAGTCTCATGGATAGAAGATTAAGCTTGGGAGTCAGGCCCACCTGAATTAATCCAGATCTATTACTGAGAGTGAGTCCTTGGGCAGATCACCTAAACTCTCATTCCTCATCTGAAATGGGGCTAATTAAATCTTTATCATAGAGAACAGTCCTGAGGGAGAGGGAAGACGAGGCAAGGAAAGCATCTGGTACAGGGTTAGCCCTCAATACTTATGAACTAAATCTCACCATTGTCCCTGGAAACAAGGAAGAGGTTTAAGGTGCTGCTAGAGACAAGAAAGCCTCAGGGTGGGGAGAGGAGGATGCCAGAGCATCTGTAGGTGATTGATTCAGTCCTGGAGTCCTCCCCAAGGATGCCCCCAAATACAATTGTGCAACCTTTTTCTTGGCTGTGACTCAGTTTCTTTCTCTGTAAAATGGGTTAAATGAGAACTGTTATCTCCTAGGAGGCTATGAGGATGAAATAAGCTATCACCTGGAGGGTTTATGAACCATATTCAGTAAGTATTCATTACTACTAGGAGGTTAGGAGTCACCCCTGCCTCCTCACCCAGGCTGGGTTTCAGAGGGTCTCCAAGTCAGATCTTGGGCGTAGCTGGAGGGAAGGAAGGGAACAAGGCTGCCCTGGATGGTCAAGAGCCCTGGGTTTCCTCTGGATTCACAACTATTTTGCTGGGAGACTCTAGGCCTCTGGGGAGTGGATGGTTTGGCCTCTGCTGTTTCTCAGGAATCTGTGGTTCCAGAATAGTCTCTGATGTGGGCAAGAGCATGAAGGCAGAAGGCGGTGGGGAGGGAGGTGAGCAGAGCTGAGCCACGGGGCTGCAGTCAGGCCGGCCCTCCTGCAGTCCTGCCTCCAGGAATCCATCTCCCCGCACAGGGTCTGGGCATGTTTCAACTGGCTCCTGGATGCCAAGTGAAGTCTATTAATATCAAAGTAATGAGGTAATTACTGTGATTTGGAAAAATTACTAGTGAGTGCTTTTGAGGGAATTTCAGACCAGAGAGGAGGGTGAATGAAACATCTGTGAGGAGAGGAAGGAAGGGTTATTCTGGACACAGCACGAGCACGGGTGAGCTCTGAGCCCGGGGGGCTCCCTCCACAGCTTGGGACTCTTCCTGGAGTGGGTGAGGAAGAGCTGTATGTATACATATTCTCAGGAGGGGCAGAGAAGAGCTGTGTGTGTATGTGTGTTGGGGAGGGGGCTGGGTAAAGAACAAACGGGGGAACCAGAGGCCAATCCCCTTTTCATACCCATCTGTAACCTCTGACTCTCACTGAATGATCTCCACCCCCAAGTCACCCCAGTTCTGGGGCCACCGGCCGGAGAAGGGTTAGGTGGGAAAATCCTGAATCAGAGAAGCTGAGAAGAGCTCAGAAGTCAAGGTTGCCAAAGGATAATTCTTGGACCACAGCATCATTGTCATCTGGGAACTCGCTAAAAATGCAAATGAGTCTATGGCAGACCCACGGAATCAAAACTCTGGGTTTATTAATGGCTGAATGGGGCTCAACAATTGGTGTTTTAACAAGCCCCTAATAGAGGCCTGAAATGATGGACAGGGCTAGGCTTAGGAATTGAGGATGGAGACTGCTTTGAGAAGCTTTGAGGAAGCTGAATCATAGAAATTGATGCCAGAGTGGATGTGGAAGATAGCATGGTAGTATAGTGGTAACAATAATAACATTGATAATATTAGCAACTGAACATGTATTGTGCACTTACTCTGTCTGACACTATGTTAACAATTTCTAAGTGTTATCTTCATTTAACCCTCACAAAAACCCTAACAGGTATCTACTATTATAACCCCAATTTTTTGGATAGGAAACTGAAGAAAGAGAGGCCGAATAAATGTGCAAGGTCACACAGTGGGTAAGTGATAGAATGCGTCTTCAGATGCTGGGTTTTTGTTTCCTCTCATATGCCATCTTGCTTTGGTAAATCTGAGGAGGTGTTTGGTGGCTAAAGTGAGCAGCAAAAGGAGAGGTAACTTTAAGGGAGGCTAACTCTGATTTTTAATTTATGTTTTTGCTTCTTTCCCCACAGCTTGAGGGATCTTAGTTCTCCAACCAAAGATCAAACCCAGGCCACCAGAAGTGAAAGTACTGAATTCTGACCACTGGATCACCAGGGAATTCCTGACACTGTTTTGTTTTTAAATTTACTGAGCACTTACTTTGTGCATTTGCTGTACATTGTACAGTTAATTATCACCTTGATCCTCTAGGTACTGCAACGATCCCCATTTTATAGATGATACAACTGAGGCTCATAGCAACAGAATCACCTGCCCAAGGTCATAAACTGAGGGGTTGCAACATAAATTTAATGCAAGGCAACAGGTATTTGGAACCCTGACTTTTAATCCAGATAGTCTTTGTGGGTGCTTTCCTGGCTTCTGCCGATCTGGGAGATCCACCCATGTGTCCCCAAGCACCTAGGATAGATCTAGGCATAGAGTATGCACCAAGTGAATGTCCATTGAGTGACATCAATAACATTCATCTAAATAAAACAATCTATAGAAGTCAGAAGAAGGGATAGAAATTTATGGAGTTCCTCCTGTGTGCTAGGCACCTTACACAGGGTCCATTTAATTCTCTCAGAGCCCGCCAACCTTTTGTTTTATTATCTCCATTTTATAGACAGGAAAGTAGACTCAAAGAGAAAGCTACTGGAGGTCATATGATGTTAGTGGGGGCTTCCCAGGGGGCACCAGTGGTAAAGAACTTGACTGCCAATGCAGGAGACGTTAAGAGATGCGAGTTCGATCCCTGGGTCAGTTAGATCCCCTGGAGGAGGGCATGGCAACCCACTCCAGTATTTTTGCCTGGAGAATTCCATGGGCAGAGAAACCTACAGTCCATAGGGTCGCAAAGAGTGGAACATGACTGAAGCGACTTAACATGCACATTCGATGTTAATGGAAGAGCCAGGGTTGAGGCCAAGTCAGTCTGACACCCAAATGGGTTCTCTTTCCACTGGGGGGGGGGTCCGTGACTGGGGGTTGAGAGTGTGCAGATGGTTTGAGTTCAAAAAATGGTGACTGGTATAATATGGTTACAATAATAATTATCACCATCTGTGAAGTGAATTTGTAATTCTGATCTGTGGAAGAGAAGAAAATGCTTCAGAAGTGGCAATCTCAAGGATGCCTGCTTCCCACCCTCTTCTAGATTTCCATCTTTCTGGTGCCAGAGCTGGATGGCCAGCCTGCCCAGGACTCTGCAGCCCTGGCTCTCTGCTGCCCTCTGCTGGCACCTGACAGATGTGGCACTAGGCTGTGGAATCCGTAAGGCCCCCAACATCAGCCTGTCTCCTGCTTATTGACAGTGTTCTTCGTGAGTGACCCATACTGGGCTCTGGAAACAGGGCTAGTGAGGCTCTCTAGGGCCTCCCTCCTGAAATACTCTCCTTGTTTCTAATCCACCCCCCCCCCCACATTGTCCATAATCTATTTGGTGGCCAGAGAGTTATTTTTAAAGCATAAATCAGTCAGCAATTTAGTGGATTAGATAATACTGAACAACTCTATTTTTTTTTTTTCTGAACAACTCTTTTGCTTAAAAAAATCTAAAAGTGCTGGGTAAAACCTAAAAATACACTATGAGCAGCTAAGAATGAAAGGGGTAGAGCAAAAGCTATTTTCATACACAAGTATTTCTGCAATATCTGAGTCATATAACTTATGAAAATAAATCAACTCATGAAAATCAACTCATGAAGGATTGTTACATGTAAATCTCAAACATTTTTAGAAAGGGCAATTGTATCATCCATATTAGACCTTTTCTATCATATTGGAGAACATGAGTCAACTATGACAGTAGAATCTTTGGTTCTGAAAATTGTAAATTTTTAATTGTAGTTAAACTGAAACTATATAGATACACAGTTTGACTGAGACACAATTTGCATGCATGCTAAGTCACTTCAGTCATGTCCAACTCCTTGGGACCCCATGGACTGTATGTAGCCTACCAGGCTGCTCTGTCCATGAGATTCTCCAGGCAAGAATACAGGAGTGGATTGCCATGCCCTTGTCCAGGGGATCTTCCCGACCCAGGGATCAAATCTATGTCTCTTACATCTCCTGCGTTGACAGGTGGGTTCTTTACCACTAGCACCACCTGGGAAGCCTAAGATACAATTCATCTACCATAAAGTTCACTCATGTATAACTCAATCATTTTTATTATATTTACAGAGTTGTGTGACTAGCAGCATACTCTAAATGGATTTTCATTACATTTTTATCACCTAAAGTGTTACTTAGCTATAAAAAGGAATGAAGCTGGATCATTTGTAGAGACCTGGCTGGACCTAGAGTCTGTCATACCACGTGAGCTAAGTCAGAAAGAGAAAAACAGATACCGTATATTAACACATTATACGTGGAATCTACTGATGTAGTACAGATGACCCAATTTGCAGAGCAGGAAGAGAGAAACAGACTAGAGCACGGACATGGACAGAAGGATGGGGAGTGGGTGGGATGAACTGGGGGATTTGATTGATGTGTGTGCACAGCCGTGTGTAAAATAGCTAGTGCGAAGCTGCTGTATATATAGGACAGGGAGCTCAGTTCAGTGCTCAGTGGTGACCTAGATGGGGGGATTGGGCAGTGGTGGGGAGGGCGAGAGGTCCAAGAGGGAGGGCTGTATGTGTACATATAGCTGATTCACTTCATTGCACAGCGGAGGCTAACACAACATTGCAAAGCAACTGTACTCCAATTAAAGAGAGAAAGAAACCTTTCACCCCTTGATAGACTCTCCTCATCCTCCCAATCCGAGCCTAGGCAGCTGCCCATCTATTTTTCAGTCTCTAAAAATTTGCCTAGTGATATAGATTTGCCTATTCCTTCCACATAAATGGAATCATCCCATATGTGGTCTTTTGTGACTGACTTCTTTCACTTGGGTTTCCCTGGTAGCTCAGTTGGTAAAGAATCTGCCTGCATTGCAGGAGACCTTGCAATGCAGGGTCTTTGATTTGATTCCTGGGTTAGGAAGATCCCCCGGAGAAGGGAAAGGCTACCCACTCCAGTATTCTTGGGCTTCCCTTGTAACTCAGCTTATAAAGAAACCACCTGAAATATGGGAAACTTGGGTTTGATCCCTGGGTTGGGAAGAGCCCCTGGAGAAGGGGAAGGTTACCCACTCCAGTATTCTGGCCTGGAGAACTCCACGGACTGTATAGTCCATGGGGTCCCAAAGAGTCAGACACAACTGAGAGACTTTCACTTAGTACAATGTTTCTGAGGTTCTTTCTTGTTGTAGCCTGTATCAGTACCTCATGCTTCTTTTTTTTATTGCTTGATAGCAATCTACCGTATGAATATATCACATTGTTTATCCACTCATCAGTTGGATTCATGTCTCTCAGGCATATACCTAAGAACAGAATTGCTGGATCATATGATAACTATGCTTTATAACATTTAAGGAGCTGCCTAACTCTAAAACTGAAATTGCTATTCTTTTTTTATATTTATTTATTTAATTTACTTTTGGCTGCACTGGGTCTTCGTTGCTGCCAGTGGGCTTTCTCTCTTTGCGGCGAGCAAGGGCTACTCACTAGCTGTGGTGAGGGGGCTTCTCACTGCAGTGACTTTTCTGGTTGCAGAGCACGGACTCTTGGCTGCATGGGCTTCAGTAGTTGCAGCATGTGGTAGTTATGGTGCAAGGGCTTAGTTGCCCCTCGGCATCTGGGGTCTTCCTGGAGGGATCGAACCCACATTCCCTGCGTTGGCAGGCATACCCTTAACCACTGGAATTATTTTGTTAAACAACCTCTTTTTTTTAAATTTTAAAATTACCTATTTTATTTCTCCATGTTGTCATGATAGGTGTAAATTTTTTTTTCATTTATTTTTAGTAGTTGGAGGCTAATTACTTTACAATATTGTAGTGGTTTTTGCCATACATTGACATGAATCAGCCATGGATTTGCATGTGTTCCCCATCCTGCTCCCCCCTCCAGCCTCCCTCCCCATCCGATCCCTCTGGGTCTTCCCAGTGCACCAGCCCTGAGCACTTGTCTCATGCATCCAACCTGGGCTGGTGATCTGTTTCACCATAGATAATATACATGTTTCAATGCTGTTCTCTCAGAACATCCCACCCTCGCCTTCTCCCACAGAGTCCCAGTCTGTTCTGTACATCTGTGTTTCTTTTTCTGTTTTGCATATAGGGTTATCGTTACCATCTTTTAAAATTCCATATATATGTGTTAGTATACTGTAATGTTCTTTATCTTTCTGGCTTGCTTCACTCTGTATAATGGGCTCCAGTTTCATCCATCTCATTAGACCTGATTCAAATGAATTCTTTTTAATGGCTGAGTAATATTCCATGGTGTATATGTACCATAACTTCCTTATCCATTCGTCTGCTGATGGGCATCTAGGTTGCTTCCATATCCTGGCAATTGTAAACAGTGCTGCGATGAACATTGAGGTGCATGTGTCTCTTTCAGATCTAGTTTCCTCGGTGTGTATGCCCAGGAGTAGGATTGCTGGGTCATATGGCAATTCTATTTCCAGTTTTTTAAGGAATCTCCACACTGTTTTCCATAGTGGCTGTACTAGCTTGCATTCCCACCAACAGTGTAAGAGGGTTCCCTTTTCTCCACACCCTCTCCAGCATTTATTGCTTAAACAACCTCTTAATTTTTTAAAAAAATATAGGTTTTACCTTTTTCTGTCTTGTGATCTGAGGGTGCAGTTCCTTGACCAAGTAAGAGTAGACCTGCACACATATTTGTTGGATACCTTGACTGTTTTGTTTGATGTTGACATAGGCTAGAGGTTTTCTTGATTTTTATTTTTTAATAATTTTATTTGCTTGTTTTTGGCTGTGCTGAGTCATGTTTGCTGTGACTGGGCTTTCTCTAGTTGAGGCAAGCAGGGGCGATTCTAGCTGCAGTGTGTGGGCTTTTCAATCGTAGTGGCTTCTCTTGTTTCAGAGTACCGTCTCTAGGGCCCGCGGGCTTCAGGAGTTTCAGGGTGGTGACTCAGTACTTGTGGCTCCTGGGCTCTACAGCACACAGGCTCCATACTTGTGGCACATGGGCTTAGTTGCTCTGAGGTGTGTGGGATCTGGATCAGGGATCGAGCCCGTGTCTCCTGCATTGGGAGGTGGATTGTTTACCCCTGAGCCACCAGGGAAGTTCCCTTGTTTCTGTTTGTTTTCTTTCTCGACCCTGCCTCATGGCATGAATCTTAGTTCCCTGAACTGGGATTGAACCTGTGCCCCCTACATTGGGAGCATAGTCTTAATCACTGGACCACCAGGGAAATGTGGTTGTTTTTTTTTTTTTAATTAAAATTTTTTCTGTTTTTATTGCCGAATGTCCTTTTTCTGTTCCAGGATCCCATCCAGGACGCCACATTTCCTTTAGATGTCCTGTCTCCTTAGGCTCCTCTTAGCTCTGACAGTTTCTCAGTTCAGTTCAGATCAGTCGCTAGTTGTGTCCGACTCTTTGTGACCCCATGGACTGCAGCACACCAGGCCTCCTTGTCCATCGCCAACTCCCAGAGTTTACCCAAACTCATGTCCATTGAGTCAGTGATGCCATCCAACCGTCTCATCCTCTGTTATCCCCTTCTCCTCCTGCCTTTAATCTTTCCCAGCATCAGAGTCTTTTCAAATGAGTCAATTCTTCCCATCAGGTGGCCAAAGTATTGGAGTTTCAGCTTTAGCATCAGTCCTTCCAAAGAATATTCAGGACTGATTTCCTTTAGGATGGACTGGTTGGATCTCCTTGCAGTCCAAGGGACTCTCAAGAGTCTTCTCCAACCCCATTGTTCAAAAGTATCAATTCTTTGGCGCTCAGCTTTCTTTATAGTCCAACTCTCACATACATACATGACTACCATAGCTTTGACTAGATGGACCTTTGTTGGCAAAGTAATGTCTGCTTTTTAATATGCTGTCTGGGTTGGTCATAACTTTTCTTCCAAGGAGCAAGTGTCTTTTAATTTCATGGCCACAGTCACCATCTGCAATGATTTTGGAGCCCCCCAAAATAAAGTATGTCACTGTTTCCACTGTTTCCCCATCTATTTTCCATGAAGTGATGGGACCAGATGCCATGATCTTAGGTTTCTGAATGTTGAGTTTTAAGCCAACTTCTTCACTCTCCTCTTTCACTTTCATCAAGAAGCTCTTTAGTTCCTCTTGGCTTTCTGTTATCAGAGTGGTGTCATCTGCATATCTGAGGTTATTGATATTTCTCCTGGCAATCTCGAGTCCAGCTTGTGCTTCATCAAGCCCGGCATTTCTCATGATGTACTCTGCATATAAGTTAAATAAGCAGGGTGACAATATCCAGCCTTGATGTATTCCTTTCCTGATTTGTAACCAGTCTGTTGTTCCATGTCCAGTTCTAACTGTTGCTTCTTGACCTGCATACAGGTTGCTCAAGAGGCAGGTCAGGTGGTCTGGTATTCCCATCTCTTGAAGAATTTTCCACAGTTTGTTGTGATTCACAGTCAAAGGCTTTGGTGTAGTCAGTAAAGCAGAAGTAGATGCTTTTCTGGAACTCTCTTGCTTTTTCTATACTCCGATGGATGTTGGCAATTTGATCTCTGGTCCCTCTGCCTTTTCTAAATCCAGCTTGAACATCTGGTTTACTACTGTTGAACTGTTGAACTCCTGGCTTGGAGAATTTTGAGCATTACTTTACTAGCGTGTGAGATGAGTGCAATTGTGCAGTAGTTTGAGCTTTCTTTGGCATAACCTTTCTTTGGGATTGGAGTGAAAAGTGACCTTTTTCCAGTCCTATGGCCACTGCTGAGTTTTCTAAATTTCCTGACATATTGAGTGCAGCACTTTCACAGCATCATCTTTTAGGATTTGAAATAGCTCAACCAGAATTCCTTCACCCTCCCTAGCTTTGTTCGTAGTGATGCTTCCTAAGGCCCACTTGACTTCACATTCCAGGATATCTGGCTCTAGGTTGGTGATCACCCCATCATGATTATCTGGGTCGTGAAGATCTTTTTTGTATAGTTCTTCTTTGTATTCTTGCCATCTCTTCTTAATATCTTCTGCTTCTGTTAGGTCCATACCATTTCTGTCCTTTATTGTGCTCATCTTTACATGAAACATTCCCTTGGTATCTCTAATTTTCTTGAAGAGATCTGTAGACTTTCCCATTCTATCATTTTCCTCTATTTCTATGCACTGATCACTTAGTAAGAAGGTTTTCTTATCTCTCCTTGCTATTCCTTGGAACTCTGCATTCAAATGGGTATATCTTTCCTTTTCTCCTCTGCTTTTTGCTTTTCTTCTACTCACAGCTATTTGTAAGGCTTCCTCAGACAACCATTTTGCCTTTTTACATTTCTTTTCCCTGGGGATTGTCTTGATCCCTGCCTCTTGACAGTTTCTCAGACTTTCCTTATTTTTGATGACCTTGACAGTTTTGAGAATTGGTCAGCTATTTTGTAGAATGTCCCTCCGTAGGGATTTGTATGATGTTTTTCTCATGATTAAATTTGGGTTGCTGGTTTTTGAAAGGAAGCCCCAAAGACAGATCATCTACAGAAAGAAGTATTGGATTGACAGCTGACTTCTCAGTAGCTTCAGTGGACGTCAGAAGACAGGGACAGAGTATCCTCAAGGCTGGAGGGAAAACCTGCCAACCTGGAATTTCTACTCAATGAGGCTCTCTTTCAATAAGAGCATAATATAAAAAAACAAAGAGTTTACCATTAGTATACTTTCTCCCTCACTAAGGGAAATTCTCAAAGATATTATTCAGGAAAAAGGAAAATAGTCCCCAAAGTAAATTCTGATGCAAGAAAGAGTGAAGAGCAAAGAAAATGGTAAACATGTAGGTACTGCTGAATAGACACTGACTGTATAAAGTGACCATGTTATGTTGTGGGATTAAGAAAGAGCGAGAGTTACAATACCAGACAACACAGCAAATAATTTGCAAGAGAGTAACTGAAGATCAGAGATTGCAGTGAATACAATTAGAGGATATAACTTCTAAATAATAGAAGGAGAAATGTCCATTTGTAAGATGTTTGGAAAAATGGGAATTCCCTGGTGATTCAGTGGTTAGGACTTGGTGCTTTCATTTCCAGGGCCTGGGTTCAATCCCTGGTCAGGTAACCAAGATCCGACAAGCTAGGAGCACAGGCAAAAAAAGAAAAAAAGTAAAACAATAGATTTTTTAGGATTCATACATATACATTAACACTGTAACAGTATAAAAGGGCATGATTATAGCAAATCATCTCTGGATGTGGGAATGTGATAAGGGAGGGGGGATTATCACAGGTGGTTTGATCATGTTCTTGCCTTTAAACCGGGTGCTATTTACATGATTATTTTCTTATTCTTTTAAAAAATCTTTTGAATTTTCAAATTTTTCATTGCTGTGCTTTTTTTCTCTAGTTGTAATGAGCCCAGGCTACTCTCTCTAATTGTTGCGGCAGCTTCTCTTTGCAGAGCACAGGCTCTAGGGTGTGGGGATGTCAATAGCTGCAGCATGTGAGCTTAGTAGTTGCGACTCCTGGGCTCAAGAGCACAGGCTCAATAATTGTGATGCAGGGGCTTAGTTGCTCTGCAGCATGTGAGATCTTCCCGGACCGGAGATCAAACCTGAGTCTCCTGCATCTTCCTGCATTGGCAGGTGGATTCTTTATCACTGAGCCACCTGGGAAGTCCTTATTTTCTTATTCTTTACACATTTGCTAAATGTCTCCATTATTTTAAATATTTAATTAATTATTAGTTTATTTATTTTTAGTTTTTGGCCACATTGTCTCACTTGGGGGATTTTAATTCCCTGACCAGGGATTGAACCCAGGCCCTTGGCAGTGAGAGAGCAGAGTCCTAACCACTGAACCACCAAGGAATTCCCCTAAATATTATGTATGTATATATTTTAGTTTGGCTGATGGGCTCTTTGTTGCTGTGCTCGGGGACTTCTCTTGTTGCAGAGTCCAGGCTCTATGGTGCGGGGGCTCAGTAGTTGTGGCATGCGGGCTTAGTTGCCCTGCAGCATGTGAGGTCTTAGTTCCCCTACCAGGGATCAAACCCGGGTTCCCTGCATTAGAAGGCAGATTCTTAACTACTGGACCACTAGGGAAATCCTCCCCTAAATATTTTAAATACTTAATAAAAATAAAGGGTAACTCCATAAAGCAAACCATGTTAGTTGTCTATTAAAACCCTCCAGTGCCTGACAGCTTGGAATAACTCTGGATGCCTTCCTTGCCTCATGGGGTCTGCATTATCTGGCTCCCGTGAACTCTCTGCACTTTCTCCCTTGGCCATTAAACTACAACCACCCGAAGAAGCCAAGGTCTTTCATACCTCAAGGCCTTTGCACAGGCTGTTTCCTGTCAGTACTATTGGCTCCTTGTTAACTTTTACATCTTAGTTTGAATATACCTCTTCCCTTGACTACTCCCCAATAGGTTCTCCTTGCTGTTTTCCATCATTGTGCCCTGTTAGTTGTTTTCCGGCATGCATCAGTTTTGGGAGTTATTTGACTTGTTTTCTTGGTTAATAAGGGCTTCCCAGGTGGTGCTAGTGGTAAAGAACCTGCCTGCCAAAACAGGAGACCTAAGGATCCCAGGTTTGATTGCTGGGTCTGGAAGATCCCCTGGAGGAGGGCATGGCAATCCACTCCAGTATTCTTGCTTGGAGGACCACCATGGACAGAGAAGCTTGGTGGACTGTAGTCTACGGGATCACAAATAGTCAGACATGCCCGAAGTGACTTAGCAAGCTTGCATGTTTGGTTAATAAAGATTCCCCCACTAGACTGTAGATTCCATTATGGCAGGGACTATATACATCTCGTTCATGGTCTATGACTAGCACCTTACTGACTCAGAATAGAGATTTAATAAATATTTTTTGAGTGAATAAATTCAAAAGCCAGTGCCTGGCGCAGAGTAGAGACTTAATAATATTTTTGAATGAGTGAATAAATGAACTGATTAGGAGCCAGAATCTTAGCCAATGGACTACCCGGGAAGCCCCACATCAAGATTTTTGGATGCTAACATTCCTTTACTCTAAATTCCACAAGCCTACAATTT
The DNA here is from genome assembly GCF_963930625.1 of Muntiacus reevesi. Classification (NCBI taxonomy): domain Eukaryota; kingdom Metazoa; phylum Chordata; class Mammalia; order Artiodactyla; family Cervidae; genus Muntiacus; species Muntiacus reevesi. Next base: position 61,281,105 of record NC_089250.1, on the reverse strand, counting down.
GAATTCCCTAAACATTCTGAGAGTCTGATTTTAACTTGGATCTTAGGGTAGCCCAGAAATGGCCAAAACTTTGGAATTAGAAATAACTTGGTTCATATCCAGGCTCTCTCATTTATTAGCTGTGTGATCTTGGGCAAATTGCTTTCTGTCTCTGAGCCTTGGCCTGTAGATTGGAGATGACAGTGCCTGCCTCACAAGGTGCATGAAGATTAAGACATGGTATGTGGGCAGCCCTTGCTTTGATTTCTATCCCACAAGATACCACAGTTTTAGATTTTGGAAACCTCCTACCCTCTGCTGAGACCCAAATGTCTCCCTGCGTGCAGTATGGTGTCACAGTGAGCTCTGGTGCCAGACTTGCTGGGCTTAGTACTTCCTGTTGCTGAGCCTCAGTTTCCTCATCTGCCTAATGGGGATAATAACAGAACCTAGGATGAGATGGCTGGATGGCACCACCGACTCGATGGACATGAGTTTGAGTAAACTCCGGGAGTTGGTGATGGACAGGGAGGCCTGGCGTGCTGCGATTCATGGGGTCGCAAAGAGTCAGACAAGACTGAGCGACTGAACTGACTGACTGACTGATGATTATCTTGAAGGTTAAATGAGATGATCCACAGAAAGCATGCTGGTCATGTAAACTCTCGTTATTACAGCCTTCACTGAGTCTGGGAGGCCAGGAGTGTAGGAATCTCTGCTATTTGCCTAGGAGCCCAAGCACAGAGGCCTCCTTGTCTGGGTGAGGCCCTGAGCTTCTTGGTCCAAAAGCCTGAGCCTGCAGGACCTTCTATGGGAATTTGAGACTGGTGAACTGATCTTCTCCTCTCTCCTTCCTTTCCCCGGCCCCCTCTCTTATCTCTTGGGAGTGAACTGGTTTCCCTTGGGAGCTCTGCCCTGGGGTTTGGTGAGGAGCCAGTCCTGCCTGTATGTGTCTGGAAGGTCAGTTTCTGAACCAAGCAGAGTGGCACCAGCTGACATAGTGGAGGGGTAGTGTATTCCTCCAGCTACAGCGCCGCTGCGAGTGGCCTGATGGGGGCACAGCTGATTGGCATCGCCCACACTGCATGATCATGGAGACACACACACACATTCTCTCTCTCTCTCACAGATACACAGAAAAAATACACGTACACACCTACACACACATGCATATACATGCACACACACACCACTGTTTTCTCTGTTTTTGCATCCTTCTTCCTTCTCTGCTAGCCTCCTTTTATTCTACACACATCACCCCTCTCCTTCCTCCTTTCTCTTTATAACCATAGAAAACAGTCCCCCAGGGGAGGAACTCTTTCTCACCAAGTTTGTCTGGGGCTCATTAAGTCTTTTTTAAGCAGGGCAGTACGTGGGGTGACTTTTAAGGATCTGGCTTTAGGATTTGGTCCTGGGAAAGGAATCTCATCTCACTTCTGGTCTCTTGCCTCCTGCCTGATTCCACTTCCCTCCCCCCCCAACCCACCCCTCCTTCAGAATGAAGCTTTCAAAAGTCAAATAAAATGCTGTTCTCTTTTATCATTGTTTAGCCTCAATTTTCTCAGGTTCCTCTACAACCTTGAAGTACAACCATATTTTAAAAATATCAATGCACACACACATATATATATATACACACACATAAATATATGTGTATATATAGTGTTAAATTTCTTTCTATCTTCCATTCTTCCTTCCTTTCTTTCTTACTTTGTCTCTTTCTTCTATACATTGGGTTGGCCAAAAAGTTCAATTGGATTTTATCCAATATTTATTGAGTATCAGGTATATGTCAGACCCTAGGTATTTCTTGTGTCTATGGTGTTTTGAGGGGCTTCCCTGATGGCTCAGAGGTTAAAGCATCTGCCTCCAATGTGGGAGACCAGGGTTCGATCTCTGGGTTGGGAAGATCCCCTGGAAAGGGAAATGGTAACCCACTCCAGTATTCTTGCTTGGAGAATCCCACGGATGGAGGACCTGGTAGGCTGCAGTCCATGGGGTCGCAAAGAGTCAGGTACTTATCACTCTAAATTAAAGCTATTTGATTGATGCCTGTTTTCCAAGATTATCATGACTCACTTTTTTGTTTGTTTGTTTTTTGTTTTGTTTTTTGGCCACCCCTCGAGGAATGTGGGATCTTAGTTCCATGATCAAGGATGGTACCTGTGCTCCCTTCTGTGGGAGCGTGGAGTCTTCACTACCGGACCACCAGGGAAACCCGACAACTCATATTTTTGAGTGCTAATTATGTAGTACAAGAACTATGTTAAGTGGTTTATGAATATTATTTTATGTATTCCTCATAATAATCCCAGGTAATTTTAATATTCCTATATCATAGATTATGAAATGGAAGCTTATATGTTAAAAAAGTCATCCAGGGCCACAGAGCTGCAAAGTGGCGCAGTGTTATATGTCAGTTATATCTCAGTAAAGATCGCAAGAAAAGGCACAGTAGGGATTTGAACACAGAAAATCAGAATCCAAAGCTCCTGCTCTTAAGCACCATGAGATCCTCCCCCTACACAGTGGCCTGTATGTCCTATGAAGTGAGACACAGGCTATCTTGTTTACAACTACTTATTTATACACTGACCACTGTGTCTGGCATAGAGTAGATAGTCAATAAGCACTACTGATTGAACGAATGAACTGTGGAATCATCCTTTGCTGCTCTGTGGGTTGCAGAAAGGAGTAAGGGGGATATGAGTTTGGAAGCCAGGCAGACCAAGGTTTGCACAGAGAACTGTTCTTACAGTGCTGTGCCTCAGTTTTCTCATCTATAAAATGGGGATAATATACAGACCGAGCAGAATTCATGTGAAATTTAAATGACAATATATATTAATCAGCCAGCTCATGTGCCTATCTATAGCAAACTGAACAAATGACATCTATTTTTACATGTACATGCGCATACAATGCATCTGCATTATGCACGTAGCTATAGTAGGTTTTCAGTGGTATAGAGCCACTCCCTATTGTTGGATACTTGAGTTCATCCCTAGTTATTTGCAAACAGATGTTTGATGAGGACAACTTGTACTGTTTTCTCTTTCTTTCTTTCTTGGAGTAATCATGTAATTGCTTTACAATGTTGTGTTAGTTTCTGCTGTACAATAAAGTGAACCAGTGATATGTGTATATCTATATCTATCTATGTATCTATATCGCCTCTTCCTCTTGAGCCTCCCTCCCCCTTCCCATCCCACACCTGTAGGTCATTACAGAGCACTGAGCTGAGCTCCCTATGCTATCCAGCTGCCTCCCACTAGCTATCTGTTTTACACATGATGGTGTATATATGTCAATGCTACTCTCCCAATTCATCTCACCCCCTCCCCCTCCCACCTCGGGTCCACATGTCTGGGTCTCTATCCTGCCCTGCAAACAGGCTCCTCTGTGTCACTGGACCTGTTTTCTTGTGAGCTTTTTTTCCCTCCCCCTTGATGGTATCTTATGTGGAAGATTCTACTTGCCAGGGAATCTGTATACTGATGTGGCCCTATTTATTGTCCAACAGCATCCCAGGTAGGAGTGGAAGATGGAGACAAGGAGCAGGTATGACGGCTGGTTGAGGTATGTGAGGTAGTGTGTTTTTTCTGGTAATGATCACATCTCATCTGTCTAGTGCCCAGGGTCAGTGTCCAGGCACTGGTGTCAGACAAGACTAGGTTTGAATTCCAACTCTGTCCTATTCACAAATGTGTGAACTGGGCCAATTAGATCTTCTAAATCAAAATTTTCCTTTCTGAATAGTGGTAGTGTTCTTAACTGTAGCTGCTTCACGAGGCTACTGTAAAGTTAAGAAAACACATGAAAATGCTCAGATCTAGGCCTGGCCAATTCAATAAATAAATAAAAGTGGATTCAATAAAAGTAAGGATTCAATAAATGAAAGTGACTATATTGATTGCATAAGATGCACAGAGTAAAATATATTTCCCCACTGATTTAATCCTGACACAGTCCCTGTGAGGTACGGGTTATTAGGACCCCCATTTCATAGACGAGGTAATTGAGGCCTAGAGAACTGTAGTGCCAGGACCAAGGTTGATACGGAGCTCACAGTTTCTGAACAGGGTTCAAAACGGTCTCCAGAGATCGAGACCCAGAGCCCCACCGTCCAGCCTTCTTCCCCCGCAGCAGGAGTTCTGGGTTCTTCTCTGGCCGGTGTGGAATTCAGGCTTTTCTGTAATCGACTGTGAAGAACAGGGGGTTAATCTCTGCAACTTCTTTCTAATTTCGACGTGGGGAGTGTCACCCCTTCCCCAACCCCTCGACAGCCAGCACCGCGCTTATCCCAGAGGGCGGGGCCAGTCAGCGTTAGCTACCACACCCCACAGAAAGCCATGCCCACAGACCAAAGCTCCGGCCCCACAATGGGAAACCCGCGGCCTCAAATCTCTCCTCTATTAGCCGCCCGCCTGTGAAGTCCCTTGCAGCTCGATGTCTGCCTCTTAAACTCAAGCCTTGTCCCTGGAGTCCGGCGCTCCGCCACATGCAGCACCACCCCAAAGCCCAAACCCTTGCACCACGACCCATGGTTCTGTCTCTTTTTCTTGTGATCCAACGGCTGCGAGCTACGGCCTCGGCCCTCGACGGCTTCGCCCGGCGGTCTCCTGCTGGTCCCGGGCTGGACCACGAAGCCGCGCCCCAGGGCTCCGCCCACCCCATTTCACTCTCTCATTGGTTTAACTTCGGGTCCCGCCTGGACACCCTTACGTCCCCACGCCCATGTTGTTGTTCAGTCGCTCAGTTGTGTCCGACTCTTTGTGACCCCATGGACTACAGCACGCCAGGCTTCCTTGTCCATCACCATCTCCTAGATTTTGCTCAAACTCATGTCCATCGAGTCGGTGATACTATCCACCCATGTCTTCATCTGTCGTCCCCTTCTCATCCTGCCCTCAATCTTTCCCAGCATCAGGGTCTTTTCTAATGAGCTGGCTTTTAGCATCGAGTGCCCAAAGTATTGGAGTTTTAGCTTCAGCATCCATACTTCCAATGAATATTCAGGGTTGATTTCCTTTGGGACTGACTGGTTTGATCTTCTTGCTGTCCAAGGGGCTGTCAAGATTGTCTTCTCCAGCACCACAGTTCGAAAGCATCAATTCTTCAGTGCTCAGCCTTCTTTATGGTCCAACTCTCACATCTATACGTGACTACTGGAAAAACCATAGCTTTGACTATATGGACTTTTGTGGGCAAAGTAATGTAGTCTCACAGTATTCCCTCTGGCTTCCGGAGCCCGCTACAGCCCATTCTAGCTTGCCGATGACCACGCCCCTCGCTGCTAGCCACACCCAACACAGCCCCGCCCACTGAGGCTCCACCCCCAGCGGCCTGGGTAGGGTGGCGGCTGGCCCAACTGGGCCCCCGCTGCCCTCAGCTCTGGGCGCTGGGTCGGAGCGGGCCGGGCACTGCGGGGGCAGGTCAAGCGCGGCGGCCCGGGGGCTCGGAGGCGAAGATGGCGTCAGGCAGGCGCGCCCCGCGAACCGGGCTGCTGGAACTGCGCGCCGGGGCAGGCTCGGGGGCTGGCGGCGAGCGGTGGCAGCGGGTGCTGCTCAGTCTAGAGGAGGACGCGCTGACCGTTAGCCCCGCCGACGGCGAGCCCGGACCGGAGCCCGGTGCCCAGCGGGAGCCGGAGCCCGCGCAGCTCAACGGCGCCGCCGAACCGGGCGCCGCGTCCCCGCCGCTGCCGGAGGCGCTGCTGCTCCAGCCGCGCCGCGTGACGGTGCGCAAGGCCGACGCCGGCGGGCTGGGTATCAGCATCAAAGGTGGGCGCGGGGGCGCCGAGGGCACGGGTCTTGGTGTCTGTGGGACCGCTAAGGCGCAGGGATCGCGGGGGCTGGCAGCGTATTGAGGACGTGGAGTTGGTGGACTTCTGTCCGGGGTAACGGCGTCTGGGAGGACAGAACCGAGGGCACCAGAGCACCAAGGTCGGAGAGAGCTTTGAGGTCTCAGTCAGAAGGCACAGGTGTGGACGGCTTTGGGGGCACACCAAGGACAGCTCGGTGGGGAGTTGTGTGCCGAGGCAAAGAGGTCTGAGACTGATTGCCTCTCAGGAGTTGCATGGGCATCAAGGACAAGAGGGACCCCAGGAGAGCAAAGGGTAGAGAAGGGAGACTGAGGCCTGGGGTGCTGCTAGGGAAAGGAGGAGAAAGTCCTCAAGATACAGTCAAAGTAGAAGGGAAGGAGGGGTAAGGCCTGGCGTAGGAAGCATGGCAGGGATGGCGACTAGGTGGAGGTGCCAACTGGACTGGGCTCACAGACAGGGGACTGGAAAGGACCTGAAAATCTCAGGACCTAGGAAGCCTGTATATGTAGGTGAAGAGTCCTAATTGTCCACCATCACAGGATTGAGATGGGCTTTCAGCCCCCAGGACTGACACCTTTCTTTAAGGTACAATCCAGACTGAAGTCCAGAATCACCTGTGTGAACTTGTAAGATTCCATGGACTGTACCTTGGTAGGTCCCTCTGTCGATGGGATTCTCCAGGCAAAGATACTGGGTTGTCATTTCCTCCTGCAGGGGATCTTCCCGACCCAGGGATCAAACCCACATCTCTCACGTCTGCTGCATTGGCAAGCGGGTTCTTTACTGCTAGTGCCACCTGGGAAGCCCTTTCCCATTTCTGGACCTGATTTTCCTCAACTATATAATGAGAGTAATGATAGAATTGGGATGTTTCTATGAAAATAGGTGTCCAAAATACTAGCTGTGCCAACACATAATAGGTGCCTAGATAGTTATTGCTGTTAGATGAGAGGAAAAATGAAGGTCAGTAAAGACTCCCAAAGTGCGTTCACCATTCCTTCCTAAGGGGGTGGGGATGCTGGTGACTTGGCTACCACTGTGTGCCGAGTGCTATGCCCAGTACTCTAGGCTCAGGATCCATTTCATCCTGGCAACAAGTACTAAAAGATAGGAAGTATGATCTTCATTTAGCAGGTGAGGAGATTGAAACTTGGAAAAGTAAAATGATTTTCCTAGGATCACACAGTCAGTGAGTGACAGAGCTGGGATTTGAACCTCAATTATCAAGCCACTAAAGAGTGCTCAGAGAAGTCGATTTTTCCCCAGGGAAGGGCAAACTTATAGGCAACCGACCAAAGGGATCTGAAAGGGGGGTAATGAGAAAGTCAGGGAGTGGACACCTGTTTTGCTCTCAAACACCAGTGTGGGATAGGGCAACAGATCAATGCAGAAATTGTACACTTTGTGTTAAAGCAGGAAGGAACTTAATGTTCATATAGCATCCCATTTTGCAGGTAGACAAACTGAGTCTTGGAGAGGAAGAGGATTTTTCAAGGTCACATAAAGTTACTCCCTAGCTTCATACTCCCAGGTGGTGGTAAAGGGACTTTTAGGAGGTGTCAGGAGGAATACCAGCTCCATTCAATTCTCCATGTGTGGAGACTGGACTCCTGTTGCTGTGTTGACCTTTCCTTTAGGGTCCAGCCCAGCCCAAGGCATCGAGGAATGGCCATGGATTCAAACTGACCTGAAATCCCTAGTTTCAGGTGGAAGAGGGCAGATAGATACTGGGTTGGCCAAAAAGTTCATTTGGGGTTTTCCATATCATCTTTTAGAAAAACTTGAATGAACATTTGGCCAACTCAATATAAATAGAAACTCCTTCCTTTCCTAGGCTTCAAGCTCTCTGCACTGCAGTGAGCAAACTGCTGGGCCTATGTGGGGGTCCAGAGAGGCATTCCAGTCCTACTTCTGCCACCAGTTTGTTGAGTGACCTTGAAATTATGACCTCCTCTCCCTGGGCCACTTGTTCCTCAGCTTTGAGGATGTAGCAATAGTGTGGTATCTGAGGGCCTGACTTGCAGCCTACCAGAGGGTTAAGAGTATTGGTTCTGGAGCCAGGAGACCTCGGTTCAGATATTGGCTTTGCCACTAATTAGCTGGGTGACCTTGGACAAGGGGTTTCTCTCCACACTTCAACCTTCCCAATAGGAATCTGAGCATGCCTGTGTGATTGGGTGTTGTGAAGATGCAATGAAACAAGATTGAAAGCATTTAGCATGGTGCTTGACACTTGGTATGTGGAACTAATGTGAACTGTTATTACTGTTTATTATTTTAAAAGGACATTTCAAGAGTTTAGAAATAAAGCTATATGGTAAAATGTATTAATATTTGATTTTTTTTGGTCTTTTTGCATCAGAGATGCAATTCAGATAGGTTTTTGAAATCTCTAAACTTTAAAGCCCTGGTTTCTAGCCTGAGACCTAGGTTGTGAAGCTTTTAGCTTTGTGGCCATAGCAGTAACTGACTTCTATCTTTATTCTCGATTAGAAGTTATCAGTGGGTTCCCCCATTATGGGAAACTCACTTAAAATCCAAAATTAAGACGAAGTTATTGAAGCATCTTGTAAGTTCTTCAAACATTGGTGACCACCCAAAGAACTTAACCAAAAGATCCATTATAACATTATAAATTTAGAAAATGCCTTTTAGGTATCATTAGTGCCCCAGACTTCTAAGGCTCTTTTCTGAGTTTCTCTTTGCACTGCGCTGCCACTTTCCCAGTGCTGGGCTGGACACAGTGGGAGACCTTCAGAAATAATTTTGCCTTGTTGTGACTCGCAAGTGTTGGAGTGTCTGCCTCAGTTTCTTCCTCTTTCTGTGCTTGTCCAGGGGGCCGAGAGAACAAGATGCCTATTCTCATCTCCAAGATCTTCAAGGGGCTGGCAGCCGACCAGACGGAGGCCCTCTTCGTGGGGGATGCCATCCTGTCCGTGAATGGGGAGGACCTTTCCTCTGCCACCCATGACGAAGCTGTGCAAGTCCTGAAGAAGACAGGCAAAGAGGTGGTGCTGGAAGGTAAGCACTGGGGACCCCAGGGGTGTTCAGTTCTTCCCTACCACCCCCCAGGCCTCAAGCAGTGGGGTCTGGGAGGTGGCCAGAGTTGAAAACAGAAACAGCTTGGAAACCTGCCTTGAGAAATTGGTGTGGTGGAGATAGAGCTGCTTCAGAGCCAGACAGATCTGGACTTCATTTCCTCTTTCCCACTCCCTAGCTGTTTGACCTTGGATGAGTCACTTCATTTCCCTGAGCCTTAGTTTTCTCATCTGTAGGGCAGGGATATAACTTCTGCCTTGCTGAGTTGTGGGACTAGGATGAAAGGTCCATGGTAGGAACTGCCACTCGATGAGTGACACAAGGGAGGAAACGGGTGGGGACTGGGGAAGGGAAGACTTAGAATCTTGCCTGAGAAACCAGGGGAGCTCTCAACTCTGAATCCTCCTATCACCCAGGGGCCCTAGAACCCTGCGACCCATTCTGCCTTGGGAGGGTACTTGGCCTTTATATAGCAGGACACTGGCTACTTCCAGCTAGGATCCAAGAGGAATATGTTTTGGAGGGGAGGGAAACTTGGTGGCTCCCTGCCACTCTCCCCTCACTGTGTGGTCTTAGATGAGACCTTTGCCTTCTCCCAGCCTCAGTTTCCCTTCACTTGTTATAGTCTCTTGCTGGAGTGGTCCTGCTTCTGCCTTTTGCCATCTCCTGTCAGGAGGTTTCTGCTTTGTTCAGCCCTTTCGTCAAATTCTACTCTGTCAATTCCGGAAGCCATGGGGGCCCGAGGAATGTGTCTTTGGCTCCTGGCCCAGAACAGGCACAGGGAGGTGGCGGGGGCTGATGGAGAATGCCATGGCCGGTGAAACTGCTGCACTGAGCCAGGCCTAGGTCCTGATAGGTTGCCAAAGAGGTCTCCAAGAGGCCACAGAAACCAACAGGCTCTGGATCCCTGGGTGATCTTTGGCATTCTTATGGCCCTGACCTCGATTCTCTCTCATTTTGTTTTATTTTATTTTTACATTTTATTATTTATTTAAATGTACTGTGTGTCTATTCAAATACTGCTGTTGCAATTTTAAATATACACTTAAAGCTGACTCTGCAGGATTGATCCCTGAAAGCTTAAGGATATCAATCACATTTTAACAGCAAAGTTAAATAACGAGATCACACATAAAGGAGATAGATATAGGAGACTTTCTTTCCACATGCCTCATCACTTTGATATTTATAGCCAGTAGTGCAGTTTGAAATAGTTGAAATTCATCAAAATGTCATATTTCGGTTGACTTGAAAAGCTCTTTTAGTCTCTTGCTGTTTGAAAATTTAGTTCATAGATGGTAAAATTTCTACTGTAGAGACGTCTCTAATCCACACTGAGGTCCCCCTCCCCTCCTCATCTTAGGTAGAGAATGTCTCTTTCTGGGTTCTTAGTGTGGATCATTCTGAAACGGTAGTGTCTTTGAGTGTTAGACATTTGAAGCATTTTCTGGTATCGGGGCTAATACCCAAGCCTCTGTCTACCTCATTCACTCCATTCCTTCCTCATTAAAGCCAAGATGCCTTTCCAGAGACCTACTATGTACCTGATGTGCAGAGCATTGGGGTAGAAGTTAAACTGGACCCAGGGCCTGCCTAAAAGAGCCCACTATTGAATGGGGGGACAAAATATGAACACTGTCTAAAAATGGGATGACAGAGGATGAGATGCTTGGATGGCATCACTGACTCGATGGACATGAGTTTGAGCAAGCTCCGGGACTTAGTAATGGACAGGAAAGCCTGGTGTCCTGCAGTCCACGGGGTCGCAAAGAGTTGGACATGACTGAGTGACGGAACTGACTCCACACAAGCCATTAAAAAATCAGCATCTACAATCCTGTCTGCTCTGTAATTAATCTGGCCTTGGGCAAGACCCTCATCTTCTCTGGGTCTCAGTTCTCGTATCTGCTGGGGTTAAGCTAGATCGGAGATGTCCAACAGCTTTCATTCTGAGTGTCAGTTTCCTTGGTGGCTCCTGGGAGTTCCATATTTGGAAAGATTGGGAAGTCTTCTCTGAACTCAGCAGCAGAAGGGAGCTGGAATTGATTTGCAATGTTTAGTGCCGACAGAGTAGGAAAGAGATATAGTATACGTACCATCCCAGGACTGAGGGTCTCCGGCACTTGTGTTCTCTAAAACTTTCATTGGGCAAGATCTTTCCTTGGCAAGCCCTGCTGCAGGCTGCTGGGTGGAGCCTGGCCTGCCTCTTGCCCAGCATAGCATTTGGCACACAGTAGGCCGGAGAAGGGGATGGCTACCCACTCCTGTTTTCTTGCCTGGAGAATTCCGTGGACAGAGGAGCCTGGCAGGCTACAGTCCATGGGGTTGCAAAGAGTCAGACTAACATTTTCACTTTTTTCTGTTAGTGACTCCTCTCCTGTTCCATCATATTTACATAGACTTGGTATTATTTCCTGCTTAAATGTTTGGTAGCAGTCTCCAGGGAAGCTACCTTTACAGAAAAGTTTATTATTATTTTTTTTGCCACACTTTGCAACATATGAGAGCTTAGTTCCCTGACCAGGGAGCAAAGCCAGGCCCCCTGCAGTGGAAGTGCAGAGTCCTAACCATTGGATCGCCAGGGAAGTCACGATTTTAATGTCTTTAGTAAGACAATTTAGATGCTCTATGTTTTCCTTGATTGTGTTTTTGTAGTTTATGTCTTACAAAGAATTTGTCCGTTTCATTTAAGCTGCCAAATTTCTTGGCATAAAGTTGTTTATAATCTTCGTGTATTTTTCCTCCCTTTTGGATGAAAGCACTCTCCTGCTTTCTCTTTCTCTCCTCCTCCCTTTATACTGCCCTACTCAGCGGTTTCAAGGGGACTCTGTCTCATGGAGCAGATAGCTAAGCAAACCTACCAGATTACCATCTTGGCATGGGTGCTGAGATGGAGTCTGCCCCGAGGTCGGAGGAAGCAGTGGTCTCCTCTCTCTAAGTGGTCAGGAAAGACTTCCTGGAGGAGGGATGCTGGCACCTTATGAACAATAAGCAGAGGTGGGAATGGGGTAGAGAAAGGGCATTCCAGGAATGGAAGTTGTCTGAGCAAAAGGGAAGGGTGAAATGACTTGACTTACTTGGGGGAACTGCCAGGGAAGTAATTCAGCTTTATCCGAGCTTAGGTATGAGGAAGCGGGTGGATAAAGAGGAGGCTATTCAGATTGACAGATCTTGCAGGGCCTTGAGTGCCAGACTAAAGGAATTTGGAGGAAAACAGAGCTGTTTCAAGGGTTTTTCAGCAGGGACTCACATGTTCAGCTTTGGGCTTTACAGCATCAACTTGGTTTGGATGGAGACAACAATAGATGCAGAATGGCAGCAAGGAGGGACTTCCCTGGCAGTCCAGTGGTTAAAAATCCACCTTCCAATGCAGGGGATGTGGGTTCAATCCCTGGTCGGGGAATTAAGATCCCACATGCCCGGAGCAACTATCCTGTGCGTGGCAACTACTGAGCCTGCGTGCTACAACAACAGAGTCTGTGCACCGAAATGAAAGATTCCTCGCGATGCTGTGAAGATTCAGTGGGCCCCAATTAAGATCCGAGGCAGCCAAATAAATAAATAAATATTAAAAGAAAAAAAGAATGGCAGCAAGGAGGTTGGGGCCATGAGCAGAAGCGAGATCATGGTGGTTTGACCTAAGGAGGCTTGGATAAAAGAAGAGTCTTGAGGTTGTGGGGCTTCCCAACTGGCTCAGCATTAAAGAAACCACCTATGCAGAAGCCTCAGGAGGCTGAGGCTTTGATCCCTGGGTCAGGAAGATACCTTGGATAAGGGCATGGCAACCCACTTCAGTATTCTTGCCTGGAGAATCCCATGGACAGAGGAGCCTGGCAGGCTGCAGTCCATAGGGTCGCAAAGAGATGGACATGACTGAGCACGCAAGCATGCAATTGATATTGTAGCCTTCTTGTTAGTTTGTTTCCCGCCCCCCTGCCCAGGTTTTTCTTAGCTGAAATCTGTCTCAGCTGCTCTCCAATAGCCTTGTAGAAGGAGATAATTCCACCCAAGGCAGCAAAGGGCTGGGGGCGAGAACTGGGGTCAAGAATCTTTGAATTACACAGGTGATCTGAAGAGCCTGGAAGATGTGAGGAAGCTAAGATGTTGGGCTGAGGCTGGTCCTTGAGACTTGGGGGAGTTTGTGGAGAACAGGCAGCTGCCCCAGTCTGGAGCCAGAGCTCCTAGAAGCCTCTCTGGGCCTAGGTTCCTCCCCAGCACTCAATCAGTGATCACATTGTTCAGAAATTCCCTGCCCTCATCCCACTTCTTAAGGCCACCTCCAAGGAGCCAGGGGCTTCCCTGATAGCTCAGTTGGTAAAGAATCCACCTGCAATGCAGGAGACCCGGGCTCAATTCCTGGGTTGGGAAGATCCGCTGGAGAAGGGATAGGCTACCCACTCCAGCATTCTTGGGCTTCCCTTGTGGCTCAGCTGGTAAAGAATCTGCCTGCAATGTGGGAGACCTGGGTTCGATCCCTGGGTTGGAAAGATCCCCTCGAGAAAGGAAAGGCTACCCACTCCAGTATTCTGGCCTGGAGAATTCCAAGGACTGCATACCCCTTGGGGTCGCAAAGAGTCGGACACGATTGAGCGATTTTCACTTTCACTTTCCAAGGAGCCGTGGCCTATCCTTTGGATGTGAACTTAGCAGAGTAGCAGGGCATCTTCCCTGAGGTCTAGGGCTTGGTGGGTACAGAGCTCCCTGAGAACCTCCTAGAAGGAAAGATGTCACTGGCAAACTGCTATTGCCAGCCAGAACCCTATATCCCCAGCCTAACGGGCTCAGCAACCCCAGCCTGCCTTCTGGACCTTTTCTTCTGTGAGGTCAGGATTTTGCACAAGTGTCCTGAGCCTATTCTCAGCTACAGGGATGTGTTTGTGACCAGAGTCTGGGCCCAAACTGGCAGCCAGGACTTGTCTGTCTGCTTCTTAGAGAGGGCCATTGTGTCCAAGGATCTGGAGTCAGGCCCTTGGAGACTGTGCCTGGGGGAAAAGGGAGGGACCGCCAAATGCCTCCACTCCCTCCACAGCTCCCCAGCAAGGCTGGCAACTGGGAGCCTTTGATGCATTGAAAGATAATTCTAAAGGACAAAAATGAATAAAGTAAATTTTAGTACTTTGTACAAAGAAGAGAAGGTTCACCTCACAGAAAGATCAGGCTTTTAAAAGATACAGGCAGAGAATAGTATGTACATAAAAATACAAAGAATAGTAAGAATTGCTATAATCCCCATTTTACAGATAAAGTCACCAAGATTTGTTAAAAATAAGTAACTTCCTTCAAGTCATACAACCAATAAATTGGCAGACTCAATTAGGACTCAATTGAAATTCAGACCTAAGGACTTCCCTGGCATTCTGGTAGTTAAGACTCTGTGCTTTCATTGCAAGGGGCAGGGGTTTAGTCCCTGATCAAGGATCTGAGATCCTGCATGCTATGCGGTACAACAACAACAAAAAAGAATTCAAACCTAGGTTTCTCTGATTGCAGAGGCCACTGTTGACCCTGCCTTGGATAATACCCACTTCTCATGGTAGTTGCAAGATTAAGAAATAATGCATGTTATGTGCTGAGGCCAGTGTGCATAAGTAGGCACTCATTTATGTTTATTTTGTTTGCTATTTAAAAGGATGAGACAGTGCATTTGAAGTTTATGGCACAGTGTCTTCCACATGGTAATCATTTGATCAATGTCAACCTTTATCATCATCGTATCAGAAGCAATTTTTGTTTTCTCCAGTAAACTTGAAGGTCTCTGAGGGCAGGAATCATGTGTAGTTTGTCTCAGATCCCCAGGCCTGGCGCCAAGCCTAGATGCTGGTGAGTTTGGGGGAAGTGATCCCTAGGAGGGGACATCTCTTTTTTTTTTTCTTTTTTTCTTTTTTTTTTTTTGACTCTTTCTACTTTGCCTTTAACCTCCTCAATTGCAGTTGACTTTCCTAAATGTTTAAAAGGGGGTTCCAGGCTTATGCTGGGTTTGACTGACTCCTGAGAGTTTCCTTTATGAGTCCTCAGAACTCCACAACCAGGTCCCTGCCAGCCCATCCTCTGGCAGATGGGTACTGCCAGATATCCTGCCTGAAATTTGGCTCCATATATCACTACTGTCAAAAGTGGGATGTTGTTAACTGATGCAACTATTCTGAGGTCACCCTGTTCAGTTTAGATGAGTGTAGCTGTGTCTGAGAGGTGCCTGAGGGACTTTTGTCCTGGGAACAGAGGTGAGAATGGAGCCCTTGTCTGGTCCCCCACGTGACTGCAAAGACCTGTTGTTCTAATCATTGTTCTCAAGAAAACATTAATTTGCTGCGCACATACATGGCTTAGGGCCATATGATTCCCCACAGACAAAACTTGGCTTACTCCAGCTCTGGTCTGTTCCTTGGATCTTTGATTAAAATGCTTGTGGGACTCTGGAGGCAGGTTTTGGCCTCCATTAACAATATGGGCTGGTTGCTGATGGTAGTGGAGGGATTTATAACAGTAATGATAAGAATGTTAATAATAGTGATGGTATGTCTGCTGTTTATTGAGCACCTACAATGTCCTGGATACTGTGCTAAATGCCTTCTGTATGTTATCTCATTGGAGCCTCAAAACCACTGCTATGATTCAAGGTACATCATTCATCTCATTGTACAGATAAGAACACTGAAACTTGTAGAGGTGAAGCTACTTGCCCAAAGTCATACAGAGGCAGAGATGGAATTTGAAGTTAGATCTGTCAGATGTCAAAGCCCATGTTCTTAAATGTTTATCCTGCACTGCAAGCCATGTCATCCATGAGACTCAGTTTATTCAATTTATTCAACTGTTAAATAGAACAGTTTAACAATGCATCAGTCTCATTGAATTGGTGTGATTAAGTGATGTTGTGTTACTGAGATTTGAGCTTTCATGCTTGGTATATAGTAGATGCTCAATAAGTGCTTCTTTCTCCCACTACTAAGAGCCTAGTAGGCTTCCTGAGTTGATGAGGCCCTTGTCTTTGAATCCTGGCTAAGATGGTTTGGAATGTGGTATATTTTTGAAAAATAGAATTTAAAAAATGTCAAAAATAGTATATACTTAAATTAAAAAATGGAGAAGGAAATGGCAACTCACTCCAGTATTCTTATCTGGTGAATTCTATGGACAGAAGAGCCTGGCAGGTTACAGTTCATGGGGTCGCAAAGAGTCAGACACAACTGAGTGACTAAACACAAGTTAAAAAAACCCAGGAAAGTGCAAAGCAATTATCTTCTCATAGATTAATGTTACCCATGGCTAATATTTTCACACACTTCCAGAGAGAGGTTTCCATATTTGTTTTTATCATTGAGCAAGTTGAGGACCTCTTTCCAACTCAGCTCATGTAGCTCTGTTTCATTCTCTTTAATGGTTGCACAATATCCCATTATTGGGATTCAAACATTCATTTACCCAATATATACTGAGCCCCTGTTCTGTGCCAAGACTCAATGTAGGCACTGGGGATAGAGCTGTGAGCAGGACTGAGTGATCTGCCAAAGAACTCACTTCTTGTGTTTAGCAAGACCATATTCAAGGAATTCATGTTGTTTCTAGCTTCCTGCACTATAGACAATGGTGTCATGACCCCTTTGTGCACCTGTGAACATTTATCTGAAGAGGATTCCTTTATCTGAAGAGGAAAGGGTACTGCAAGTTCAACATGTTTGTGTGTGATAGACGGTGCCCCTTATACTGCACACATAGGGCTTCCCAAGTGGCACTAGTGGTAAAGAATTCGCCTGCCAATGCAGGAGACATAAGAGATGGGGGTTCGATCCCTGGGTTGGGACGATCTCCTGGAGGAGGGCATGGCAACCCACTCCAGTATTCTTGCCTGGAGAATTCCATGGATAGAGGAGCCTAGCAGGCTACAGCCTATAGGGTCACAAAGAGTTGGACAGACTGTACAAGGGTGTGGAAGGTGAGATTTTATGCCCCAGACTATTGCCCCAGGCAATCCAGGCAGCTCTGCTGCAGGGCCTGCCAATGACTGGGAACTATTTATAGTCCAGCCTTGTTGGACTAACAGTACCTCAAAGGTCATCCCTTCCCAAGGGATGTCACAACATCCTGAGTGGACAGGTGGGCAGCCTGGACTTGAATCCTCACAATGCCCTACTCAGAGAGCTGGCATATCAGTGCCAGTTATATAGGCAGGCAAACTGAGGCTCACAGAGACCTCAGGACTTGCCAAGACCAGAATGCAAGTGACAGGACTTGGATTGAAATCTTTGTCTGGAAAAAAAAAAAGAAAGAAATCTTTGTCTGTCACCTGTGTTCATTTTATACTGTCATACTAAGAACAGCAGCAGAAATAATAACTGATCACATTACAATTTGTTGAAGACCTGTTCTAGGCCAGGCAGGGCAAAGTGCTTTACAAGTGTTGGATCTCAGTATGCTAGGAGGTAGATATATTTTATTTTCATTTTGAAGATGCAGAAATGGAGGTTTACAGAAGTCAAGTCACTTATTCAAAGTCACAGAACAGGGAAGTTAAACACAAGCCTGCATCACTTGAGAGCCCAATTCAATGTCTCTAGCCTGGGAAGCCTCAGGATTGTCAATATTTGTTTATTTAATGTATTTCTTATTTATTGATTACCTGGATATGTCAGGTACTATTCTAGATGCTGGGGATATCCTAATAAATAAAGAAAACAAAACAAAACAAAACAAAAAAAAAGAAAACAGGCCCCTGTCCTCATGGAACCTACATTTTGTATGGGGGAGAGCGGCATGGACAGTAAGCAAGTGGATAGATCATGTAATTTCAGGCAGGGGCAAGTGAGTGATCACCCACTGACAGACAAGGAACAATCTGATCTTAGAGGACAGGCTTGAGCCAAGACTCAAAACCAAGACATTCAGTCATACACCTTTATTGAGCACCAGGATACGCACTGGGTGTGCTGTGTTGAGCCAGATGGATTTATCCGCTTCTCTCTGCAACACATAGGTTCCCTCCCAATTGTCCTGGGCCAGACAAAGTGTCCTGCCTTGTCTCTCTTCCTTGTGTTTCTTTACTTTTTTTTTTTTTTTGGCATGTCATGTGTCTTGTGGGATCTCAGTTCCCCGACCAGGGATTGAACCCGGGCCACAGAAGTGAAAGCCCAGAATCCTATCTACTAGGCTACCAGGGAACTCCCAGTTCCTTGTGTTTCTTGTGGAATCTATTCCTGGCTCCTTGGGGTTAGTGCTGGCTTCTCTCCTTGGCAGAGTTGGGAATCGGGGCCTCTGGAAAGGGCAGAGTGTCCTGTATGTGTCTGTTTCTGCTTCTCTGAGGAGGATGGGCCCAAGTATCACTGTTTACCAGGTTCCTGGGCCAGAGGTTTGGCTGGAGAGGGTGTGCACACCAACTGGGTCTATACTTGGAGACTCAAAGAATCCTTGCCACAGGGCCACGTTCTTGCTCTCAGTTCTCTAGGCCACTGCCTTTGGGCAGCCCCGCCCTGCTTGGGAGGGTGACTCAGACAGAAATCAGAGGCAGGGAGGAGACCTCAGAGCTGGGCTATTTACGGCCACACTCTGGGGCCTTCAGGACCCCACCCCCACGCTGGGACAGGCTGGTTGGTTTGTGAAATGCCAGCCCTGTTTCAGACATCAGCTGCTGTGCTGTCCATTTATGGTGTGTTCCTGTGGGCAAGGAGAAGGAGGACCCACTTCCAGGATGGCCTGAGCGAGCAAGGCCTCTAGCAGTTTCTCTGGTTTCAAAACTGATAAACGTCCATTTGCTGAGCACATAGCATCAGAGATCCCTGCTGAATTCTAGGGATACAGAGACCAGTCAGTCAAGGTCCCTGCCCTCCCAGTGCTCTCAGCCTGGAGAAGGACACAGATTCCCACATGGACATATAGGGAAGTGGGGTCTAGGGACCTGCAGAGGTGGTGGGTGTGCAGGATCTAGTGGGCATCTGGGAAGGTTTTCTTGAGGGGCAATGTCTGGGCTGAGCTGGGACCTCCTGGGCTGTGGCAACTTCTCCTTGTTGAATGAACTTTTTCTGTCCTGGCATTCACTTCTCCATTCACAGAACACTGACTCTTGAATTTGAATCAAACCCCTTTTGTGTCTTCTTTGTGCGTGTGTGTGTGTGTTGCTCGGTTGGGTCTGATTGTTTGTGACCCCATGGACTGTAGCCTGCCAGACTCCTCAGTCCATAGAATTCTCCAGACAAGAATACTGGAGTGGGTTGCCATTCCCTCCTCCAGGGAATCTTCCCGACCCAGGGATCGGACCCAGGTCTCCTACAGGCAGATTGTTTAGCATCTGAGTCAGCAGGGAAGCCCCTTCTGTTCTCTAGGAGCTCCCAGTTTGGTGAGAGAGAAAACCCCAACATGCAGAAGCACTGCCGAGTTCTAAGGAGTGTGGGCAGAACCTGTGTCAAGTGTTTTACATCATCTCATTAAATTAAATTAAATTAATGAATATACATTGTTATTCAGATTGAGGGCCAGGGAGGTGAATTCCCTTGTTCAGGGGCTTCCCTGGTGGCTCAGTGGTAAAGAATCCACCTGCTAATCAGGAGATGTGGGTTCAGCCCCTGGGTGGGGAAGATCCCCTGGAGGAGGAAATGGCAATCCACTCCAGTATTCTTGCCTGGGAAATCCCATGGACAGAGGAGCCTGGTGGGCTACAGTCCATGGGGTCACAGAAGAATTGGACTCGACTTAGCGACTAAACAACAGCAACAACAATGGCCACACAGCTAGACAGAGCTGGAATTCAAGTCTGAGAGTACCTGTCCCCTAACCATGTACTAAGGTCATTCTGTGCAGGGGACGCTGCATTTTCAAAGGTGTTTGGAAGCTCCTACACCATCTGAGAGCTCTGAACAGGTCAGGAGGATTGGATTAGAGGGCTAGATGTGGCTGCAGGTGAAGCCAGCAGGGTAGGCAGGGCCCAGGTCCTGGAAAACCTTGAAGTTGGATGAAGAGTGCAGGGAGCCAGAGCATGGCTTTAAGCAGGGGAGGAGCATAGCTAAATATAGTAGGGAGATATATCATTTGCACCCTGAATGGGGGTGGGGGATGGGTGTGTGCTGTATTAGTTAGGATGCTTTTGTCTGCAAGTAACAGGAACCCCATTCAAACAGGTTTAAACATTGAAGAAAATAGGTTTTATTCCAGAATACCTAAAGTCAGCATGGCTCCAGGGTAAATTAACTTAAGGTCTCACATTCCTCAATGTGTGGACCCCAATTCTGTGGTCAAAGTAACTATCATTGCTTTAGAACAAACTCCCTGCTTCCCAGCAACTTCTAAAGGCTAGAGGAGAGGAAGGGAAGGGAGTATATTTTCCGTCACAGCTCATTGGACAGAATTGTATTATCTGCCCCTTTCTAGGCCAATCACAAGTAAGAAGGATGGAATGATCATGATTAGCTTTAACCAATTAAGATTTTCCCTCTGGACTCGGGAGAAGCCCAGCCTTTAGAGCTCAGGGTTCTGTTAGCAAGGAGAAAAAAAAGGTAGATTTTTTTTTTTTTTAAATGGTTTAACTGAAGAGAGGCTATGATGTGTCCCACCTCTATTGCCCCCTGAGACATTGTCTTGGGGTAAGTCATTGCTGTAATGGTGAGGATGAGTCATTTTTAGCCTTAGTTCCCAGTCTTTAGACCTAGGCTTGGTTCTCTCAAAAAAAACTCTGCTCTTGTTTTCAACACAACTTCTTCTCCAACACTGTCCCTCTCACTTTCACCCTTGTTTACCTTGGATCCTATCTGAGCAGTCTCTTGTGACAGAAATAACCTCTTATCTGGCTCTTCCAGGGAGCTGGGCCAAGAACTTCTCCCTACTTCCTGGTCTGTCCACTCACAGCCAGAACATACCGACTGGGCTTTGAATGCAGGCATCAGATGGCCAACAGACTAGATGGCCGTGGAGGCAGAGGTGGCTGAGAAGAGGACAGCCCATGGCTAGTGGGCATAGGCATTCTTCAGTAGGGCAGCTGAGGGAACAGCCTGACTGGGAGAAGAAAGACCAGTGCTTGGGCAAGACATTAAAAAAAAATTATTTATTTGTTTGGCTGCACCAGGTCTTACTTGCAGCATGTGGGAGCTAGTACCCTGA
Organism: Muntiacus reevesi; assembly: GCF_963930625.1. Lineage (NCBI taxonomy): Eukaryota > Metazoa > Chordata > Mammalia > Artiodactyla > Cervidae > Muntiacus > Muntiacus reevesi. Next base: position 61,260,185 of record NC_089250.1, on the reverse strand, counting down.
CCAGGATCAAACCCAGGCCCCCTGCATTGGAAGTGCTGAGTCTTAGCCACTGGACCACTAGGGAAGTCCCTTGGGCAAGACTTTCAACCACCTTGACATATACACTGTCCTCCTAGTAGCTCATTTCAGAGACAAGGAGACTGCTGCTCATCAGAATTGGAGACAGTCCAGATGCTGGGCCGGATGTGGTGGACACCTTGGTTGCCTGCCTTTCGACCATTTCCCCTTCTTCCATGCTACCAGAGCCTGATTTAATTGGGTGGGAATATGCTCAGCCCCAGGGATTCCTTGATGACTCAGACAGTAAAGAATCTGTCTGCAGTGTGGGACACATGGGTTCGATCCCTGGCTTGTGAAGATCCCCTGGAGAAGGGAACGGTTACCCACTCCATTATTCTGGCCTGGAGAATTCTGTGGAATTCTGTGGACAGAGGAGCCTGGCAGGCTACAGTCCATGGGGCTGCAAAGAGTCGAACACAACTGAGTGACTTTCACTTTAATGTTCAGTCAGCCCCAGAGGCTGACTTGTGATTGGTCTAAATCAATCATGACTACTCTCTCTTACTAATGATTGTGCTAGAAGTTGGCATGCAGTTGGGCCAGTCCAGTTGGGCCAATGAAATATAAGGTTTCATGGAAGTATTTACCTCTCTGTTAAGAGGGAGGTATGAGTTGACAGTCCTTTTGCTGCCTATCTCCTTCCTTCCTGGTTTTGTCATGTGAGGAATCATCAGCTTGGCTCTGTTGCAGCCATCCTGTGGTCATGAGGGGAAGGCCAAGAGAATGGTAGGGATGCCTGTCCGGGATCCAATGTCATTGAGTCACTGAACCAACCCTGAAATTGCTTTCCTCTAGACTTCTTGTCACATGAAATCATAAATATTTTTCTTGCTTAAGGCACTAGTATCATATATTCTATTATTTGTAGCCAAACCCAACTAATTGATAGAGTAAGAGGGACCAAAATATTTTATTATCAATCAGCTTTAATGGCTTGATAATGGCTAGCATGGACTTACCAGGTGGCTCAGAGGTAAGGAATCCACCTGCCGGTGCAGGAGATGTAGGTTGGGTCCCTGAGCTGGAAGGATTCCCTGGAGAAGGAAATGGCAACCCACTCCAGGATTCTTGCCTGGGAAATACCATGGACAGAGGAGCCTGGTGGGCTACAGTCCATGGGGTCGCAAAGAGTCAGACTGAAGGACTAAGTACAGGCACAAATATAATAGAAGCTCTTTGCTTTCTTAGGTAGCAGTTCAAGTCTGATGTGACATCTGACTTGATGTCTTCTGTTTTATTGGCCAGCCTTTGGGAGTGTGGCTCATGTTCTCCTGGTCAAGATGGTGCTCCACCAGTCTGTGTTTCAGCCAGCTCAACCATGTCAGGGGAAAAGGCAGGGAGAGGAAGGGCATGCCCCTTTTTTTAATTGGCAGAACTTGGTAGCCAAACACATCTCTTTTGTTCTCATCCTATTGGCCAGACTTGGTCACGTGGGCCTTTGTAGCTGCAAGGGAACCTGGAAACTGAAGTCTTAAGTTGGAGGGCTATCACTATTTTGGAGGAAAATTGGCAGCCTCCACCACAGGACTATCTCATGCAGCCCCTCCTTTTAGCAGATGAGAAGACTGAAGAGAGAGAGGCAAACCGTGGCAGGGGGACTTCCCTGGTGGTCCAGTGGCTAAGACTCTGAGCTCCCAGTGCAGGGGGCCCAGGTTCGATCCCTGGTCAGGGAGCTAGATCCCACATGCTACAGCTAAGACCTAGAGAAGCCAAAAAACAAACAAAAAAAATAGTGGCAGAGCAGTTCTATCTCCTGACTCTTGTCCTGGCACTTGCTCACTGCCTTGTTGCAGTTGTTGCCCATTCTCTTCAAGCAGCCATTTTGAAACTCTAAACACTTAAACTTACGGGGTTAGAACTTAGTCATGTGGCCATACCTAGCTGCAAAGGAGGCTGTGAAATGTAGTCTACCAGGTGGTCATGGGTCTATGAATAAGAAAGGTGAAAGAATGAATGTTGCCCTGCATCCAGACTTTTCTACCATGCAGCCCTGTCAAAAACTTTAGCCTAGAGGAGGATAGTGATGTGAAAGTGTGTGTGTTAGTTGCTTAGTTGTATCCGACTCTTTGTGACCCCATGGATTGTAACCCGTCAGACTCCTCTGTTCATGGAATTCTCCAGGCAAGAATACTGGAGTTGAAAACAAATAAACAAACAAACAAACAAACAAAGAATACTGGAGTTGATAGTCATTCCCTTCTCCAGAGGATCTTCCTGTCCCAGGGATCAAACCTGGGTCTCCTGCATTGCAGGCAGATTCTTTATCATCTGAGCCAATAGGGAAGGGAAGTGGACATAAACTAAAACTTATTGAATTAGTGACAGTTGTTACATGTGCTACATGGGAGCCCATGTCATGGTGGTAACTGCTGACCTCTCCCCTAACCAGTCAAGTACATGAAAGAGGTCTCACCATATTTCAAGAACTCTGCCAGCGGGACCTCGGTTGGCTGGGACTCGCTTCCTGCCTCACCCCTTCAGCGGCAGCCTTCCTCCCCTGGCCCCCTACCCCGGGACCTCCGTGATGCCAAACACATGTCCTTGAAGATGGCATATGTCTCAAGGAGGTGCACCCCTACAGACCCAGAGACCAGGTAAGCCTAGCATAGGGGGCGACTCAGACAGACATGCCCTCATGTTAGGTGGTGGGGCCAAAGGAAAGATCCCTTGTGTTGCAAGTGACAAGCACATGCCCGAACGTAGTAGGTGCTTAAGAAATGTTTGTTGAATGAATACAAGAGTGATGTTATGGGGATGATGGTGTGCTTTTCCTCTCTCTTCTTCCTCTGGGTAGTTCACATCTGAGGAGGAACTTGGTCTGCTGAGGAGCCCTGGATTCCAGTCTTGGTTCTCCTTGAACTAGGCCCTTTTCCTCACTAACCTTTAGATTCTCCCTTATGAAATAAGGATATCAGACTCAGTGATCCCCTCAAGTCTCTTCCAACTCTGCCGAGGTTCCAAGATACCTGGTAACTTTCACTCAGGGCCATGAAAGGTTACCATCCCTCACATCTGAGCAGCCCTTCACATTGACGATAAGATAGATACTAGCCGACATTACTGAGTGCTTAGCGTGAACAATTGAATTTAACTCTCACAGCAGCCCTATGAGCAAAGTCCTATTGTTTCACCCCACTATTATAGATGAGGACAGAGGGAGGAAGTAACCTGCCCAAGATCACACAGCCAGGAAGGGAATGGAGCTCGCCTCATTCCAGGTAGCCCTCTCAGCTTCAGAAGCTCCCTGAGTGATGACAGTGGTGAATGCGGTCCATGTTGATCGAATGAGGTGTGCAGTATAGGGGTGGGGGTAAAAGGCCTGTGCTCTGGGTACTAATTAAAGCTGAGGTTTAATGCCCAGTCAATGCCCAAATTGGCCAGGGGGGTCTGATTAATGTTCAGCATTCAGACCTCCTGTCCCTGCTTGATGCCCTAGCCCCAGCCTCCTCCCTGAAGCAAGAACTAGTGATTCACAGGTTACTTACAGGTGCTCCACTAAGGGGCCTTTTGTGTTGGGTGAAGGTGAGGTGGTATCAGTCCTTCCTGTGACTCATAGAACTTGAGGTTAGTTGTGGTTCCCAGCCTGATCCCAGACATCACCTGAAGCATGTGTGTACCTGTATTTCTATGTATGTGTACGTGTGGATGGCATGTAAATGCAAGTGTTTGTGTGTATATGTGAGCATTTGCACGGCCAGGGATATAGATTTGTGCATGTGTGTTTGCGTGTATTTGTGTTAATATCTATATGTGCATATGCATTTATGTACATGTGCTTGACCTGTGCACACATGTGTAACTTGAATATAACTAGGGTTCCATGTCAGCACAATATCCCAGTCAAAGGAACACCATTCGGTAACCAAAACATAATGAAAACTGTTTTGAACTTTTACTTAGTGTTAAGATTACATTGGTCTGCAAGCATCAGAAACCCCAACAAGCAATGGCTTAATAAATGAGGAGTTAAAAAAAAATGAGGAGTTAATTTTCCACATGTTTAAAAAGAAGTCCAAGACTTCCCTGGTGGCACCATGGATTAGAATATGTCTGCCAAAGCCGGAGACATGGGGACCTGGGTTCCATCCCTGGTCCAGGAGAATTCCACATGCTGCGGAGCAACTAAGCCTGTGTACTGCAACTAGTGAGTCCAGGTGCTGCAACCACTGAAGCCCATGTGCCTCGAGCCTGTGCTCCGCAACAAGAAGCACCGCCATGAGAAACCTGAGCACCGCAACGAAGAGTCGCGCCTGCCTGCCACAATTAAGAGAGAAAACCAGTGCAAAGTCATGAAGACCCAGTACAGCCAAAAATACATACATACATACATAAAAAAGAAACCCAGCAGTCAGCTATTTAGGCTGCTATTGATGGCCAAGAATACTCTCAAGGCATCAGGCTTCCAGCTTCTTCTTCTGCTATCTTTTACAATTTGTATTAAAAAATTTTTTCTTGGCTGCACCATGAAGCTTATGGTATCCTAGTTCCCAGACCAGGCATTGAACCCAGGCTCTTGGCAGTGAAAGCATGGAGTCCTGATGGCTGGTCTGGCAGGGAAATCCCCTCCTGATGTTTTTAGTGTGGATTTTCTTCTTGGAAATAGCTTGGTGGCTGCACCTCTAAGCATGTGTCCATATTCTAGACAGGAAGAAGGCAAAAGACAAAGGAATTGTTCCCCTGGTGTTTTGTTCTATTGCTGCATAAACAGCCAGCCTAAAGTTTAGTGCCTTAGAAGATAGCAGTTTGATATTTTTCACAATTCTGTAATCTGGGCTGGCTTAGCCAGGTAGTTCTTCTGTTCCTTATGCCATCTGCAGGGGCTGCAAATCCAAGATAGCTGCTTCACTTATGTGCCTGCTTCCTCAGCAGGGGTGGTTGGAACAGCTGGCGGCTGGCTAAGCATTCCTCTTTTTTGTAGGGCCTTTCCACGTGGCTAGCTTGTTTTTCCTCTCAGCGTAGGTGACCTTGGGGTAGTTGGATTTCGTGATGGCTTAGGAATGCCAAAATGGCACTTCTGTCACATTTTGTTTGTCAAACCAAGTCAGAAGGTCAAGGAGAGGAGAAATAAACTTCACCTCTTGGTGAGGGAGGTACACTGTGCATATAGGGAGAAATGAATTTGGTGGAGGCCGTCTTTGGGAACTAACTGCCACAGTTAGGAATGCTTCAGATGGGAAGGGACACCCTCCCCAAAGACGTCCCTTTCTATCTCAGCAGTCAGAATTGAGTCGATGGCCAGTGCTAGCTGCAGGGGAGATCTGTAGTGGAGGAAGGCAGAGGTGAAGGCATTGGAATGGATATGTGTGAGCCATTCTCCAGTTTCTGCCCCACTGCACTGGTTACGGAAATGCCAAAGGGGAGTGGATCTTTAAAGCCCCACAGGACATTTGAAGGTCCTCTCCCGGCCACTGTCTCCTCTTGGACCTCCTTGAGACCTTCCCCTTACACTTGTCTGTGTGGCTTTTGTCTCTCCACCCTTTCCCTTTGCCATTCCCTGGCCTTTTTCTTTTCTTTTTTAACCATACAGTGCGCTTTGTAGCGGGGCTTCCCTGGTGGCTCAGTGGTAAAGAATCCACCTGCCGATGCAGGAGACGCAGCTTCTATCTCTGGGTTGGGAAGATCCCCTGGAGTAGGAAATGACAACCCGCTCCAGAATTCTTGCCTGGAAAATGCCATGGACAGAGGAGCCTGGCTGGCTACCGTCCATGGGGTCTCAGAGTCAGACATAACGGAGCGACTAACCCTACTACTACCACATGTTTGAGTGTGTGTATTTGTGTGTATATGCCTGTATGTATATGTGTGTTGGGGTGAGAGATATAGTCTCTTATCCCAAGATAAGATAAATAAGATGGATAAACCCCATGAGGCCCAACTGTGGCCGGAGCCTTGCAGTGAGCATCCCTCCTGATTCTCTCATGGACATCCCCTGTGCTTTCCTCTGGTTTGTGGCAGATGGGGGCCCCTTGGCTCAGGTTTCAGGGTTGGGCACCTGTCCAGTGGATGGGCCTCCCCTCTACCTCACTTGTGCCTGCAGGTATCTGGAGATCTGCTCGGCTGATGGCCGGGACACCCTCTTCCTGAGGGCCAAGGATGAGGCTAGCGCCAAGTCCTGGGCAGCTGCCATCCAAGCCCAGGTCAACACTCTAACGCCCCGGGTCAAGGATGAGCTGCAGGCGCTGCTGTCGGCCACCAGCACAGCCGGGAGTCAGGACATCAAGCGGATCGGCTGGCTGACTGAGCAGGTGCCTGCGGGGCCCGGGGGCCCCTCCTCCCCTCTCTTCCTCTCTCCCAATCCCGTTTCCCCTCACTGCCTCACCCCATCCTGGCCCTCTCACCTCTCTTCACCCCTCCCCATCCCGCCTCACTGCTGCCTTGCCTCCTGCAGCTGCCCAGCGGGGGCACGGCACCCACTTTGGCCCTGCTGACCGAAAAGGAGCTGCTCCTCTACAGCTGTCTCCCCCAGACCCGTGAGGCCTTGAGCCGGCCGGCGCGTACTGCCCCCCTTATCACCACCAGGTATCTGCGGGTAGGGCAGGACTGTGTGTCCCACCCAGAGCTTGGGGGGGGGGGGGTGATGCTCTAGATGGGTCTCAGAAGCTGGGAACTCCAGCCCCATTCTACCCTGAGTTATTCTCCAGGTGGCCTGAAGTGAGTCTCTGCCCAGTCTGGGCCTTGGTTTTCTCATCTGTAAAATGGGGACTTGGAACAGAAGGATGTGAGGTCCTATCAGTTACTCACTCATTGACACCTGCTCTGTCCAATCTGGTATTGCTTGGTTCAGATGAAAGACAGTCCCCAGAGGTCTCTGTCCTCAGGGAGTACCCAGCCTGGTGAGGAGACTGGCCTGGGAACAGCCTTTACAATGCAGAGGGTAGGAACCACTTAACTCTACCTGGCCAGCAGGTGAGGGTGGGGAAAAGCTTCAGGTAGAAGATGACATTTGAGCTGGACTTTGGCAGATGGGTAGAAATTTGCTATTTAAGGAAGAGTGGAAAAGCATCTTACACAGAGGGAACAATATAGTCAAAGGGACAGAAGCATGAAGAGCTCTCACAGGTTCATGGAGCTCTGAGTGTGCTGTAACCAGGGTGTAGACTGTCTGGGAAGGGGAGAGAAATAAGGCAGGGAGTTAGCAGGCCCTGATCTTGCAGAGCCTCTGTTGCCTGGATAAGGACTGTTAGCTTTATCTTAAGAGCTGTGGCAGACAGAGTGAGAAGAGTTTTAACCTGAGAGTAAAGTGTCTCATCGGGTCCTGTTTTAAAAAGGATCTGTGTGGCTGCCATGCAGAAAATATACTGGAGGAGGGGGATGGGAGCAGTTATGCTGGAGAGACAGTGGAGGTGGGTAGAGGCAGCAGATGGAGAAGAAAGGCCGCATTTGCATTGGAAAACACATGGTGGTAAAATTAACCAGGCTTCATACTTGCCAGATGGGGAGGGTGAGGGAGGTGTCCTGATGAATGGATGAACGGGAGTTTTGGAGCTGGTGTCTGGGTGGGCAGTAGGAGTGGGGGTGGGAGTGCAAAGAGAGGAGGTTGGATCAAGATGTTGAGTCCAAAGTGTCGGTGGGGGGGTGGGTAGGTAGGGAGCTTGGGTAGGAAACTTGGGAACCTGTGAGTCTGTTGCTTAGGATTGCCAAGTAGGAGACTGAAACAGCTCTGAGGGGGAACTGAAGCTACAAGAGAAAGCATGTGGAGTGAGGATCAAAGAGGGTGAAGGTGTAGAACCCTGGGGTCTGCTGCCCAGAAAGGGGCAGTGAACTGCCCAAGATTACACAGAAAGTGGGAGTCAAGCTGAGAGGCGTGGGCCCTTGTTGCTCATGTCTCCTCACTCCAGGCTGCGTTCTGGCACACGTGTAAGGAGCCTGCTGCCTACTAGGGATGAGCGGGTCATGGAGGTTCTACCTAATCAAGTGATTCATTAATTCAGGTCACAAATGTTTACTAAGCACCTACTTTGTGCCAGGCATTGTTTTAGTTGCTGGGACTATAGCGGTGAACAAGCTAGACAAACATTTGTACCCTAGATGATATTCTAGAGAAAAAGGCAATCAAAGGCCAACTGAAACAGTAAAAAGTAAGTATAATTTCTGGTACCATAAAGAAAAGTGTGGCTAGTGAGTGATAGGGGAGAGTGCTATTTTATTTTTATTTTTTGACTGTGTGGCATGTGGGATCTTAGTTCCCTAACCAGGGATCAAACCTGGGCCCCCTGAGGTGGAAGCACAGAGTCTTAACCACTGGACTGCCAGGGAAGTCCTGAGGTGTCATTTTAGGCAGGAAAGTCAGGGAAGGCTTCTCAGAGGAGTTGGCCTTTGAGTGAAGGTCTGAAGGAGGTAAGGGAGAGAGCAATGCAGATAATCAGGGAAAGGTGTGCTGGGCAGAGGGAACAGCAGAGGGGCTGAGGCAGGAGTGTGCTTGGCGTGTTTGAAGACGCTAGAGTGGCTGGAGCTGAGGGGGCCAGGAGGAGGGTGGCAGGAGATGGTTTCCTGTGACTCCATCAGTGACGTCTGGATGTCCTTTCCCCCCATTGGGTGGAAAAGGAGTCGCAGGGTCCCTTCCCAGGTCACCGTCCCCTTGGCCCGGAACTACTTCCCCGCTGCTCGAGGCCTCATGCTTAGCCCTCTGCCCCCTGCCCCCAGGCTGGTGCACTCAGGCCCCTCCAAGGGCTTGGTGCCCTACGATGCAGAGCTCTCTTTTGCCCTGCGCACGGGCACGCGCCACGGTGTGGACACTCACCTGTTCAGCGTGGAGTCACCGCAGGAGCTGGCTGCCTGGACCCGCCAGCTGGTGGATGGCTGTCACCGGGCCGCTGAGGGTGTGCAGGAGGTGTCGACAGGTGGGCTGGGTGGATCTGGGAGTGCCTTTCTGGAAATGAGCCGCTTGTCCCCAGGGGCATTCAAGTTTCCTTCTTTAGGATGCTTCAGGAGGGGGATCAAGAGTGGGATTTGGGGTCTCCAAGGGCCCTCTGTTTTGAATGTGCAGGTGTCCTGGAAGGTAGTGAGACTTGTTTCCCAGGGGTTTCTTGTCCTGGTTTTGTGACTCCGCTGGTGAGGATATGAGAGGTGGCACTTGGGGTAGGGTTGCCAGAAAAAGTACAGGGCACTCACTTGGATTTGAATTTCAGGTAAACAGCAAATAATTTTTTAGTTAAAGGAGGTCCAAATTACCCATTGCCTATCTGAAATTCACATTTAACTGGGCAAGAAGTCTGTAGGCATCTAAGGTCGCCAAAAGCCAGGCTTGGTGGGTCTACCTTCACAGGGAGTGGGCCTCCTGTCCAAGGCAGGGTTGAAGATCCCCCTTTCCTCCTTTGGTGCTGCTGGCTGTGGGTCTGGAAGTGGGGTATAGGTTTTCTGCCCACACATCCTTCTGTGTTTTAGAGTGTGGGTGACTCTCTACAGGGTGGGTGTACAAATGGCATGACAGACAGTGAGCTTCCCACCCCCGGTGGCATTCAAGCCCCACTTTTGGAGCTGCCAGTGGGGACTGGAGGGAGGGCTTGCGGTCTCTGAGATGCCGCTGTGTCCGTGCCCACGCCCTCCCCGCAGCCTGCACGTGGAACGGCCGTGCCTGCAGTCTCTCCGTGCACATCGACAATGGCTTCACACTGTGGGCGGCGGAGCCAGGTGCGGCCCGAGCCGTGCTGCTGCGTCAGCCTTTTGAGAAGCTGCAGATGTCCTCGGATGATGGTGCCAGTCTCCTATTCCTGGACTTCGGGGGCGCTGAAGGCGAGATTGTGAGTGGAAGGGGTCGAGGGGTGATGCTCTCCTGAAGGCCAGGCTGGGTGGGCTCCTAACCCTTCTCTCTGTTCACCCCGTAGCAGCTGGACCTGCATTCGTGCCCCAAAACCATAGTGTTCATCATCCACTCCTTCCTCTCGGCCAAGGTCACCCGTCTGGGGCTCTTAGCCTAGAGATGGTCAGATGCATTAGCCCTGAAGGGGAAGTGTCCACCGCATGGCCTGACCTGGCCCTCCGCTGATTGCCTGCTTGCTGCTGGGCTGAGGGAAGGGAGAGGAGAAGAGCAAGAAGGCAGAGACCCAGCTCAGGACACAGCGGATCCCATCAGTGATAGGGGAGCGTCCCTGCAGCTCCCCCCACCCCGACCAGTGCCTTTTGTGGAGAGATATTTTGTGTACACAGAAGCCATTCCGAGCCCAGTATGTGCCCCTGTGGGGATCCTGACCCCAGCTAACAACCCCTGGCCCTCCTAGAGGCCCCTAAACTGTCCCCAGAGGCTCCACCTGAAACTGGAGCTACCTGGGGCCCACGGCAAGACACAGAGAAGCCTTTCATTCATTTCTCCCCTCAGCTCCACCACCTTGGGGCATCAGGTTGTTCTCTTTGGCCTCTCTCTCCTCCTTACTCTTGGAGAAATAAACAGCCTGTGAGCACATAGGCAGCCTGGCCCAGTGTCTGTGGTTTGTGCCTTGGCCTATGGGTCCTGTGGTGGCCCTTGTGGTCCAAGATGGACCAGACCGAAGACTGGAGTCCGTTTCCTTAGAGAAGAGCAGACCTTTAACCATAGGGTGAAAAAAGAGTCTGTTGGTTATCTACTGTTGTGGAACAAATTACCCCCAAATTGAGCAGCTTGAAACAATGAACATTTATTATCTTTTGAGTTCCGTGAGTTAGAAATTTGAGAGGGGCTAAGCTGGATTGTTTCTGTCTCAGGATCTTTTATGAGGTTATCGTCAAGGTGTCAGTTGTACTCATCTGAAGGCTTGACTGGGATCAGAGGACTTGTTTTCAATATTTCTAACTCATGGCTGTTGGCAGGAAGCCCTCATTCCTTACCATAGTCACCTCATTATGACAGTGTGGCTGGCTTCCCCCAAAGTGAGTGACACAGAAGAGAGAACCAAGAGGAATCCACTGTGCCTCTTATCACCTAGTCTTGGATGTCACATACTGTCATTTTTGCTCTATTCTATTCATTAGAAGTGAGTCACTAATCCCAGCCCACTCTCAAGGGGAGAGGAATTAGGCTCTACCTCTTGAAAAAAGGAATGTCAAAGAATTTGTGGTCCTATTTAAAAACCATCATTGAGAGCCTCTGGCCTCTTTCCTGCAGAAGAGAGGATGCTTGGCGAGTGCTTCGTGGAGTGTTTCTTTGGAAGCTGTACCAGGTTTTACTTGCTTGCATTGTCCAGAAAACCACCATGATAATAGTAATTATAGCATACATTCAGAGAGTGCTTGCTATCTGCACAGCACTGTGCATGCATTTCCTTATGGGGTCCTCACCACATACCTGTGTGGTAAGCACAACGATCTCCATTTCACAGATAAGAAAACAGGCTCAGAGGGGGAGAGACACTTGCCCAAAGTCACACAGTTATGAAATTCTGAGCTTGGAATCAAACGATGTCTTTCTGACTTCTGACCTCTTGTTCACCTTAGAGACTTTCTGGTCCTGCACTATCCACTAGAATTATAATGCAAGCCACATATGTAATTTCTAATTTTCCAGTAACCACCTTTTAAAATGTAAGGAAAAAATAGATGAAAATAATTTTAACAGTGTTTTATTTAACCTAATAGAGCCGAACTGTTAGAACTTCAGTACATAATGTACAAATTCATTAATGAAATGTTTTACATTCTTTTTCTCATAGTAAGCCTTTGAAATTTGTGTATTTTATACCTATATCTCTATTCAGTGGTCAAATTTTCATTAGAAACCTTTGATTGGTATTTTCATAAAATTTACAGTTGAAAAATTAGATTCACATAATCAAGTTATTTCCAAATATACTAAAGTTTTCCAATAACTGAATTGAGTATTGGTGTTTAAAATTAATCAGAATGGAATTAAGTTTAGTTTCTCACTCACACTACCTGCATTATCACATGCTCAGTAGCCATATGTGGTTAGTAGCTACTGTATTAGACTAAGTAGTTCTAACCGAGCACCCACATGAGGAAATTGAGGCCCACATGAATTCATGTAACAAGCCAGAACCAGAACTGGTCCTAGAAAGCTGGGGGAATGCAGGTAAGCAGAGATATTTCAGCTTTGCCCACCTCAATCTGCCCGCTGTCAATCCACTGTTTATTCAAGAAATATATAGTGCACACCTAGTCTGTGCTAATCTTTGGGGCCAGGAGCAGCTTTGCTGGGAGCAAGACTGACAGGTCCCCATGTGCAGGGGAAAGAAATTCAGCAGAAGCTCTCACAATCAAATGCGTGACTGATTGGGTAGACACATGGAAATATCAGAGAGGCCAGTGGGGACCTGACCTGCTCTGAGGGTGAGTGCAGGTTTCTCTAAGGACCTGAAGCTGATGTGCATCTGAAGGAGCATGCTAAAAATCAGACAACCCCAATTTCTGTTGCCCCAGAAACAGGCATTTATTTTCATGCTTCTGGGACTGCATGTTGACTGCAGTTTGACTATTAGAAGCTGGGCTTGGCTGGGTGGCTTTGGTCCAGGCTGTGGGTTGGGCTCAGGTCTACTCTTATGTTTTTCCTTCTGGACCCCAGGATGAATGGGCATCCACTCCCAGGGCAGTTTGAGACAGTATGAAATTTGTTAGGTATGTGTGCATGTGTGTGTAGTTGCTTCAGTTGTGTCCAGCAACAGAATTAAGACCCAGATGCCCACCTCAGTAACTGGCTTGGTAACACACTCTTTATTGGATGTCTCCCCTTCTCTGTCTCATTTTTCTGACTATCTTATCAGTGTCTCCTGAGATCACCTGCATGCACTCAAGCCCTTTTTTCAAGGTCTGCTTCTGGGGAACTTAAACTAATACATAAAGCAGTCATTTATTCATCCAACAAATATTTATTAAGCCATACAATGAGTCAGACTTTGTGCTAGATCCTGGGGATATTGCAGTGAACAAGACAGATTGTGTCCCTGCTCTCAGGGAGTTGAACGTCTAGGAACTAGGCAATGGTAAGTAAGCAAATAATGCTATCATTCTGGATGGTGACAAGTATTGTGAAGAAAATGATGTAATTAAAAAAAAAGAAAGTGAGGTGATAGTAATGGGAGCATTTTAAATGGGATGGTCAGAAAGGGCCTCTCTGGAGAGCTGATATTTAAGCTGAGACATGAAGAATGAGAAGGTACCAACCTTGAAACAATCTGGGGAACATTCCAGAAAGAGGCTAGTTAAATACAAAGGCTCTGAGATAAATAGATGCTTGGGGTATTGAAGAAGCAAAATAAAATTATGTAGTTGAAGTGTATTCAACTAGAGAGATCATGCTAGGAAAAAAAAGAAAGAAATGGGTTGGAGAAGTAAAAGAAAGCAGTAGCTAGATCATGCAGGTCCTAGGACACAGTAAGAAATTTGGATTTTATTGTAAAGGCAATGACAAGCCACCAGGAATTTTCAGCAGAGGAGTGATGTGATCTGACTTTTCTTTTTTTTCCTGAGGGGCTGGACAGCTTTTGGGATCTTAGTTCCCTACCAGGGATCCAGATCCAACTCTAGCCCATCACAGTGAAAGGGCAGAGTCCTAATCACTGGACCTCCAGCGAATTCCTGTGACCTCAGGAAAAAAACAAGTATATTCCCTTAGGCTCTGTGTGGGAGATAAGTCTGTAGGTGAAGTCGCTCAGTCCTGTCCGACTCTTTGTGACCCTGTGGACTGTAACCCACCAGGCTCCTCCTTTCATGGGATTCTCCAGGCAAGAATACTGGAGTGGGTTGCCATTTTCTTCTCCAAGTGATCTTCCTGATCCGGGGATCGAACCCAGTCTCCCGCATTGCGGGCAGTTGCTTTAACCTCTGAGCCACCAGGGAAGGAGACTAGGTTAAGGGCAGAAGCAAGGAGACCAGTTAGGCTATTGCAGTCGTTTCTGATGAGACAATGGTTGCCTGAGCTAGAGTTGCAGCAGGGGTAGAACAGGAGAATAGGAAGTGACAGATTTGAGACATTTTGGGAGTTAGAGCTGACAGAACTTTCTGACTGTGGAGACTGAGGGGGAAGAAACAAAAATGAGTTTCTCCTAGTGCAACTGGGAGGATGCTTGGGTCTGAGGTGGGCAAGACTAGGCAGAAACAGGTTTTGGGTGAGGATATGTGTGTAGAAATGACGAATTCGGTATTAAGTTAGAGGTGGTCATGGGTATCCAAAGGGGAGGTGCCCCATAGACAGTGGAATTCTGGGTCTGTGACTCCAGCAGGGGCGGTAAGAGGGGGTGGTCTATGCTGGAAACGTGAATTGCGAAGTCTTTTTAAAGCGCAGCGCTGTCCAACAGAAACAGAAAGTGAGCCGCGTAAATAATTAAAAATTTCTCAGTAGCCACAGTAAAAAAAGGCGAAAGATTTATACGATCTGAAGAGAAACCAGAGTATAGCCACAGTAAAAAACAAACAAAAAACAGTTGAAACTAACTTAATAATACACTTACTTAGCACAGTAAGTCCTAAATGTTATCTCAGCACCTAAGCAATATAAAAATTTTTGATGAGACAACTGGCCTTCTTTCTTCGACATTCAGTGTGTGTTTTACACTTAGAACATAGTTAACTAGCACTCGCTACGTTTCAAGCGCTCCGTTGCCGCATGCCGGTTAGGGTTTACCACTTGGTTCACGGCAGCAGTGGAGCAGAAGCTGAGGCCCACCCCGGACACTATAGACGACGCACTTCTGCCGGACGGAACGCCTCGGACCGAAATTGCGGCGGAACGGAAGTTGCGTGTATGCGCGCGCAGCCGCAGACGGACGAGCCGGGAGCTTGCTAGTCGAGAGGAGTACCCGCGGCTGGACGCTGGAATGTAGGGCTGCGGAAGGTGAGCGGCGCGCGGTTAAGGTGGCCTGCGCCCTCGCCTGTGGCTCATGTCTGGGGCTAGAGGGACCACGGTGACCCAGGAATGCGCAGTGTCCAAGGGGAGAATGGGGCGGTGGTTATGGCGCGGAGCCTGCAGTCAGACTCTCGGTATTCTCACCCCAGCTCCGCTGCTTATTCGTTTGTGACCTTGGACGAGTCACCTCTCTTCCCCTTGAACCTTAGCTTTGTCACCTGTGAAAAAGTGGATGATAGAACCTGCCTCACAGTTGCTCCGAGGATCAAATACGGTGATCCGTGAAAAGCGCCCAGCCCCGCCTACCACGTTGTAATCACCCAGTAAAAGGTTTGGGATGCTTTATTGTTTATTTATGTTGACTAGAGGCTGCTGAAATCGTTGACATCGTTATTGTCAACTACAAATTAATGTAGGGCCGCACAGAGGCGCCTACAGTGTGCTGTGTAAGCGTTTTATTTGTATTATCATATTTCATCCTCACAACAGACATGGAGATAGGTGCTGTAATAGATACTGTTATTCCCGTTTACACATGAGGAAATGGAAGGTCCCAGAAGTTTGATTCCAGGTGCCTGAAGTTACCTGCAGAAGCAGCAGTTGGATCAGACTCTTAACTCTTAAGGTCTTAATCTCAGTGCTCCATATCCACCATCAGGGAGGTGGCCTTGCTGCAGTCCATGGAATCGCAAAGAGTCGGACACTGAACAACAACAACAATATCCACCAATAAAGGAGGTGTGGGCTGCAAAAGTGCAGTTACTGAAGACTTACTGTATGCAAAGTTAGGTTTTAGTGTCATTAATTCTCACCTCTTTGAGAGTAGGTATTACTTTTTCCTTATTTAACAGAGGTGGAATTGGTGACTCAGATAGGTATTTGACTTGCCCAAGGTCACGCAAGTAAGGGGCAGAAACGGGTGAGATTAAAACTCACACTGAAAGTCTGCTGTTCTCCATCACTTGAAAGTAGGTTGACATTGCTTCTAAGTGCTGGTAGCATGTACAACAGGTGACCAGGTTGGAGAAATAACAAGCCACGTCGGTCTCATTTTACATGTATAGCACCTGCCATGTTTGTTACTAGAATGGGAGATGCTAAGGATGTAGAAATGAATGAAATTTGTTTCCTGCTTTTAGGGACCTCTGGCTTATAAGGGGTAAGCAGTAATTAACAGCAAGATGTGATGAGTCTTGTGATAGTTAGAAGGCGGCTTTGAGAACCCAGAGGAGGACCCCTAGACTTTGGCGGTGGTGGCCTGAAAAGGCTTCCAAGAGGAAGTAAAGTAAACTAAAAGTAGTGTAGGAGTTGGTTAAGTCAGTTGAGGTAAGATGTACCATCCAGAGAAGTCAGCACATGTAAAAGCCTAGAAGCTAATGAAATTGGTACAAAAATGTATGGTATGAGTGGAGTGAGGTAGTCAGGCTGGAGATGTGGGGTCCATTAAAACTATGTGGTGGAAAGCAAGTCTCCATCTTTTGTATTAATACTTTGAGTCACCTAGATTCCTTCCTGGGAGGCACCCACTATTTCTTATGCATTCTCGAGATACTGTGTATATTTACAAATATGTACCTGAATTTTCATGCTTTTTTCCCTACACAGATCTGTGGATGGCCTTCTATAATCTAGTATAGGACTTTGCTTCCCTGCTTTTGTTATTCAACCTCACTTTCTAACAGTTGCATCTTATTCCATTGTATGGATGTACTATGACTTGTTTAACTAGTCCCCTATTGATGATCTTTAGATCTTTAGATCTTTTCCATTTCTTTGCTGTTAGAAGCACTGCTTAGGCAGTGTTAGGCATCAAGTGCTGTTAGGCATCAAGTATCCTTAGGCACAGGTTATTTTGTGCACGAAAGGGTCTATCTGTAGGATAAGTACCTAGGAATGGAACTGCTTGGTCAAAAGGTTTGTGTGTGTGTTTTCTTAATTTTTATTGGAATATGGTTGATTTACAATGTTGTGTTAGTTTTGGGTATAGAGCAAAGTGAATCATTTATACATGTACATATATCCACTCTTTTTTGAATTCTTTTCCCGTATAGATCATTACAGAGTATTGAGTGGAGTTCCCTGTGCTATACAGTAGGTCCTTATTAATTATTTAGGATTTGTGTGTTTGTGATTTTGATGGAACGTGACAAAATGGTCACTGTAAATGTTGTGCCATTTTCTATGCCCCCCAGCCATGTGTGAGAGGGTCTGGGCGGGAAGTTTGAAGGTAGTAATGTGAAACTCTTGGAGGGTAGAAGGAGTCACTGATCAGGCCTATGGTGCCCCCACGTTAGATACTTTACTTTTGAAGAAAAACAGAGGAAGATACCCTCAGTAAGTGGTTTTCACAGTGTGGGGAGGCAGTGTATCAGGGTGGTTAGGGGCACAGCCTTTGTGTTAATTGTTGTCGTTCAGTGACCCATTCCTGTCCGACTCATTGCGACCACGTGGATTACAGCATGCCAGGCCTCCCTGTCCCTCACCATCTCCTGGAGTTTGCCCAAGTTCATGTTCATTGGATTGGTGATGCCATCCAGCCGTCTCATTCTCTGACACCCTTTTCTCCTTCTTCCCTTGATCTTTCCCAGCATCAGAAATTTTTTCCAACGAGATGTCTGTTCACATCAGATGACCAAAATACTGGAGCTTCATCTTCAGCTTTATGTTAATTCAGACCTTTATTTGGATCCCCACCCTGCTGCTTACTGGCTGTGGGAGCTTAGGTAAGTCCTTCACCTTCTCTGTGTCTATTTCCTCCTCTCTGAATGGGGATAATAATAGTGTCTGTTGCCTATGTTACTCAACATTGCTGTAAAGATTTAAATAATTAATATACTTAAAGTCCTTGGAACTGTTCCTGGCTCAAGGTGCTACTTTGTTATTTTGTCAGGACTTCTCATTTATTTCATCTCTGTCACTCCTCTGTTTTGAAAATAGACTGCCTGGATTTGCATCTCATCTCTAGCACTTTTTGTGATATTTGGCACGTTGCTTCAGTTTTTCCATCTTTAAAGTATTATTGAGGGGACAGTATTATTAAGAGTACGTTCTTGGGTTTTTATGAAGACTAAATGTGTTACTATATCTCAGATGCTTAGAGTGGTGCCTGTGAATAGTGCTCAGTAAGTTGTGGTGCTGTCTGTCATTCTCTTGCAGACTGTGGGCTCCTTGAGTGCCATGCAGCCTTTACAGTGCGCCCTCCGAGCCCAGAGGTGTCTGCGGCGGGGGCCCTTGGCCTCTGTGTCCTGGCTCCTGCTCAGGACTTGCAGGGCACACAGCCGTGTCCCCAGCTCTGCGTGTCCCAGTCCAGAGAGGCTGCAGGGGGATGGAGTTGGGAAGGATTTCAGCTCCAGGCTGGCTGCTGGACCGACTTTTCAGGATTTTTTAAGAAGTGCTTCAGTTCCTCCAGAGAAACCGTCTTCTTCAGAAGTGGAGGACCCACCCCCGTATCTCACAGCGGATGAACTTTTAGGAAGGCAGAGAAGAGGTTGGTTTAGCTTTACTTCTGTTTGGACTTCCTGCTTTACTTCCTTTCAGTGCTCATGGCCTGATTCTTAACAGATCTTTTATAGACCTGGCTTTGGAGTTAACAGGGTTAACTCAGTTGAAGCTTAACCCTCAGTAGAGGGTTAACAGAGTAGAAAGGCTGCTAAGTTATGGAATCATCAGCCTTTACCAAGCAGCAATAATATAAAGAAACTTAACAGTTCTGATATGCGCAACTTGCGGGTGGAAGTCCTGGGGAGTCCTCTCTTTGGTTACCTTTGGAAACCCTGCAATCTCTGTTCATCCTAAGTTACAAGGCAGGTTTCTCAATTGGTGCTATAGAAAATCATTATGCTTAGGCAGAGGTTTTCTTAGAAACATAATGCACTAGTTAAAATGTGTTAAAATTTGAAAAGACGTTAAGAGACAACCAGATCTCTCCCGTTGTGCATTGTTTCAAAAAAAACTTCCGTTTATAACTCTTAATGATTTGGTCACATTCATATGGTGCAAATTATTTGTAATATTCTATTTTCATTTAATATTGTTCCAAGTACCAGTCTTCATAATTAAATTAAAAAATTGTTGCAAAATATCACATGCTGTACCGTGATGTTTTCCAATTGTTGGGACATTAGGTTGTTTCACAAATTTTTATTTATAAATAACACTATTCAAAGTGCCTTGGTATGTATACACACACAGATACATATATTCACATGTATAGAGATAGTTTTGCTTCTTCAAAATTTTTTTTCTAGAGTAAATGTCTAGGCATTGAGTTGGTAAATCAAGGAGCCTGTATACCTCATGACTTTTCAGATTTTTGTAGTCCTTTAAAATTTGTTATTCCCTTCTGTCTCTCCCTGACATAAGTTTGGTGTTTTCTCTTTTTAGACAAAGAAAGGGAGCCAAGGAACATTTAGAAAAATTGTTTTTCTGATTGTTTATTTTTTTTTTGAAAATTACTGCTATTTTCTATTGGTTTTCATGTGATTGTCCTTCAGCTCTTAACCCCATTTAGAATTTATTTGGGTTTGTGGATTAAAGTGTGTTGGTGGGGTAGGGGTTGATAGAGGGATTTAGTTTGAAGGGGTTTGCTCGGGTATGAAATTGATGTTCTTAAAACTTTGTGCAGATGTGTTTTATGTCATGTTAGCCATGCTTACTTTCATTTAAGATGTTTTGAGTTACTGTAGGAAGTTGCCTCATTTTTTATTTTGTGACTTTATTGACCCTCTAGCCACCGCTGTTCTCTCTAGAGGCTGGAGAACCCCATTCTATATAACTATATTTCCTGAGTCTTAGGAGCATGTTTTCCCCACTTTTAAATGATCTGACTTATAGTTGATGTGTGTATGTAATGAAGTATTTCTTTTGTTCCGAAAGGCTTTTTTATTAATAATTTGGGGGTACATCTGGCAATTAATGGTGTCTCTGAATTGAGGCATCAGGGGACTTAAGCGACTAACCAGGTGCCTCAGGTGTTTCTGGGACATTTGGGGAGGCAACCTTTTGAGACATGTGGTCCCTTTTTGTCTTCTTACCTGTGGAATTGCCCTCTCATTGCAGTCTACCTTGAGACCTATGGCTGCCAGATGAATGTGAATGACACAGAGATAGCCTGGTCCATCTTACAGAAGAGTGGCTACCTGCGGACCAATAACCTTCAGGAGGTATACACGTTTCCCTCTTTCCCTGTTTCCTGGGCCTGGGTGAGATTCTGCTTTGTGCTAGTTCTTA
Organism: Muntiacus reevesi; assembly: GCF_963930625.1. Classification (NCBI taxonomy): domain Eukaryota; kingdom Metazoa; phylum Chordata; class Mammalia; order Artiodactyla; family Cervidae; genus Muntiacus; species Muntiacus reevesi. The sequence goes on along the minus strand of NC_089250.1, from coordinate 61,240,126 downwards.
GGTGGAGTTTCAGGAACAGTCTGTGACCTTGTGAGAGTGAGTTCTCTTGAGGGAAGTGAGGAGTATGGGACCGAGGTGTAATTTTGTTGCAGTTATTTTTGAAACTGTTATGGTGGTGCTTACCTTCAGGCAAGGAACTAGGTTGAAAATGGGCTGCTAGGAGAAGGCAAATGGGGAGTTAGTGTTTAATGCCTATGGTTTTAGTCGGGGAGGGTGAAATAGTTCTGGAGGTTGATGGTGGTGATGGTTGAACAACATTGTGAATGTCCATAATGTTACTGAACTGTATACTTAAAAATGGTTAAAATGGTAAATTTTATGTTATGTGTGTTTCACCACAATCTGGGGGGAGAAAAAGGACTGTGGGTAATGATTCTACAAGGCTGATTTCAAAGATGATAATTTTCCTCTTTTTCCTTGCTCTCTACCCAGGCTGATGTGATTCTCCTTGTCACATGTTCCATCAGGTGGGAATTTATTCTTTACCTAGAGAGTGAATAAATTTATGTAAAATGCCAGAGCCAGCAGTACCAGGGTGACCCAACCCATGGTGATGAGTCAGCAGGTTTGCAGTTTTCCAAGTGAATATAGTGCTGGTAGAACGGTCAGCATTTGCGGAGCGTATACCTTGTGTCAGGTCCTGTGCTGAGCACTATATGCGCACTGACTGATTCTCATAACAACCCTATGAGGTAGGTGCTGTTATCAAACTCATTTTATCGATGAGGAAACCGAGAGTGTGCTGACTTGCCCAACATTTCCTGGGTTTTTTCTTGCACATGTTTATGCTGTACCTCACGTCATAAGGGCTAGGTCCAGTCAGTGGCTAGGGACAGAGTTCTTCTGACAGAGATGGGTGGCATCCATCACAAGTGAACATACCCTGTTTATTACTTCGTTTCTGTGTACATGGCATGTTAGTGTTTCCTCAGCTGGCTGTATTGTCAGTCAATCCAGCATTTTTGTTCTGAGGGTCTTTGTTGCAGGACATTGAACTAGGTGCTTTGGGAGATTCAGAAATGAACCTTTCCTCCGTGGAGCCCGACTTTACGGAGCTTAGTCTGATATGGGAACTAAGACAGATACACAAATAGCTCTAACATCTGGCAGAAAGCACTAAGTAAAAAAATCAAACAGTAAAATGGAGAAATTGCTGATTACAGGGAAAAGAATAGTTAAAGTGATAGGAGAACAAACTCTCTAACCAAGGAGAGTTTGGGAAGTCTTTGTGAAATAGGTTGTTTTTGAGTTTGGCTTAAAGGCTCGTCAGGATTTGCAGATGTGTACAGAGGACTAGTTTTAGGAATGGTTTTGGCTGCACTGTTTGTGAAATGTTAGTTTCCGACCAGGGATCAAACCTGTGCCCTTGGCAGTGAAAACTTGGAGTCCTAACCCCTTGACCACCAGGGAATTCCCATTTTTCCCATTGTCGTGCTCTTTTAGGTTGCTCTGTAGTTTATTTTCAGGTTCAGGTCTACCTTTTTTGATCTCTATAGGGAGAAGGCTGAACAGACCATCTGGAATCGTTTACATCAGCTCAAATCCCTGAAGTCCAAACGGCTCCGCTCCCGAATGCCTCTGAGGATTGGGATTCTAGGTATCTGGTAATTTGCAGGTTTTGTGAGTTTTTTGAGACTTGGGTACCATGTAGCTTTATATGCTAGGGTTTCCTTTAGATGCTGGATTCTCAGTCTTATACATCCCATTCAGCCCTTGTACTTAATGTCAGAAGCTATAGAATTAAGAGATGAAGCTCATAAAAGGACTTTTCTTAGTGCCTTCAAAGTAACAGGTACTCAGAAAGTGATTTGTCCTTCCTAGTCTAACGTGGCTTGTGGTAGCATAGAGTAATGGATAGGAGAGAGTTTGGAGTCTGAAGGGACAGTTTGAATTTATCGGGTAGGTATCTTTCATCTTGATTCCTGAAACATGCCCAAGTGAAGATCCAGCTATGCACTGACCGGTATGACAGCCACTAGTCACATGTGGTCATTTAAATTTAATTACACTTAAATAATATTAAAAATACACTTCTTCAGTCCCATTAGCCACATATTGACTGCTTATTAGCCACACTTGGCTAGTAGCTGCCAGTTTGAACAACATAGATAAAGCACATTTTCTTCATCTTAGAAAGTTCTATTGAGCACCTCTGATCTAAAGAGCTGGGTGGCGTATTTCAAAAATAAATATTCTGTACCTTCATGGTCCCAGAATTTAGTCAATGTATTTAACCTTAAAAATAGATTGTGTCCATCGTGAAATAGTTGGTCATCTTGATGATGGATCAAAACAAAGGTTGGAGCTTATTCTTTTACACAGATTAATGTACTAAGTGATGCAGAAAGATGGACGGATTAGCTAGGATGTTTTGTTCCATTTCAATTCCTTCATTATAGAAGGAATATATATATATATGTGTGTATGTGTGTATATATATATATATATATATATGTTTGGAGTGTTAGAAATCTCCAAAATAGTTTTTTGTTTTTTAAATTCTAGTAAAGTATATGTAACATATAGTTTACCTTTTGAACCTCTTCCAGAGGCACAGTTAGTTCAGTGGTATACAGTATATTCAGGTGGTTGCACAAACATTGCCACCATCCATTTCCAGAACCTTTTCTTCTTCCCAGACTGAAACTCCATACCAGTTAGGTAATGACTGCCCCATTCCTCCCTCAGTTCAGTTGCTGGCAACTGCCGTTCTACTCTCTGCCTTGATGAATTTTACTGCTCTGGGTACTTCATATAAATGGAATCATATGGTATTTTTGTAACTGGCTTAGCAGAATGTCCTCAAGGTTCATCCACGTGGTAGTGTGTATCAAAATTTCCTTCCTTTTTAAGGCTGAATATTCCATTGTATGTACGTATGACATCTGTTTATGGACATGGGTTGCTTTCACTCTTTGGCTATTGTGAATGATGCTGCTATAAATATGGATTGTACAATCAAAAAAGAAACATGATTGTACAATCAAGAATTGTTCTTAAATGTTTTTAAAGGGTATTTTTAAGAAAAGGGACTTTCAAATTCTATAGTTTTACTAACAGCAGTGGTTTATGGTTCTTGGTTATAGTAATGGTTCTTGGTTATGGAAGATACCAGCATAGATGGATAACTCATTTTTTACAGGTTTTGATACATATTATGGGTGATAGGAGGGCTTCCCAGGTGGGTAAAGCACTCACCTACCAATGTAGGAGATGCAAGAGGTGTGGGTTCGATCCCTGGGTTGGGAAGATTCCCTGGAGGAGGGCATCACAAACCACTCTAGTATTCTTGCCTGGAGAATCCTATGGACAGAGGAGCTGGTGGGCTACAGTCCCTGGGGTCACAGAGTTGAACACGACTGAGCACACACATGCACATGGGCAACAAGAAAGAAAAAGAGTGTAAGGGCAGTTGTATATAGATAAATTTTATTAAAAAAAATAAGTTTTTGACACAAAATAGTTTTTATGTGTAGTACCAAGTAATTTTAAATTGAAAAAAGAGATGGTTCATGTCTAGAAATATTTTTGGATGGTGGCTTAATTTTTGTCAGGCATGTAATTGAATTGCTGTAGAGCCCTTTTCCTGATTTTCTTATATAGAAATATGCAAGTTCCAGAGGTATAGAGTGTTGGGCAAATTTAAGGGATGATGCTAAATTCTTAGAGAAGTTTCTGTGCTTTTGTCTTTGATCCACCTGGAGAGAATGTGTACTGTAAAGAAGTCGTGAGACCAGATGAATTTGGGAACGGGTATCAGCTTATTTCTTTTCCCTCCCAGGCTGCATGGCTGAGAGACTGAAGCAGGAGATCCTCAACAGGGAGAAAATGGTGGATATTTTGGCTGGCCCAGATGCCTATAGGGACCTTCCTCGATTGCTGGCTGTTGCTGAGTCAGGCCAGCAAGCTGCCAATGTGCTGCTGTCTCTGGATGAGACCTATGCTGACGTCATGCCAGTCCAGACGAGCCCCAGTGCTACCTCTGCCTTCGTGTGAGTCACTGACCAAGAGATGGGGAGTCAGCTTCTCTTTCCTTGCTTTTAAAGTAACATCTTGCTTTTATTACATTAAAAAAATAATGCACATAGTAAAAAAACCTGAAGACAAAAAATGGTATAGTAAGACTCCCTCAGAACTCTCATCCTTAGTTTTCTAGACTAACTCTGAGGCAGCCGTATTTGTAGTTCCTTATATAATCCTTTCAGAAGTATTCTTTGCACATACATTCATATATATAATATGGACTCTTTTCTACCCTCCCTTCTCTTACTTTTTTCACTTAAGAAAATGTCTTAGGCTTATCATCTTTTTTTCCCTCCCTTGACCTTTTAACTTAAAAAGATCTAATGACAAAATAGTTCATAGTTGTTGAAGAATATGTGGAAAGATATTCCATAGAGAAGTGAGTAAGAATTACTTACACGTTTTACCACTTACTGATAAACACTGTTATCATTTTGGTGTATATCATGCTATTCTTTCCTCTGTGTTTGCATGCATATGCTTTGTGTGTGTTTATTCCTAAAAATTGGCTCTATATACTTGGTTTTATACCTTTTCTTATCTAAAATGTCTGCTTTATTGCTTCTTAGATCTCAGATTGGTCCTTTGTGAGTATATTGCCAAGAGAATTCAGAGCTAAGGGATAAATGCCAAAGGAGCTGTGACCTTCTCCGTGGGTTGGACCAGATCGTCCTGCTCCTTTCCTGAGTTCTGGTGCTTTCCTCCCCAGGTCTATCATGCGAGGCTGTGACAACATGTGCAGCTACTGCATTGTCCCTTTCACACGTGGCCGGGAGAGGAGTCGGCCTATTGCCTCCATTCTGGAGGAAGTGAGGAAGCTTTCTGAGCAGGTGAGAAGTTCTCACAGCCCTTCTGACTGTGAGTGTGTTTGTTGGAGGATGAGGACAACTTTTCTTTAGTTTTACAGCCTGTGCTGTCTCTCAGCTGTACATGTTTAGAATTATACCTGGCCAGAAAGAAATTTCTGGGTGTACATATCTTGGGTTGCTGCCCACAAAATATAGGCAGATCCACAGAGAGGTTTACTTAGGAGGGAGTACAGTAGAATAGAGAGAGCATGAATGAGGTGATTGTGAATTCGGGCTCCACCATTCTCTGGCTTGATGTGTGTGTAGACAGAACAGATGTGTGAATGAATGATAAAGAAATGAGGCACAATGTTAACGATTACTGAATCTGGGCAAATAGTTTATGGGAGTTTTTTATACCCTCTCAGTTTTTCTGTAAGTTTGAAATTATGTCAAAATAAAATAATAAAAAACAGTCTTTTTAGCAACTATTTTTCTTTTGCTTTCTGAAATTTTACAGTGCAGATTTTCAAATACGAGTTGAAAGATTAATAAACATGATTATTGACATTTTGTCATATGTTCTTTATCTGCCTATCTCTGTAGATATATAAATATATTTTTTTCTGAACCATTTGAGAGTAAGTGGTAGTCATCAGGCCATTTTGCCCTCTATCTGTCAGTATGCATCTTCTCAGAAAGAAAAATTTTTCCCTTCATAACCATAATACTGTTATCATAAGTAGGAAACAATTAACTAATATTTTCTAACATGTAGCCCATATTCAGAATATCTTAATTATCCAAAAATGTCTTATTACTGTTCTGTTTTTAAGCCAAGATCCCATTAAGATTTGTATAGTTTCATTTGATTGTATGTAATATTTCTTCAGTCTCTCTTAAACCTAAAACAGTCCTTTCACTTTTTTGTTTTTTCTTAAATGATGCATTAGACATATCTCCATTTGTTTGATTGCTTCCTCATGTTGTTATTTAAAATATTCCCCTGAATTGTGGTAAACTGAAAGTTAGGTGTAAAAGCTTGATTGTATTTAGACTAAATATTTTTGGCCAGAATACTGCATAGATAATGATTATATAACCTTCAAAGGACAGAGTGGTATCATAATTTGATTTTTGGTGTTATAAATTAGCTGTTACTTTTGAATATTGGCTTTGCATCCAGCTTTTTTGCTATTTTAAAAAATGTTTTGAAGATTTTTACATATGGTTTTATCCTGAAGTTCAGTTCTTTGGACATGATGCCCAAGATGAAATTATTGAGTTAAAGAGGGAGTATATTTATGGATGACTCTTGGCAGGTTTAGCTAATTTTAGTTGGAGATTTGGCGTAACGCTGCCAAACAAGTTTTAAAATTGCTTCCAATATATTTCTTTTTCCTTTTTCAGGGGCTGAAAGAAGTGACACTCCTTGGTCAGAATGTTAATAGTTTTCGGGACAATTCAGAGGTCCAGTTCAACAGTGCAGTGTCCACCAACCTCAGTCGTGGCTTTTCCACCAACTATAAAGCGAAGCAAGGAGGCCTTCGTTTTGCTCACCTTCTGGATCAGGTGTCCAGAATAGATCCTGAAATGAGGATTCGTTTCACCTCTCCGCACCCTAAGGACTTTCCTGATGAGGTGAGTATTGAGAGTTTACTGTGCCAGATTGACATCAGTATCCCTAAGCATGCCAAAGGCTGGAGCCAGTAGGGTGTGGCAGAGACATCTGTCCTCAGAGGTCAGGGGATCCTGAGGTGTGTTACTGTATTGCCCTCTGAATCTACCCCCTTATGGAAAGATTTGAGGTCCGCTAAGGTGGAGGACTATACCTTGGTCCCCTAAGGTATAGGATTGATGCTGAGACCATCAATGGACCATGAGGGCTGTGCAGAGAGAGGTTTTATTGCAAGATGGTGTGGGAAGGACAGGTAGGGAGGCAATGTAATGCAGCAGAAAACAGTTTAGACTTTGGCCTCAGATAGCACTGAGTCCAGCCCTGGCTCTTCCACTGCTTTACCAGTTCAGTTCAGTTCAGTTACTCAGTCTTCTCCGACTCTTTGCAACCCCATGGATGGCAGCACGCCAGGCTTACCTGTCTGTCACTAACGTAGAGGTGACCTTTTTAGCTTGTCATCTTCATTTGTAAAATGGTTAATAATCACTGTCTGCTTTGGGTTGTTGGGAAAGTTTTTTGTTTTGGTGAAATGTCTGTCTTTTGGCCCCACCCCTACTTTTTCCCCTCTGAAATATTTGTCTTACTGAATTGTGAACCTTCTTTATGTACTCTTGGTACAAATCATTTGTCAGTAAATTTTTTCAAGTATTTTCTCCTAGTTTTAGTTTCTTGATGGTGTCTTAAAGTGGCTAATTAGTTTGTAAACTGGGTGAGACAAATGCTGTTTTTCCTCTCTGGTCTCTGTTGGCACTGTCCCTGTATAGCCTCATGACCTGAATCTGACCTCTGCTTGCTTTCTTCACTCTTTAAAAGTAGAGAGATGGTGAAACAGATCACCAGCCCAGGTGGGATGCATGAGTCAAGTGCTCGGGCCTGGTGCACTGGGAAGACCCAGAGGAATCGGGTGGAGAGGGAGGTGGGAGGGGGGATCGGGATGGGGAATATGTGTAACTCTTTGGCTGATTCATATCAATGTATGACAAAACCCACTGGGGGAAAAAAAAGTAGATATCATCAGGTGAAATGTCTGGGACAGACAGAATGTGGCTTGAGCAAAAGTAAAGAATTTGGGTGATTTACATGTTTGGTTTTGTCAGCCTCTTAGTTCTTAAAAATTAATGTTGATGGAGAAACAGTGGGAGTGGTATTCCTTTCTGCAAGATTATTTTGTGAGACTTTGATAACCTTTAATGTGTTCTATTTGACCAGGTTCTGCAACTGATTCATGAGAGGGACAACATCTGTAAACAGATCCACCTACCAGCCCAGAGTGGAAGCAGCCGTGTATTGGAGGCCATGCGGAGGGGGTCAGACTTGCTTGGGGAGGGGCGTTCCATACCAATCCATATTTAAGGACCAAGCAGTGTCTAAGAACCTAGGATAGTGTGTGGCACATGGTAGCTGCTCAATAGAGATTTATTACATGGGTAAACTGATGGACTTTATAACTTGCTTTGTTCATTCTATAAGTATAGACTGAGGATTGGCTCACTCATTTGTTTAGCATGTGTCTTATTAAGCACCTACTGTGTGGTACACTGAGATTTTTCATCTTTATAGCTTTTCTGTGTTTACTTACTTTGGAAATAGTATAGCAAAGAGAAGACTGAAAGGAGCAAGTGTCAGATGACACATTGTATAGAATTAGTGATTTACCTTATGTTACACATTGGCAAAGAATCTTAGAAATATTAAGTGTTAGTTTGTCTTCATTTCTTAGTTAAATAAAAATGGCTATTTGAAATTACGTTCTTGAATTAAAATTTTATAGGCTCTGGATTAGGTTACAGTACATGATTTGGATCTGAAGGGCCTTTAAGGATAATTTAACTTACTCTTTTACTGTCCTGTGTGAATGTAAAGTGATTATGTGAGGTAATTCATAGAGTTATCTTCTTATAGCATTCATTTAAAGAAGATTGGTTAATTTGAGCTTTTTCTTTTTGTTTTTTTATTGCAGGTATTCAAGAGAAGCTTATGTGGAATTAGTTCAGCATATCAGAGAGTCTATCCCAGGTACATTTAAGAAACATATTTTGCTGGGCATGTTACTTTACCGGTGACCCCCATTTTTTTGGTTAGATACAGGCAACACTTGTGGTAGTACATGGTGTCACCTTCAACACTTCTTTTACTGTTCTTCATTTCTTTCTTTCTCTTACTTCTTTCTGACCAAATATCTTGGTCTTGGTAGAAATACTCAGAGATGTGGATTAGCTTGTGGCCTCAAACTAAAGAGGTTCCTTTTCTAGAGTCTTCATGTTTCTGAACATGAGAGAGACCTTGTTTCTGCTTGTTAGCAGCAAAGTTATGGTCTAAATTAGTTCTGATTTGGGAGCATTTGATATCTTTTTTTTTTTAACTTCTGTTTTGTATTAGGATATAGCCAGTTAACAGTGTTGTGGTAGTTTCTGGTGAACAGTGAAGGATTCAGCTGTATGTATATGTATATCCATTCTCCCTTGAACCCATCCCATCCAGGCTGCCAGTAACATTGAACAGAGTTCTATGTGCTATACAGTAGGTCCTTCTTGGATATCCATTTTGCTCTAGTTTTTAGATTTGTTGACAGTGTCTACATTGTTTTACAAATTTCTAATTACTGTAATGTGTTCTGCACCAAAACTTTGATTTGGATGAGGCAGGATAGCATGGAGGTTCTCTGGGCTGCAGTTTCCTATTCTATAATGTGGAACTAATAGTACTCACCTTATTGGATTGTTGGGATAATTGAAGTGTGTTGGAATGTTGTGTTTAATTTCAAAAGTATATGTTTGTATGAGGTACGCAAACATTTTGCATGATAGATCACATGCTGGGCCACAAAGCAAACCTCAGTAAATTTAAGAAAATTGAAATCATATCAAGCATCTTTTTCAGCCACAACTCTATGAAATTAGAAATCAGCTACAAGAAAAAACCCAAACATGTGGAGGCTAAACAATATGTTACTGAACAACCAGTGGATCACCAAAGAAATCAAAGAGGAAATCAGAAAATTCCTAGAGACAAATGAAAATGAAAACATGATGATCCAAAATCTGTGGGACGCAGCAAATGCAGTTCTAAGACGGAAGTTTGTAGCAATACAATCTAAGAAAAATCTCAATGAAATAACCTAACTGTATACCAAAAGCAGCTAGAGAAAGAACAACAAGCAAAACCCAAAGTTAGAAGGAAAGAAATCATAAAGATCAGAGCAGAAATAAATGAAATAGAGATAAAGAAAACAATATAAAGGACCAATGAAACTAAAAGCTGGTTCTTTGAAAAGATAAACAAAATTGATAAACCTTTAACCAGACTTCACTTGATCTTAGCCAAAAGGCTGAGAAGTGATTTTTAACCAGACTTATCAAGGAAAAAAGGGAAAGAGCTCATTAAAAAAAATTAGAAATGAAAAAGGAGAAGTCACAGCTGACACCACAGAGATAGAATCATAAGAGATTTCTCTAAGCAACTGTATACCAATAGAATGGACAGCCTAGAAGAAATGGACACATTCTTAGAAAGGTAAAATCTTCCGAGACTGAACCAGAAAGAAATAAAATATAAACAGACCAGTCATAAGTAGTGAAATTGAACTGAAATTAAAAAACTTCCAACTAAAGTCCAGGACCAGATGGCTTCACAGATGAATTTTATCACACATTTAAGAGAAGAATTAACGCCTATCCTTCTGAAACTAGTGCAGAAATTGCAGAGGAAGGAATGTGCCCAAACTCATTCTATGAGGCCACCATCACCCTGATACCAAAACCAGAGAAGAAAAGACACCACCAGAAAAGAAAATTATAGGCCAATATCACTGACATAGATGCAGAAGTCATCAATAAAATAAGACCAAACTGAATCCAGTAATACATTGAAAGGATCATATACCACGATCAAATGGGATTTATCCCAGGGATGCAAGGATTTTTCAATATCTGCAAATCAGTGTGAAACACCACACAAATTGAAGAGTAAAAACCATATTATGTCAGTAGATGTGAAAAAAAGCTTTTGACAAAACTGAAACAACTATTATGGTAAAAACTCCCCAGAAAGTGAGCATAGAGAGAACCTACCTCAATGTAACAAAGGCCATATATGACAAACTCAGAGCTAACATCATACTCAAGAGTGAAAAGCTGAAAGCATTTCCTCTAAGATCAGGAACAAAACACTTTTATTTGACATAGTTTTGAAAGTCCTAGCCATGGCAATGAGAGATGGAAAAAAAAGAAATCCAAATTGGAAAAGAAGTAAAACTGTCACTGTTTGCAGATGACATGATACTATATATAAAAATCCTCAAGATGCTACCAGAAAACTACTAGAGCTCATCAGTGAATTTGGTGAAGTTACATGATACAGAATTAATATACAGAAATCTCTTGCATTTCTGTCCATTAAGAACAAAAAGATCAGAAAGAGAAATTAAACAATTTCATTTACCACTGTATTGAAAAGAGGAAAATAGCTAGGAATAAACCTACGTAAGGAGGCAAAAGACCTGTGCTCTGAAAACTGTAAAGCATAGATGAAAGAAATTGAAGTGATACTAATAGTTGGAAAGATACACCATGTTCTTAGATTGGAAGAATAGTATTGTCAAAACGACTGTACTACCCAAGGCGATCTGCAGATTCAGTGTAATCCCTATCAAAAGTACAATCTCTATCAAATTACCATTGACATTTTTCACAGAAATAGAACAGATAGTTTTAAAATTTATCTGGAAACAGAAAGGCCCTGAATAGCCAAAGCAATCCTGAGAAAGAAAAACAGAGCTGGAGGAATCAGGCTTCCTGACTTTAGACCATACTACAAAGCTACAGTCATCAAAAGAGTATGGTACTGGCACGAAAACAAATAATAGATCAATGGAACAGAACAGAAAACTCCAAAATAGACCCACACACCTTTCATCAGTTAATGTATGACAAAGGAGGCAAGAAAGAAGAGTGGAGAAAATACAACTTCTTCAATAAATGGTTCTGGGAACACTGGACAACTGTATGTTCAGTTCAGTTCAGTTTAGTCATTCAGTTGTGTCTGACTCTCTGCAACGCCATGAATTGCAGCATGCCAGGCCTCCCTGTCCATCACCGACTCCCGGAGTTTACTCAGACTCACGTCCATCGAGTTGGTGATGCCATCCAGCCATCTCATCGTCGTCCCCTTCTCCTCCTGCCCCCAACCCCTCCCAGCATCAGGGTCTTTTCCAGTGAGTCAACTCTTCGTATGAGGTGGCCAAAGTATTGGAGTTTCAGCTTCAGCATCAGTCCTTCCAATGAACACCCAGGACTGGTCTCTCTTAGGATGGACTGGTTGGATCTCCTGCAGTCCAAGGGACTCTGAAGAGTCTTCTCCAACACCACAGTTCAAAAGCATCAATTCTTCGGTGCTCAGCTTTCTTCACAGTTCAACTCTCACATCCATACATGACCACTGGAAAAACTATAGCCTTGACTAGACGGACAACTGTATGTTAGGTTAGTATAAATGTGAACTTTAAATGATAACTAGGCTCAGACACATCTTTATTAGGAACCATTATATATAGTCAACACATTCTTGCCAACAAGATGTTTCTTTATTCCTATAGCATAAAAATCCAGGCTTTAGGATTAGACAAACACTTAGAAAGCATTTTCTGCCTGCTGTTGGTTTTGGAAATGTTTTCTCTGCAAAAAGTTGTCAAGATGGTTGAAGAAGTGGTAGTTGGTTGGCGAGAGGTCACGTGAATATGGCAGATTAGGCAAAACTTTGTAGCACAACTTTTGAAGTGTTAGTTGTCTCATATGCAGTTAGGTTTTCTTGTAGAGAAGAATCGGGCCCATTCTGTTGACCAGTACCGGCTGTAGGCATTGCAGTTTTTGGTGCATCTCATTGATCTGCTGAGCATACTTCTCAGATGTAATGATTTTGCTGGGGTTCAAAAGCTGTAGTGAATCATACTGGCAGCAAACCACCAAACAGTGACCATGACTTTTTTTTAGTGCAAGTTTGGCTTTGGGAAGTGCTTTGGAGCTTCTTTTTGATCCAGCCACTGAGCTGGTCATCTCTTGTTTTATACGATCCACTTTTTGTCACACATCACAATCTGATCCAGAAACGGTTCGTCATTGTTGTGTAGAATAAGAGAAGACAATACTTCAGAACAATGTTTTTTTAATTTCAGGTCCGCTCATGAAGCACCCACCCATCAAACTTTTTCACCTTTCCAATTTGCTGCAAATGCCGAGTAACCGTAGATTGGTCAGTGTTGAGTTCCTTGGCAACTTCTCATGAAGTTGTAAGAGGATCAGTTTTGATGATTACTCTCAGTTGTCGTTGTCAACTTCTGCTAGCTGGCCACTATGCTCCTCATGTTCAAGGCGCTCTTCTCCTCTACAAAACTTCATAAACCACCACTCCTTTGTATATTTGTTATCAGTTCCTGGGCCAAATGCGTTGTTGGTGTTGTGAGTTTACTCTTCTGCTTTATGAGCCATTTTGAACTCAAATAAGAAAATTGCTCCAATTTGTCTTTTTGTCTAACATCATTTCCATAGTCTAAAATAAATATAAAATAAACAGCAAGTAATAAGTCATTAGCCCAAAAAACATAAAGCTAGAAATGCATATTATTATTATATACGACATCTACATTTATATAGAATGGATGTCAAACGGCAAATTTAAAAACTGCAGTTACTTTTGCACCAACCTAATATAAAAGAAATATAAAAGAAATTAGAACATTCTCTAACACCATACACAAAAATAAAGTAAAAATGGATTAAAGATCTAAATGTAAGACCAGATACTATAAAACTTTTAGAGGAAAACATAGGCAGAACACTCAGTGATATAAATCGCAACAATATCTTTTTCTTTTTTTTGCATACTGCTTGGCTTGAGGGATCTTAGTTTCCCAGTCAGGGGTTGGACCTGGGCTATGGCAGTGAAAGCATCAGGTTCTAACCACTGGACTGCCAGGGAAGTCCCACAGCACTACTTTTTGGATCTACCTCCTAGAGTAATGAAAATAAAATAAAAATAAGCAAATGAGACCTAGTTAAACTTAAAAGCCTTTGCACAGCAAAAGAAACCACAAATGAAATAAAAAGGCAACCCACAGGATAGAAAAAAATATTTGCAAATGAAGCAGCCAAGAGGGGATTAATCTCCAAAATGGACAAACAGCTTGTGCAGCTCAGTATCAAAAAACAGTCTAGTCAGAAAATGGACAGAACACATAAATAGACATTTCTCCAAAGAAGACATACAAATGGCCAGAAAGCACATAAAAAGATGCTCAGACATCACTGATTATTAGAGAAATGCAGAGGGAAACTACAGTGAGGTATCACCTTACACCAGTCAGAATGGCCATCATCAAAAAGTCTTCAAACAGTAAATCTTGGAGAGAGTGTGGAGAAGAGGGAACCCTCCTAAACTGTTGATGGGAATGGAAATTGGTGTAACTACTATGGAGAACAGTATGGGGGTTCCTTAAAAAACTAGGTATAGAGCTATCATATGATCTAGCGATCCCACTTGTGGGCATATATCTGGAAAAAAAAAACATCCAAAAAGATAAGTGCATCCCAGTGTTCATTGCAGCACTATTTACAATAGTCAAGACATGGAAGCACCCTAAATGCCTCATTCCTCAATAGAGGAATGGCTGAAGATGTGTGTGTGTGTATATATATATATATACACACACACATACATACATATATACATGCATATATGTGTGTGTGTGTGTATATATATGGTGTATATATACATATGTGTGTGTGCATGCACGTGTGTGCACATATGTACACATATATGCACACACACTGCAGAATATTACTTAGCCATAAAAAGAATGAATTAATGCCATTTGCAGCAACATGGATAGTCTGAGAGATTACCATACTAAAGTGAAGTAAGTCAGAGAGACAGAGACAAATATATGATATCACTTATATGTGGAATCTAAAAAGATGACACAGATGAACTCATGAAACAGAAACAGACTCACAGACTTTGAAAACAAACTTATATTTACCAAATAGAAAAAGTGGTGGGAGAGTTAAACTAGGAGTTTGGGATTAACATATACACTATAACATATGTACTATAAATAAAACAGATACCAAGAGGGAGGTGGGAGGGGGGATCGGGATGGGGGAATACATGTAACTCTATGGCTGATTCATGTCAGTGTATGACAAAACCCACTGCAATGTTGTGAAGTAATCAGCCTCCAACTAATAAATGAAAAAAAAACAGATACCAACAAGGACCCACTGTATAGCACAGTGATCTCAATATTGGGTAATAACCTATATCAGAAAACAATCTGAACAAGAGTAGATATATGTATGTGTATAACTGAATCACCTTGCTGTACACCTAAAACTGACAACATTATAAATCAGCTATACCCCAATATAAAATAAAAGATTAAAAAAAAAAGTAAAAGCAGGGCAGATTTGAAAATATGAACTCCTACTGTGTCCCTGTCCCTCAATCCAATGTTTGAAGTGAAAAATACCTTTTCTGGTGTGAAGCTGAGGGGAATGTAGACTGAGAAGCCGGGCTTTGGCTTGAGAATCTTGTCAATGAGCAGTCATGTCCCTTCTTGCTCTGGGTTGACTAATCTGTTTCACTTGCACATGGGTTAAATAGCTCCTGGAAAGGCTGTACAGTTACTATCCCTCCCTCTGAAATCTCCAAGTGCCAACGGCCTCTCTTGAAGGTAAGCGGCAGTGACGTGCTGTCATTTGTCATATGTCACAGGTGTGAGCCTCAGCAGTGATTTCATTGCTGGCTTTTGTGGTGAGACGGAGGAAGATCACCTTCAGACAGTGTCTTTACTTCGGGAAGTTCAGTACAACATAGGCTTCCTCTTTGCCTATAGCATGAGACAGGTGAGTCCTGGACTGGGGGGATGAGCTCTTTCTAATTCTGAGACATCATTCCTGACCAGTTTCTGATTGATTGTGAACTGCTGGAAGAAAAGAAAGAGACAGCAAGGTTTTTCTTGAGAAACCACGGGGATCTTAACCATTCATTATTTTTTTCTAATAAACCTATTTACTCTTTTATGCAGTTCAGCAACTTGAGATGAAAAACAACTGCTTCTGCTACTATTCCTCTCTATTAGAATATTTTTAAAAATTAATTGGTTAATTTTTGGCTGTGCTGGGTCTTTGTTGCTGCACGGCCTTTTCTGTAGTTGTGGTGAGCAGGGTCTACCCTCTAGTTGCTGTGCACAGGCTTCTCACTGTATTGCATGGACTCTATAGAGTGTGTGGGCTTCAGTAGTTGCAGCTCCTGGCTTCCAGAGCACAGGCTCAGTGGTTGTGATCCATGGGCTTAGCTGTCTCATGTCATGTGGGATCTTTTGGATCGGGGATTGAACCTGTGTCTCTTGTATTGGCAGGCAGATTCTTTATCACCAAGTCCACCCTTTATTAGAATATTTAGAGTTATTGTTTAGAATTTGAAAGTGCAAGGAGGGACACCGTTCTCTTTAAAAGAAAGTGCAAATCCTTTACTAACATGCATAACTTCTTTTTTGGCCTACAGATATGATTTGTTTTATGGAAGCTCCTTGTTGCCCTCCTAGCCATCCTCAACCATTGAAAGCAATATTTATTAGTATTTATATATTTGGTTGCGTTCGGTCTTGGTTGTGGCACATGGGATCTTTGTTGTGGAACATGAACTCTGTAGTTGTGGCTCACATGCTCAGTAGTTGTGGCACTCAGGCTTAGTTGCTCAGCGGCGTGTGGGATCTTAGTTCTCTGACCAGGGATTGAACCCATGTCCCCTGCATTGAAGGGAGGATTCTTAACCGCTGGACCACCAGGGAAGTCTCATCCTCGGTCATTTTTAATTTCCATTTTTCTAGGCCAAGTGAACCCACTGATGATTTCTGCTTTAGAGTTTCTCCTATAACACAATTCCCAGGAAAACAAAGCAGAAGGAGATGGAAAGAAAAGGGCGAGTAATGCGCAGAGAGGAATGGTCTTGGTTGCCTGCGGTTTTCTTGATAGCAGGAGTGAATTGCTTGGGTCACTTATCATCTTCCCCTCAGGGGAAGTCACCTCAGGGGTCACTTGCTTTGTGTTTGGGCTGGAGACTGAGGGGCTTCCATGGTCAAGGAAAAGCTGTCTGATGAATGATTGAGCCATGAATGTCACTTAGCTGTCTCTCATCAACCAAGCTAATCCACGTCTTTTAAAGCCCACTGCCAAGTGTTCTATAGACAGTGTAAGTGGGCCAGTGTGTATATTGATGTCTCTTACAGAATTGTTTCAAGGATAAAGCATCGGAGGAGCTGTTGGCTTCCAATTTGCTTCATTTCTGTGGATGTCACAAATATGCAAGAGAAATTTCTCTTTAACTCTAGAGTCGGAAATGAGTTTCAGTGTGTGGTGGAAGCGTGTCCTACAGGCATTGCTTATGAATGTTGATTTAGGAGTCTATTTGATAATTCCTAGATTAGAGTGAAAGTTATAGAGACTTCATCAGGTAGCATAGTGGGTAAGAACAGTCAGATTGTGCCTCTCCTGTTTAATAGCTGTGTACCTTGGGAAGTCTTTTCTTCATCTGTGAAAGGGAATAACATTAATACCAACTGTATCAGATTGCTTTGAAGTAATATATTAGCTAAATTAGATATGTATAAAGCACTTAAAATAGTGCTATATAGTAGTTGAGTGCACAGCAGAGGTAAATTACTATTGTTAATAATAAGACAGAATTAGAGTAAGCCCTGTAAAAGAATTCTGTTTTAGAATTCTCTACCCATTCTTCATTTTCCTCTGGATTTGGTAGTTCTCTTAGTAATCCATTTGGTAGTTCTCTTTGGTAATCCTCTCTTAGAGGATTAGAGTTAGGCAGATTGGTTTGAATGTCCAGACTCTGGTGTATAGACTTTCCTCTTTTGTTTAGTTCTGTGGTTCTCCAGCTGTATTATGAGCTTGTGTTAATAAAGATATGTATAAACATGTGTGTATGAATATATTTATATATAAAGATGTATGTACACTATGATTTTGGATGATTTAGAAGCTTTTCAAGGGTAAATTTTATTTTATTTTTTGACTAGGTAATACATGTGCACGGTATAGAATTCAAAAGATCAAAATAGTGTGCAGTGCAAAGTAGTTGTTTTTTCTTCCTAGATTGCCTGGTTTTTCAGTTCCTTCCCTGAAGGCAAGTGCTCTTAGCAACTTATTCTGTAACCTTCCAGAGATATTTCATGTATTTCTAAGTATATTTATATGTATCCTTTCTATATCAAACTTGGTATACATGATGATCTGTACCTTGCTTATTTCTGTTCAGAGTATATTTTGGAGAGCAGTCACATCTGTATATACAGAGCTATCTCATTCTTTTTCACAGCTGTGTAATATTCCATTGTGTAGATAAACCATAATTTATTTCACAGGTTACTTATTGATAAACGTTCACTTTGCATCTTGTGTCTTTATAATGCTGCTCAGAAACCTGGTACATGAATTATTTAATATATGTGTGCTATAAAAGTATCAAGAACAATTTTGAGTCTATGATTTTCATGTGCTAAATTTAGAGTTTAACCCTTGTAAAAATGTGACTCTCTTGCACCTTTTTCTCTTAGAAGGCCTCTGAACTAGAGAACCATTGTGGTGTGGCTTGAGTTCCTGTACATGTGTCTGTAAATTGCAAATTGGATGAGCATGTCTGCCTTAAAAATGGATTCCTACAAGTCCTTGGTGACCTCCATCTCTCTTTTTTCAAACAGAAGACACGAGCATATCACAGGTTGAAGGATGATGTTCCCGAAGAGGTAAAATTAAGGCGTTTGGAGGAACTTATCACTGTCTTCCGAGAAGAAGCAACAAAAGCCAACAAATCCTTTGTGGGTTGTACCCAACTGGTGCTGGTGGAGGGGGTGAGGCTATGTGTATATGTGTATTTTTTGTTTGTTTGTCTTTTTGTTTTTTAGAGCTCCGTATATCTCCCTTTATTTAAATCTTTGATTTATTTTAGCAGTTTTTAAAGTTTTCAGCATATAGGTCTTGTACATGTTTTGTTAGATTTATACCTTTCTTTTTTTTTTAGCTATTGTAATTGCTATTGTATTTTTCATTTTGGGTGTACATGTGATCACTGTTAGTATATGGAAATAATTGATTTTAAAAAAAAAATAATTGATTTTTATATTGTAGCCCATGATCTTGCTGAACTCAGTAGTCCTAGGAGTTTTTTCAGTAGGTTCCTTAGGATTTTCTTAGAAGTTATCATATTATTGGTTTTTTGTTTCTTCCTGTTGTTCCAGGTTCCTTCTTTTATTGTTTCCTTTTTGCTTAGAGAACTTCCTTTAACAGACATTCTGGTAGTAGATTCTCTTTGTTTTCCTTCATCTTAGAATGTTGATTTCTTCTTCATTCCCGAAGGATGTTTTTGTATTTAGTGGAAGGATTAGGGAAAAGTTTTTCTGTTGCATCTTTCTGGAAGCATCATGTGTGTATTTTGAGTACCAATTTTATTGTCTGATTTAAAAAAATCACACTGTCTTAGAAATACACTGCGTTTCAGAAAGTTTGGGCTTCTGTAGTCTTCCATGGTCGAGCTTGGGAACCTAGTCATCATTTCGAGCACTAAACAGTTAGGATAAGGGATGTTAGGGAACCTGACCTTCTGTGAAGCTTCATGTTTCAGCTCTTGAAGAGAAGGGGAAGGAGAGAGGCAGCACCCTTTCTGTGACTTCTCCCAAGTCCTGAGTTGAGAAAGGAGAGTCCTGCTCTATGCCTTAGGATATGGCAACTTCAGAAGCACCAATTGCTTGGTGTTTGTTTGTTTGTTAGGACTCTCCAGTAATGAGTAACTGTGGGAAATTTGTTCAAGCTATGTAATTCTGCTTTGTGTAAGACTTCAGGAGTATATTGTGGCGTCCAAGGTTAAGAATACTGCCAGGTATCTGGAGGGGACTGTACCCAAACTGGGAAGCCCTTGAGGCTCAGACTTACTTTTCTCCTCCTCAGGTCAGCTTTTCCTGATTTTTTATCTGTGTGGCAGAGTACAACAGCCCTGTAGTTCCTGTGTTTTGTGGTATATAGTTCCAGCTATTCACAGACCAACGTTTTGTTTTTCAGCTCCAATTAAAATTTCTTGGCGAGGGAGTCTGATCTGCTCAGCTTGGGTTAGGAATCTTCCAATGGTCTGGTCTAGCAGTTGCTGTTGGTTGATGATACTGAGCTGGTGAAATATCCCCAAAGTGTTTGCCTTGATAAATCCTTTGCTATTTAGGGTATCAGCTATGATTCTGAAGATCTCCATACATGAACATGTCTATTAGCAATCCTTATTTTGTCCAGTAGGAATTAGGTCTTATTGTATCCCCAGCTCTCCTCACACAAGGTCTGGTACAGAATAGTGTACTTGCCTTTTGATTGAATGAGTAAGTATTCAGAGGTTACTAATCCATGACTTCATTGACCCCACAGAGAGCACATGGTAATTATTTGAAAGTTTTTTTTTTGTCTTTATTTTATTTATAATAACTAAATGAAATTTAATTTTATTTAATTAATTTGGCTGTGTGGGGACTCAGTTGGGATCTTCACTCTTTGTTCTGGCATGCAGGTTCTTTTTTTTGTGGCCTGCAGATTTTTAGTTGCAGCACAAGGAATCTTCGATCTTTGTTGTGACATGTGAACTCTTAGTTGCAACGTGTGGGATCTAGTTCCCTGACCAGGGATTGAAGCTGGACCTCCTGCATTGGAAGTGCAGAGTCTTAGCTACTGGATCACCAGAGAAGTCCCAGCAGTAGTTTCTTATTATTTTCATATATCTAGTCAATGTTCTAGTTTCCCTGTTTGTCTTATAAATGCTCGTGGTTGGTTGGTTCAAATCATGGAACATGAATGCTGCCTCTTTTAAAAAATTTATTGTAAAGCCATCACAAACCTTGCAGAAAAGTAGCAGTATAGTACAAAGAACTTTTTTCTTTGAAGCATTTGAGAATAAGTTGCTCTGATGCCCCAATTCCCCAAACATTAATGTGTTTATTTTGTGCGAACAGGAGCATTCTTCTAAATAACTATAGTACAACCATCAGAGTCAGAAAATTAAGCTTGTTAGATTATTACCATCCAGTCCTTAGACCCCGCTTAAGTTTCTCCACTTGCCTAAGAACTGTCATTTATAAGAAAATGATTCAGTTCAATATCACATGTTGTGTTGTCATTTTATCACTTCTTAGAAATTTAATGTGTTTTGGCATGGTTTTGTTTGGGATATACTGAGGCTACATAATTTATGGGTTTATACTTTTCATCAGATTTGGAAATTTTTCATTTATTACTCTTCAGATATTTTTCTATACCCCTCCTGCTTTCTGCCACCCCCTCCCCTTTGTTCTCTCTTCTAATCACCCATATGTTCAACCACCTGATACTGTGTCATAGGTCACTGAGGCTGTTCAGTTTTTTTTCCCCTGTCTTTTTTTTTTTATATCTGTGCTTCACTTTGACTAATTCAGTTTCTATCATTCTGTCTTCAGTTTTGTTATTCTTTGGCAGTGTCTCATTTGCTATTATGTATTGAATTAAAACATTCAGATGTTGTATATTTCATCTGTATAAGTTACATTTGTTTTTTTTAAAAACATCTTCTAGTATTTCTCTCCTCTGATCTTGTTTTCTTTTGAAACTTAGTATTTGAACTTAATTAAAATAGCTGGTTTAATGTCTTTGTGATAATCCCATCATTGCCATCATTTCTAGGTCTACTTCAATGATTTTTTTCTTGATTATGAGTCACATTTTTCTGCTTCTGGGCTTATCTAGTGATTTTTGATTGGATGTTGGAAATTGTATTGTTGGACATTATTTTTGAATGTCTGGAATTTGTGTTGGGCTTTGTTTTAATAAGCAGTCTCATTACTCATGGTTTTGTTTGATCATTTTAAGGTTTATTTTTAATCTTTGCTAGAGAAGTTTTTTTATTCTAGGAAAAGTTTGGCCTTAGTGCTAGGTGTGGCTGTAGATTCTGGAATCGCTGCTGCGTGTCCCAAGGAATCAGTGAGGACTGTTTGTTGCTAGATCAAATGATTCTCAGCCCAGTGAGATCTGGGTTCTTTGTGTGACTTCATGGATTTTCACCCCCTCTTCTCTAGAACTTGCTCTACAGTTTCTAGCTATTGCAGGTTCCCTGGACTTTGATCCATTTTTCCTCAGTTCAGAGGGAACCACCATGTTCTGCCTTGAGGTCTCCCTCCCAGCTTTGTGTCCTCTGGTCTGGCACGTGTCCTCTGGTAGAATGCAGGGGTGATTCTCTCCATTTGTTTTCTTCTCTTGGGGATCATAGTTTTGCACAATCTGTTGTCCGATCTCAGAAAACAGGTTTTTCATATATTTTGTCCGATTTCCTGGTTATTTAAGGCCTGAGGGTGAATTTTGTTCTTGTCACTTCCTGATGACTGGAAGAGAAAGGCTTGTGTATGTTCTGGGAATTAATACCCAGAACTGCATACTGCATACTGCTTTTATTATTCTCCTGGCCCAGTCATTCACATGTTACAATGGAGGCTCTGCCTTCCAGTCTCCTATTCACTGAGACACGTAACCTAGGCCAAACAACCCGAGAATACTCCCGGGTGATTGCTATGAGACTCTGTGAAGTGAGAGTCATTTTACCAAATATATCACCCATATGCCATTGGCATCAAGCCTGTTGGAGGTTCAGTCCTGTGAAAGGTAATTCTGTAAATCAAAGACTCAATGATTGAGACATTTATTATATTGACATGTTGTCAGCAAAACTTTATTGAGTTTCTGTCATGTACCATTTACTGACCTTGTTGGTAAAGCAGCAGTGAAGCACTTAGTCTTAGGTGATTCCTTGGTTAAAAAGTGATCTATGGCTCAGACCCTTGGGGATCTGAGACAGGCCAAGAACTGATGACTGACAAATTCATAACCTCTCATCTATTCTTTTGCAGCCCAGTAAACGCTCTGCCACTGACCTGTGTGGCCGGAATGATGGAAACCTTAAGGTGATATTTCCTGATGTAGAGGTGGAGGATGTCACCGGCTCTGGGCTCAGGGTCCGAGCTCAGCCTGGAGACTATGTGCTGGTGAAGGTAAGGAGTTCTTTTTGTGCTTTTGACTTGCGCTGTGAAATGGGAGTTGGATTGGATAATTTGAGGGAATGAAGTTTTTTCCTGGAGAAATTCTTATTTATTTATTTAAAAAAAATATTTTTTTATTAGTTGAAGGCTAATTACTTCACAACATTTCAGTGGGTTTTGTCATACATTGACATGAATCAGCCATTGAGTTACATGTATTCCCCATCCCGATCCCCCCTCCCACCTCCCTATCCACCCGACTCCTCTGGGTCCTCCCAGTGCACCAGGCCCGAGCACTGAGAAATTCTTTAGTAAGATAAAAATCTCTTCTTAACCCCACCAATGTAAGGGTACTTGAATTAAATTTTAAACTACTCCTAACTAGGCCTTCTGTTTTTATTCTCTTCTCTCCTGCCCTGAAAGGATTATTTCTGGGAATTTAGTGAGGTTGGAATAACAGTAACAAGTAGTTTTCTGCTGGAGAGAGGCCAGGAAGAGTAAGTTCTCATGTGAGTTGATAGTTCTCTCTGGCAGAGATAAGCATTCCCTTCGAGGTCTCTGATGCCCCAGATGTTCCTAACTTACAAGTTTTCTGCATTCCTTCCCTGGACTATAGGCCCAGTTGAATGGCTGTGGGATTTTTTCCTTTTTTCCTCTCATTTCACTAAGATATTCCCCCTTCCTGAGTTTCTTTTCTCTTCTTTTCCTTCTCATACCACCACAGGTCTACCACTGCCATCTTCCCTTCTTCCCCTCATTTCCACTTTGCCCAGTGCCAGAGGCTGGCAGGACATGTGCTGATGAGGTGGGCAGGAGCACAAGTACTTTTCCAACACTGATCTCTGAAGCATCTGCAAAGAGAGAGGTGGCGAGAGGGTGGTTCTTCTGCTGATGTTGTTCAGAGTTATCTCCTCTGCGCTGTTCCTTGGTGCCTCACCCTCTACTCTTCCGTCCTTGTTACTTCACCTTCCTCTTGAATCATAGGAGCCATGGTTCATGGTATGCAGTAGAAGGAGTCTCATTTCCTTGGTGTGTAACTTCTGTAGATTCACCTGGAAATTTTACCAGCGCTCAGAACTTTTCTGTTCTGTCCATTGGACAAAAACAGTGATTTTGCAGGCTGGGGACTTCCGTGGTCTCATTCCTTTCTGGCCTTGTTCGGACAGGGGATTGTCTTAACTTTCAGCATTGCCCAGAGGTTTCCTCAGGGGAGGAATTCCTACTAGGTAGCAACCTGATTGATGTGGAAACAGTCTCTCAGGCTTTTCCACTTATTCTTTCTTTCTTTTTGACACTGTCTTGTTTTCTTTTTTTTCAAGTTTCAGACTATTTATTCATCAGTGTAAACCCCAATACAATACACCAACATGATTCGTGCATTTAGAGGGGAAATATTTCCTGGTTAAGTGGAAAATTGTGCGGATGGCTTCTGGAAGACCTTCATTCTAAGCAGCTTTAAGTGAAATATTTCATTTAGAAGTCTGGACCTTCTTTCTTCAGTTTGCTGTAATCTACGTTCACAGAGTAGAACTTGTACTGATCATTAGGACCTAGTTTGTTCCAGGGTTCTGGGTTATTCTTTCTGTCCCAACTGACATAGGGATTGAACAATGCCAGGCGTGTGACATACAGTGCTGCTCCAGTCCCTCCTGCTCCAATAGATATGAAGAGGGGGATCAAGCTAGGATGCTTCTTGGCCTGACCGATGATCTGGCGGAGCATGGTTTCGACAGAGGCCTCGAGCCCAAACTGAGAGGCACTGTCTTGTTTTCTTCTTCGTTTTCTGAATTTTTGCTTCTTTGATTTTCCGTTGCTTTTATCATACCTCTTCCTATTCCCTTTCTACTATAGATAAAAGGGATGAGGTTAGTGGGTTGGGTTATAATGTTAGTATGATATTCTTCTGTAAAATGGAAAAATTCCATTTGTCAAGAAAGACAGAAAGGTGATACTTGGGACTCTTGTTGTTCTAAAGTGACATAATAAACCCGACAAGTGACATGTAGTGGAGGGAGCAAAATAAAGGAGAAACTGTGAAACCAGGGATCTGTTGGCTGTTTCTGTCACTCGTATCTGCTGTTCTCATCTTTCTCCACTTAGAGTCTCTGGACAGTACTAGAACCATTTCCTCATAAATTCCATTTTCTTCTTGCCCTTTCTTCTGTGGTGCTTATTTGTCTAGACTCCAACCTTGGTGAAAATGATTATCTGCTTACTTTGTATCTGCGTGAAAACAGCTAAATATTGTTGGGGAAGAGCACCCAGTTAATCTGTATGACATAGGTTAGGTCCGATGATGGTGACTGAAAACTCAAAATACACTGGCTTAAATAAGCAGAAGTTCTCTTTCTCATAAAAATCTAGATATATGGAATGTCCAGGGCTGGTGACTTTGATGGCTTCATGATCACCAAGGGTCTTGACTGCTTCTGTCTTTTGCTCTTCTCTGTGTGGCCTCCATTCTCAAGGTCATCTTACGATTCAGGATGGCTGTTGCAGCAACCATATCCTAGCTTGTAGGAAGCAGGAAGAGAGGTGAAGGGCATGCCTTATTCCTTTCAAGACACTTTGCAGAAGTTTCACACAAAGGCTGCAAAGAAGTTGAGAAGTACAGTCTTCATTCCGAATGACCACGTGCCCAGTTAAAAATTGGGCATTCTGTTATTGAGGAGGAAGAGAACTATTGGGGGACAAGAAACAGTCTCTTCACAGAAACCAACTGCGCTTAGTTCACATTTATGCCATAAAGTTCAAATTGAACGCTCAGCATGGCCCTGAAATCCTAATTTTACAGTATTTTCCCAATAAATTGGCTTTTCCACTCTTCGTTCTCCCTAAATCTTCACTCATGTCTTTAAATCCTAGTCTTAGCTGATGTCTTTGTCTCATCTTGTGTAGAGAAAATAGATGCGGTCGCGTGACATCTCACTGTCTCATCGTTGTTTGCACCCACTCACACGCATCTCCGCCTGTCCCTGCTGTCTGCTCACGTGAGCTGTGTAGGAAGTGTCTGCATCTTCTGTCACACTGCTGCTTGTGCTTTTTGCTTCCATCCCTTCACATCCTCTCCAGATTTGCATTTTTCTTCTTTCTCTCTTGCGTCCTAAACTTAATGTGGCCAAAATAGAACAAATTCTTCCCACTTTCCTGCAATTTTCTTCTTTTGAAGTCTCTTCCATCTCAGCAAATAGCACCACTCAGTTGCTAAAACCAAAAATATAGGCATCATCCTAGATATTTATTTTCTTGTACTCCCCATCAGTAGTTCACCTGTTCAGCTCCACCTGTGGAATGTATCTTGGATCTCTTTCTTTCTCTAAGCAGTCATCTTGGTTAGGTTAGATTAGTGCAGCCTTTTCACAGGTTTTCTGTTTCTGTATTTTGAAAGTGAATTATTTTATTGAAGCATATCATAAATGTATAAAATTGCTCAAAAGTGTACTTACTACTTGATGAATCATCACAAAGTGACCCTACCTGTGTGACTGCCTCCTGAATCAAAAAACAGTATTTTCAGAACCTCCAAAACCCCCCTCATTTTCCTACCATACTCTTCTTCCCGCCATCCTAATTTTTAATACCATAGTTCAGTTTTTCTTGTTTTTGATATAAAATTGACTCATCCAGTGTAGATTTTTGATAACACGGATGTTGTACAGTTCATCTATGATAATAGTTATCCATATTATATGAATATACCACAATTTATATATTGTACTTTTGATGGCCACTTTGGTTGTTTCCAGTTTGGAGCTATTACGAATAGAGCTGCTATGTATGTGTTACAGTGCATTTCTATGGGGTATATGGTTTGAAATTGCTGGGAAACTGGGTATATATAATAGAAAGAGCCAAAATGATTATACCGTTTTGCACTCTCACCCACAGTACCTGAGTACTTCAGAGGCTTTGTATTCCTGCTTTCATTCTTGCCCTCCTCTAGTCTTCCTGCCCCATAGCATTCAGTTTGATCTTCTAAATCAGATCACTCACTCATTTGCTTAAGCCCTCCAGTGGTTTCTCATTGGAGCTGCAGGGTGTCCAAGGCCTTTTATGGTCTTTCCCAGCTACCTTTCCAACCTCATGTCCTCTGACCTCTTTTTATTCTCTTTCCTCTAGTCTTAGTGGCCTCTTTTTTTTTGCCTCTCAGACTTTGTTCTAGTGTTAGGGACTTTGAAAATGCTGTGTCACTTAGGAGGGTCTTGATTTTTGCCTGGCTGCCTTCTTTTAAACCTTACAAGTTCTCTTAAATGTCACCTCCTTGAAAAGCTCACTAGTGCTGAAAGCAACTTCCCTCTCCTTTGCTCTTGTTACTGTTTACATTAGCCCATTTTATCTTCATCAGTTCAGTTCAGTAACTCAGTTGTGTCCGACTCTTTGCAACCCCATGGGTTGTAGCACACGAGGCCTCCCTGTCCATCACCAACTCCTGGAGCTTACTCAAACTCATGTCCATTGAGTCAGTGACGGCATCCAGCCATCTCATCCTCTCTTCCCCTTTTTCTCCTGCCTTAAATCTTTCCCAGTATCAGGGTCTTTTCAAATGAGTCAGCTCTTTGCATCAGGTGGCCAAAGTATTGGAGTTTCAGCTTCAACATCAGTCCTTCCAATGAATATTCAGGACTGATTTCCTTTAGGATGGACTGGTTGGATCTCCTTGAAGTCCAAGACTCTCAAGAGTCTTCTCCAACACCACAGTTCAAAAGCATCAATTCTTTGGCGCTCAGCTTTCTTTATAGTCCAACTCTCATATCCATACATGACTACTGGAAAAACCATAGCTATGACTAGATGGACCTTTGTTGGCAAAGTAATGTCTCTGCTTTTTAATATGCTGTCTAGGTTGGGCATAACTTTTCTCCCAAGGAGTAAGTGTCTTTTAATTTCATGGCTGCAGTCACCATCTGCAGTGATTTTGGAGCCCCTGAAAATAAAAGTCTGCCACTCTTTCCACTGTTTCTTCATCTATTTGCCATGAAGTGATGGGACCAGAAGCCATGATCTTTGTTTTCTGAATGTTGAGCGTTGAGCCAACTTTTTCACTCTCCTCTTTCACTTTCATCAAGAGACTCTTTAGTTCTTCTTCACTTTCTGCCATATAGGTGGTGTCATCTGCATATCTGAGGTTATTGATATTTCTTCCGGCAATTTTGATTCCACCTTGTCCTCTCTCCAGCCCAGCATTTCTCATGATGTACTCTGCATATAAGTTCAATAAGCAGGGTGACAATATACAGCCTTGACATACTCCTTTTCCTATTTGGAACCAGTCTGTTGTTCCATGTCCAGTTCTAACTGTTGCTTCCTGACCTGCATACAGATTTCTTAAGAGGCAGGTCAGGTGGTCTGGTATTCCCATCTCTTTCAGAATTTTCCACAGTTTATTGTGATCCACACAGTCATAAAGGCTTTGGCATAGTCAATAAAGCAGAAATAGATGTTTTTCTGGAACTCTCTTGCTTCTTCAGTGATCCAGCGGATGTTGGCAATTTGATCTTTGGTTTCTCCGCCTTTTCTAAACCCAGCTTGAACATCTGGAAGATCATGGTTCATATACTGCTGAAGCCTAGTTTGAAAGATTTTGAGCATTATCTTGCTAGCATGTGAAATGAGTGCAGTTGTACAGTAGTTTGAACATTCTTTGGCATTGCACGTCTTTGGGATTGGAGTGAAAACTGACCTTTTCCAGTTCTATGGCCATTACTGAGTTTTCCAAATTTGCCGACATGTTGAGTACAGCACTTTTTAACTGGAATTCCATCACATACACTAGCTTTGTTCGTAGTAATGCACCTTGGCACAATAAATGTCTTAGGAAGGTGTTTGACTGGTATAGCCTGGATCACAGCTGCCCTTGGGGTTGGGAGGGCAGCGTCTGTGGGAGGCTTCCCAGGTGGCACTAGTGGTAAAGAACCCGCCTGCCAGTGCAGGAGATGCAAGAGACTCGGGTTTGTTCCCTGGGTCTGGAAGATCCCCTGGAGGAGGACATGACAACCCACTCCCATTATTCTTGCCTGGAGAATCCCATGGACAGAGGACCCTGGCAGTCCATAGAGTCGCAGAGTCAGACACGACTGAAGTGACTTACCACGCACACATGTCTGTGTTAGGCAGCTCGTACATAAACCTTGTGGTTGGCTCTGTGGAAGGCCATTTCCCAAGAGAAAAGGGAGTAGTGGCTGTCTGGGACTGACGTGTTTTGGACTTCTTAAATTATATACATCAGTATTGTATCAGATGCCTCTGAGGGTGTAGAGGAAACCGTGCAGCCTCGAGATGCTGGCCTGTCATCTCCCATTAGATTCCATTTGGTGGCCTCTCCTTTGGACCATTCACATTAAGTCCCTGTAGTTCAGTCCCAGTTACTTTGCCTTCTTCTGATTGGTTTTCTTTCAGATCACCTCAGCCAGTTCTCAGACACTTAAAGGACATGTTCTCCGCAAGACCACTCTAAAGGACTCCACAGCATATTGCTGACCTTAGTGGTTGGTGTCAGTCCTTTCTGGCAGCAAGAGAAATATGACTGGTCACTAATGGAAGATGAAGCTTTGGAGCCAAGCCTCAAGTGGTGAAGCAACTTTCTATGAAATGGAAAATGCATTTCTTTGCTGCTTTGTGAACAGCGTTTACAGTCATTAAATTTACCTAAAGTAGTTCATTTTTATCTACTTTTACTTCATTTTTGCCTTGGTGAGTGTCTCTGAGATTTTCCCGGATTTCCCAGCCCAGTTTCTGTTGTGGACTGTAATACTTCTCTGGTTCTCTCTCATGTACCCTAGGAATTGGAGACTAAAGGGTTGGGGAAGGTAGAAAGAACCATTTGCTTAGAAAAAACTGCTCTAGATCTGTCTAACATTTTGGTTTGATAACATTGACTCAGCTACCTATCTCCTCACTTTATTTTACCTGAGAAATTCCCTCATGGACCCCCCTTTTTTTTTTTTTTCAAGCTTGTCAGATTATTCTTTGCCTTCAGGGGCTTCCCTGGTGGCTCAGAGGTTAAAGCATCTGCCTGCAATGTGGGAGACCTGGGTTTGATCCCTGGGAAGGGAAGATCCCCTGGAGAAGGAAATGGCAACCCACTCCAGTATTCTTGGCTGGAGAATTCCATGGACGGAGGAGTCTGGTAGGCTACAGTCCACGGAGTCGCAAAGAGTTGGACATGACTTCACTTTCACTTTCACTGACAGCATTTGGAGTTTAGAAAACATCATTACCTTCTAGTAGGCTCTGAGGAGTCACTCTTGGCTCCTTAATCTGCCAAGATTATGTCATTCTGTGGGGATCATGTGAAAAAATCCAAAAGATGGTGGTATAGAATATTTGGAGTCAGAAGGACTCTGGTCTAAGTTCCTGCTCCATTTTTTCAGAGTTGTGTGAACTTGAGTAGTTATTTTATTATTTATCTGTTCCTTGATTTTCTTCTGTGACATGGGATAATAATATAATGCTTATCTCATCTGGAGTTCAGTGAGATTGTACTTGTGAGGAACTTAGCACTGTCTGTGGAACACAGTAAAATCTTAACAGATGAAGAGTGATCATTGAAAAATTTTGCTTCTACAACACACTGTTTATATTAGGATATGCCGAGGCTTTTATTGTGTGTATGGCTATGATCTCCTTCCCACTGACCTGCATAGAAACCTTTGAGAATCCCAGGCTAGGAACCTCTTCCGTACCAGTTGGCATGGCTTGAGGGGGTTAATCCATCTTCTGGGACTTCCCTGGTGGTCCAGTGGCTAAGACTTTGAGTTCCCATTGCAACGGGTCCAGGTTCGATCCCTGGTCAGGGGACTAGATCCCACATGCCACAATGAAAGTTGAAGATCCTGCATGCTGCAGCTAAGACTTGTTGCAGCCAAATAAAAGTAAATATTAAAAAAAAAAAAAATCCATCTTCTATTCAAGAAATATTTGTTATGGCTCTTCACCTCAGTTCTTTATTCAGAAGACATGAAAAACTTTTGGAAATTTTACTTTTTATGAAAAAGTAAATCATACATGTGGTAAATAATTTAAACGATACAACAGGTGTCTGTAATTGGTCAGTTTCCTGCCTTTTACTGTTTTCCTGGATCAGAAAAGGCCAGCATTTGGGGCTTCTCTGGTCCAGTGGGTAAGACTCTGCAGTCACAATGCAGAGGGCCTGGGTTTGATCTCTGGTTGGGGAACCTAGGTCCTGTGTGCATGCTGTAACTAAGAAGTCTCACGTGCCACAACTAAGACCCAGTACAGCCAAAATAAATAATAAATAAATAATCATTAAAAAAAATTGGTGCCTAATGTATAGTAGGTGAAAGTGAGAAGTGAAAGTGTTAGTTACTCAGTCGTGTCCAACTCTGCGACCCCATGGACTGTAGCCCACCAGGCTCCTTTGTCCGTGCAGTTTTGTGGCAAGAATACTGGAGTGGGTTGCCATTTCCTGCTCCAGGGTATCTTACTTACCCAAGGATTGAACCTGCATCTCTTGCATCTCCTGCATTGGCAGGCAAATTCTTTACCACTATGTCACCTGGGAAGCCCTTAGTGGTTGCTTTGTGAGTTATACTATCTTAATTTATTAACAGCCCAATTGATATTAATTTAGTTTTGAATAGGATTCAAAAACATTGAAGGGTACCATTCCATCCCTTTTTGTTGTTATTGTTCTAAAATACATCTTAATGCACTGTGTACCCCTTAACATAGATTTATAATTCTTGTTTTACTTAATTCACTTCTGAATCATACAGGGTAAAGAAAAAGGAGTTACTATTGATTTTCAGGAACTCACATTTGCACTCAGATTTAAATAAAGGAAAATAAGGTTCCTCCTCTTAATGGGAAGTGGCTGGGTTCCTGAAGAGTATGGGATGGCAGGTCTTGGTGCTGTCTTTGGAATATAGTCTGCCACAGAACTCATGGCAAGAGAAAGAGTTTGGTGATGAGTTGGGAGAGTTGAAAAAAACTGGGAGCTTAGTGTAGATGAAATATGGTCAGGGAGGGAAAGACTGGTCTAATATGGGATGAGATGGGAAAGGTTGACTTTAGGTGCATTGTCCAGAACCTTTGAGGCCTGATGGGTTTTATTTAAATACAGTGGGGAGGCATTGGATGATTTTTAATTTTTTTAATTTTTAAATATTTTTGACTTTCAGAGAAGTTGCAAAGTGAGTTCATAGAGCATTCTCCTAAGTCATCACACAGCATAGTGTTCATTTGTCAGAGCTAGGAAATTGATATTGGCACTTTGCTATTCACTAAATGCAAACCTTCATTCAGATTTCACCAGCTTTTCCTCTAATGAATGTACCTTTCTATTTCAGTATCCAGTCCAAGATACTACATTGCATTTAGTTGCCATGTCTCCTAGGTCTCTTGTGATTTATGAAAGTTACTCAGTCTTCCCTTGTTTTTTGTGACTGATGCTTCTGAAGAGTACTAGTCACAAATTCTCAGTTTGGATTTTTCTGCTATTTTCTTATGATTAGTACCTTTATTATCAAATCATACCAGAGTGTACATGATATAAACATCATTGTTGAAGTTAATCTTTTATCACCTACTAGTTGGTGGGGATTAAGCCCAAACTCCAAAGCGGGGGGTTATTTACATGTATTATTTGGAATTCTATAGGAAAGATGCCTCTTTCCCCCTATTTATGTATTTATTCCATCATTTATGTCAGAATGGACTCATGGGTGTTTATATTATGGTTTATACTCTGATATTTATTTAATTTTGCTCAAATTGATCCCAGTTTGGGCATTGGGAGCTCTTTCAGGTTGCCTCTCGTGCCCTTTTGTTTTTCTTAGTTTTTGTTAATGTTTTGTTTCATGTTTTTAAATTTTAAATTTTAAAGTAGTTTTACAGAATTATTGCAAAAATGGTGCAGAGAGTTTCTCTATACACTGTACCCAGTTTTTCCTATTTTAATATTTTTTTATGTTTCATTTGTTACAATTAATAAATCAATAGTGATGCATTATTTACTGAAAGTCATACTTTACTCAGATAGCTTCAATTTTTCCCTAATCTCTATTTTTCCAGAATCCCATCTGGGAGGCCACATTACAGGCATGTCTCTTTAGGCTCCTCTTGACTCAGTCTTGTAATTTTGATGACATTGATAGTTTTGAGGAAAACTGGTCAGATATTTTGCAGTGTCCCTCTGTTGGGATTTGTTATGTTTTTCTCATGTTTAGATTGGAATTACGTGTTTTGGGAAGGAAGACCACGAAGGTAAAATACCATTCTCATTCCATCATAAGGGTACATACTATTAATATGATTTATCACTGTTTATACTAACCTTGATCACTTGGCTTTAGGTAGTGTTTGTCAGGTTTTTCATTGTACAGTTGCTCTTTTTTTCTCCTTTCCATACTGTGCTCTTTGGAGAAAAGTCACCATGTGCAGCTGGAGCTTACTGAATGGAAGTTATGCCCTACCTCCTCAAGGGTGCAGTAGCTGTATAAATCATTTTGGCTTCTGCACAGGAGATTTGCCTGTTCTCACCTGTGTCTTTACTGAGTCATTTATTTATATTACTATAGGCTGCTAGGTATTTATTTTACTTTATGGATTATAGTCCAGTTGTTGAGTCACTAAGTCACGTCTGACTCTCTGCGACCCCATGGACTGCAGCATGTCAGGCTCCTCTGTCCTCCACCATTTCCCCAGAGTTTGCTCAGATTCATGTCCATTGAGTTGGTGATGCTCTCTAACCATCTCATCCTCTGCTTCCCCCTTCTCCTTTTGCCTTCAATCTTTACTAGCATCAGGGTCTTTTCCAATGAGTTGGCTCTTCACATCAGGTGGCCAAAGTATCAGAGCTTCAGCTTCAGCACCCCTTCTAATGAATATTCAGGATTGATAATCTAGTACTCCTTTATATATTTCATTGGCCAAATTTTTTCAGCTCTGGAAGCTCTTTTTCTTGGCCCTCTATCCTTTTGACACACTTCCACTTTTGTATGAGTGCCTTCGTCCTTGCACCTGAGCTGTTCTGGGTCATTTTTTATATTTCTTTTCTAGTCCTAGAATTAGCCATTTCTCCAAGGGGACTGGTTAGGTTCCTTTGATAAAGAATGGTGTAGAAATCAACATTTGAGTACTAGGTATACTCGTTGCTAATGTGATTTGGAAGGTTTCTTGTTTTTTATTTATTAAAATTTTTTTATGTGTACCTTTTTTTAAAGTCTTTATTGAATTAGTTACAATATTGCTTCTGTTTTTTTCAAAAATTTATTTATTTATTTTTTTCATTTATTTTTATTAGTTGGAGGCTAATTACAGGCAATTCATGTCAATGTATTGCTTCTGTTTTATGTTTTGGTTTTTTGACTGTGAGGCATGTGGGAGCTTAGCTCTCTGACCAGGGATGAAACCCTCACCTTCTGCATTGGGAGGCGAAGTCTTAACCACTGGATCACAAGGGAAGTCCCGTTTTTTGTTTTTTAAATGGAAGTGGAATTCACATAACATAAAATTAAATTGTTCAGTTACAACCTCTATCTAGTTCCAAGCCATGGCTCCAGAATGGAACACCATACCCACTAAGAGTGTGACTGGGTCTCTGTCTTGTGCGATCCTGTCCCTTGCTGTAAGGCACGCCTCGTCTCTGGCCTTGCTTCCCTTTCTGATCTTTTGTGTCCACAACCTGAGCTGTTTTGGTTCCGGAGCACACAGTTGTGCAAGACACTGGCATAGGGCAGAGAGTCTCTGCCTGGTATAGAGTTCATAGTTGTGTTTCTCATTATCCGCGTTGTATATTTTTCTGGGTTCCTCTGCATTTACTGACCTAACGTTGATTGGCTTTCCTGTCACAGCCACTTGGCCTGGCCTGTAGTCTCTGAGCTGGGATCTAGATCCTTTGCTGCCCTGTTTATGGTATTATCGGACACTTATCTGCTCTGTTCCATCCAGCTTTTAGCGTTTGGACTGTGCCCTTCAGTTTTTAACGTGTGATGGCGGGGAAGTTGGATCCTAACCCCTGTGTGATTTTCATGTTGGGCCAATGAACAGAAGAGAAGGTTTCGCGTTTGGGAGGGGAGGCCTGATCTATGGGAAGAAAAGTCTTAATCATTGTCAGGATTGTTCCCTAGAGTACTCAGTAAAGTAATCCTGAGTTTTGTAGCCTCATCACTCATATTACTAATTTTGTGTCCCTAGTAAGAAGTACTTTTACTAGTCATAAACATACAATGGAATTCCTATTTGTAAGAATTAAAGACATATCACTTTTTTTTTATTCTGCATGAAAACAGGTTATTTATTGGTGAGATAATTAGAAAAGTCCCTCCTATCCCTGGATTCCTGCCTTTCTTACACTTGTTAATTCAGGGTATTGTTGGTGAAATTCCAAAGCATAGTTGGACATGTTGAGAACACTAACTGTACTTAATTCCTTAGTTAAAAGGATGTCTTGTCCACAGTGTTTCATAGAGAGGGTATTACAGAGTGTCTTTGCTTTCATTCCGAAACATTCCCTGGCTTCCGGTGCTGGGTTTAGTTTGCGGCTTGAAAATCGTTCTGTGGGGAGACAAAAGACAGCCAGTTATACTCTTAAATATGTAAGCTGGTGCAGGCACAGGCTGAGCCAGCCAGCGTACTCCATCCCCCTGACCACAGCACTGGCGTTAAGGATGGGGATGTGGAACAATTCAGGCCACTGGGAACCCCAGATGTTACTTCTGGATGACTGTCATTTGTTATTCTAGAAACAGGGTGAAGTTCCTGGTAGTGGGAGACCCCCAATGCAGAGCCAAAATAGAGCCCACCCCAAAGGATTTAGAGTCAAGAGATGGATTCTGGGGTCACATTTGGGCCACTACTGAAGTTAGCACCATCCCTGGATGTTCAGGACCAATAATTCTGTGTTACTGCTTGAACCAATTTTGGTTGAGCTTCCTGTCACTTGCAGCTGAAACACAATTGGCATTCATCTCATCCAGTCCCTTAACTAGGGTGGAACGGGGGAGGCTAAGTAATATGTTCAGGCCCCTCATAGTTACGGAGCATAGGAGTAGGAGGTAGAAAGCTAACATTGAGGCAAGTGCTGATTTTACCAGCCTCTGCACTCTAGTAATTGATTTGGTCACAGATTCATGGACTTTGGGGGTTTAAGTAAAAATTGAAATGTAAGACTTCTGAAATTGGAGCCAACATGAAAGAAATTAATGTTTTCCCAGTCAGATGGCATACTCATTAAACATGTTTATCAAGAATGGAACATTGTAAGGGTGATGGAGATTCTAAACTTCTTTACTCTCTCGTATATCTTCTCTAGTTCCTCCCCTCTTTCACTGTTTTCCTGGTGGCAAATTTACATAAAAGTTCCATCCTTTTAACTGTTTTTCAGAAAGCAAGTTTTTTTTTCAGGTTTCTCTAAGTGTGAGGTTAGATAGATGGGAAGAAGGGGAAATCTGAGTCAGGGTGGTGAAGAACCAGAGGCTTCACTGTCACAAGGTGACAGTGTGGATGAATCAGGCGTACGTAGTGGGGATGCAGGGCTTCCCCGGTGGCCCAGTGGTAAAGAATCTGCCTGCCAATGCAGAAGACATGGGTTCGATCCCTGGCTTGGAAAGATCAGTTGGAGGAGGAAATGGCAACATATTCCAGTATTCTTGCCTGGAAAATCCCATGGACGGGGGAGCTTGGTGGGCTACAGTCCATGGGGTCACAAAGAGGTGGACATGTCTGGGCATACGTGCACGTGTTTCCACTCTCAGGGTTAGAACTTACATGGTAACTAAAGGGACAGTAGTCAATGAATCTGCTTAGGAAAGACTAGGGAGACTAGATGGAGCTGGTGAGACAGCCCAGGCAGACTTTGATGCCAGGGCCCACTGGCCTTATTCATTACTCTGAAGACTGAGCGCAGAGTGGACTTTAATGTGAAAGAAAAATGTTTGTATTTCTTTCTCTTACCGAGTTAAGCACTTGAAGCTTGGCACTGTTTAGAGAATTTGGGATTACTCCTAGTGGAATATTCCATTGATTTACATTTCCTGAAAAAAAGAAGGCACATCTTATGATCTGAATTGAAAGAAACAATGGCTAGACTGGGTTGTTTTAGCCACAGTCAACTGGAGAATGTCTCTGGGCAGAGTGTGGCTCTAGGAGCAATCTCTCCCCCACCCCTTCAGCAGAGGGATCTGAGTTAAGACACAGTTTCTCCCAGTCTTCTGTGTGTGTGAGGGTGAGTTCTCAAGGACCCTAGAGCTAACTGGAAATCTGATGGGTATAATCGATACCAAGAGATATGCTGGCATGTCTTCCCTCTTTCTCTTAAGAAACCAGAAGAATTAAGCCTTGCTCTTTTGATTTCATTTGCAATACATCAATCCCTCTAGAGTTCATCATTAGTAAGCATAGATGGCATTTTGTGTCCTATCTCTTGATGATCATCAGGGTTATGAACTCATACTCCTAAATTTCTCAAACTCTGTTATCTATGTGACTAGGCGACGTGGTCCATGTTTCTTTCCTCTAAGTGGCATAATGCTATTCTGAAGACACCTGGTGGGCTGGATTTCATTTGGACCAGGAGAAGAGACATTTTGATTTGGTTTTCATGTTTTGCATCTCAAGGTGCTGCGGTCCGTATCTGATAACAGAAACGTGCCCTTCAACCCCACAGTGGCCAGACGACAGTCTGCTTGCTGCTGCAGCACAGGCTGCAGCGTGCTGCCCCGTCTCTACCTTTCAGCGACACTAACTTTTATGGTGTTCATGTTACTACTTCCACTTACCGATAACAGCAGGTAGAAATCCCTTCAGAACTCCAGGTAGCACATCTCTTCCTTCATCCTCCTGAAAAAGTTGGGTGGAGCATTTTTGTTAGTACCTCTGCTCACCTCCCAGCTAGTCCTCACATGGTGGAAAGTGGTCTTGCATTCCTCTGGACATGTGGGCTTTTTTTTTTTTTTCCTGGTACTCGACAAGGCTATGTGGGGAGGTGGATCTCAATCTGTCCCTCAGGCCTCTAATTCTTTGGGGATTTTCACAGGCCCTTCACCTAGGTTTTTGATGCCTTGGATGGCTCCTTGGCCAGTGTTTATTGGGCTCCTGTCATGTTCCAGACATTGTTGTCGGCACCGAGATGCAGCTGTGTGCCTTTAGGCCAGATGCAGTTTCAGTATTTTGGGAGGATGGACTGTACTCTTTTGGATCCATTCTGGGTCCCTCCGAGATCTGGTGCTCTGTTCCTTCTTTTGCATTCACTTTAACAGGCCTGTGATTCCACGCTGCCTACCCTTTGCACATCCTATTTCCTCTACCTGGTATGCACCTTTGCTCTCTGGTAAACTCCTGCTCCTTCTTCAGGGCTGAGTTCAGGCATCATTTTCTCAGTGAACCCACAGTCTGCCTACCAGTTCATGCTTTCTGCCCTTTGTCTTTTTCATGGTCAGTTGATAGCTGTTGCACCAGTGTCTGTTCCCTGTCTGGTGGGTAGTTACATGCGGTCAGGGTTCACGCCTTCTGTGATCCTTCCCCTGCACAGAGCTTGCCCTAACTCGTAGCTGCCCAGTACAGGTAAGATGAAGCAGCCTGGGTTTACACTAACTCCCAGAGTCTACCTCTCAGCTGACATGCCCCTGTCTCAGAGCTGACACCTGGGACATAGACATAAGGTTGTTTGCCTCTGGGTGCCTATTGTGTGCCTTCAGCCAGTGTGTGGTTACCAGACTCTTAATGATGGGGCTTAATTTCTATATGGTTTTAATCTGTCCTTGTCCTCCTACTTAAACTAGAGAGTCACTCTTGGAACCTGGGACCTCACCATTGTTTCATGTTACAGATTTTAGCATCAGACATGTAGTGATGCTCACTAAATGTTTGAATGTTTGTTGAATGAAAGCATAATTATGTGCATGTGGAAGATCAAATGTCATAAAGGTGGGGGTAGTGAGATGCTCTGGTGAGCCAAGGCATAATTAGTATCTACATCATCTTTTCTTCCTTTCTGTGGACCCCCAAGACTTCCTGGTATATCAGAATCACCCAACACTAAAAGAGCACAGATTCTAAGCCTTCCTTTAGGTCATTAACTGAGGTCATTGAATGAGGTTGGGGAACCGGGTTTTAAGAGCTTCCCAGAGAGAACCTAGGTTTGGAACCTGCAGTCCTGTTCCACATTGTGTCTGTGATCCAGTCTGCATGACTTTTTTTTTTTTTTTGGGCAGAGTCCTGTTTTACTGAGTGCCTGGCTTTAAAATAATTTCTCACCTATCATAGATAAATATTTTGAAAAATCAAATTGACTTACAGCCTCAGGGGGTGTCACGCTGTATACAGCCCTGTCAGGAAATAAAATATAAGGAAAAATTATTTTCAAATAACAGCTATTAACCAGTACTAAAGTAGAGTGTAGATTATTAGCTCAGTTGCTTATTGAAGTCACTTATAAAATGTTATAGTAAATACAGAGGAGAAAGCAGATTTAAGGTGCATAACAGCATGTGAGTAAAACTTCTTTCTGATTTCCCTGTAATGATCCAAGTATTTTTCAAAGGCCTTGTCTATTATTCTTTGCATGTGATTTGAATTGGGTTCTTTTTTTTTTCTTAATTGGGGGATAGTTGCTTTACAATATTGTGTTGGCTTCTGCCATACAACAAACATGAATCACTCATAAGTATACATATGTCCCCTCCCTCTTGAGCCATCCCCACCCTCGCCCCATCCCACCCTCTGGGTTGTCACAGAGCACCGGGTTGAGCTCCCGGTGCCTATACAGTAGTTTTTGAATTGGTTTCTTGATACTGCATCCTATGCTGATGAATGTCAAGAGGAGTTTATAGTTAATAGACTGTACCTCTCAATCTTGATGGTTGTTTTGATTTTGTTGTTTGAAATCTCACTTGCATGGGAGATGATGACATTCTGCATGAATATAAAACAAACGTAAGTTGAAAAATACTTTCACCAGGCTACTCAGCAAACGTGTCACGTTGTGATATAACCAACAAAGTGACAGGGGAGGCCTGGAGTGGAGATGACCAGGTCTTAGGAGACAGCCTACCAGCCTGGTTGGTCTCCTCCTAGGGACACTCTGACCCCCAGAGTTTTGGTACTAGTTCCCCCTACAGAGCACTCTTCTTTCCATGGGACCTCTGCTCTTATTCATTCTTCCTCACAGCTCATTCCCAGTTTGTTACTCGGCACTCACCGTCTGCCCAGTGGCTATCTTCTCACCATTCCTTGCCACAGTGACCCAGTATGTAGCGTTGATTTTGTTGTTCGGCAGGTGGTTGTAAGCGACTTTGGTGATCACTGCGTCCAGGTTGTTTATCTGTAGTAAAGAAGTCATCGTTTAGAGTGTAGAGAGGGAGAAGGGCTGCAGGATGTTGCATGGTGAGATACCCATGCATTGCTCGATTCCGTTATTCAGATATTTCTGGATCCTGTGGTATGCGCTGGTCACCTTGCTGGGTGCTGCCACAGCTGATATGACCACACAAGACACCATCTCATTCCAGACATCTCCCTTTATCTCATTTCCTCTCTCGAAAAGACAGTGGGGCCCGTGGCACAGAAACACGTTTCTGTTACTCCTCATCCAGTTTAGAGCCCATTTCTTTCTGTGCTCTTGTAGCAGATAGCTCTGCACCTGATGATTTTGGGAGACTGTTAAGGAAGCATTGAAATAGGACCTTGCACATGGAGAGTACTGAAGATCATGATTTTGTTGTAACTGCCTGCCTTCTACCACTTTCTGGGCAGGAAGCAAGTGAATACCTCCTACGTAGATAAACCCACTCCCTCGCACATGTTGAGAGTGTTGGTTAAGTCGCTTCCCTCACTTTGGTCACCTGTAAAATGGGGAAGAGCAGCTCTGCCCCCCAGAACTCCTGCCCGCCCTGTGCCCCTGCTCTCTCCCTTCCCCTGGTGCATTATATACAAGACCCAAGTAGACGGCCATTCAGGGAAAATGTGTATCCCAAACATTTCCTCATCTTCATCTCTGGAAGAATGTTCCAGAACCCTCTTGGCATCCCTGTCTTCTCTCACTTAGAGGTTGATGGGCTAGACTTGAGCAAAGAGGAGGGTGGAGGGGCCATGTGGATGAGGCTCACCTTAACAGAGCTCTCCTTGGCACTTTTAGTGATGATCTCCCTGAGCATCATTTGGGACAAAATCACGGCAGTGTTGACGTTTTTAGGATCTGGAGGAAGGTGCCTTCCAAGCACAGGGGATTTATTTTGGTTAAAGTAGGCCTAGAGAGAGAACAAGAGAAACATCCGTGTTATTGTGTGAGACTGCCGTCAATTTCAGGGTCTTCAAAGGCCCGTCCTTGATGCTGAGGAGTGAGGTGGCCCCGTGCGAGCCCCACAGTGGACCTCCCAGCCCCCTTGTTGCAGGACTGTAGGGGAGTCGTGGGAGAGAGGAAGCCCTGAGGGAGGAGGAAGCACTGCCATCTCCAGCCGATTAGCCCTGAAACAGTGCTCCTCGGTCCCCCAGACCTCCGATTTTCCAAGAGAAGTTATGTGGCTTCATTTTCCAGTGAATTCCTCCATGTAAATGTTGCTTCAGGTAATATGTGTGTGTGAATGCATGTTTGTACCTAACTCACAGTTCTCCCAACCTTAGAATGACTGTCTTGTCAAGCACACTCAAGACTCATCTTTTCTATGGAATTCTGGCCTCCTTTGAATGATTCCTCTTTCTTCCGTATACATTGTGTTCTCTGTTTATAAAATGCAAACTGCACATGGCAGGAAATTTGACAAGTTGAGTGGATATCACTAATATTTCACCTTATTTTCTTTCTTTGCCTGTATATAATATCACTTGTATTATGCTTTAAAAAATTAACCATACCTTCATACTTTGTAA
Organism: Muntiacus reevesi; assembly: GCF_963930625.1. NCBI lineage: Eukaryota > Metazoa > Chordata > Mammalia > Artiodactyla > Cervidae > Muntiacus > Muntiacus reevesi. The sequence goes on along the minus strand of NC_089250.1, from coordinate 61,198,713 downwards.
GCATTTCTAATAATCTCATACTTAGCTTAGTTATTTCCTTCCAGTTCATTTCCATTTTTTTTTCCCCCTTGTCATTAATACTTGTATTTCTTTGTGCTTAAATATATCTGTACCTGGGATGTCTGTATAGATGGATTCCCATGAGTAGAGTTAAGTGGGTCCAAAACCTTGCCTCTCTTGAGTACTCCTCATAGCCTAGTTTTCCATTCCCTGGATGGTTGAGAGGGTAGGTGGGAGAGTCTACACTTTTTCTTTCCTTAAATATAGTCTGTTGAATGTCTAACCGGTGTTGGGTACATCCTGCTCGTCAAGAAAAAGTTGTCATCATTGGGTATGCATCTCAGGCACTGTGCATTAGAAATAAATGGAAGGGAAAGCATGGCTGGCCCCTGTAGCAGGCACTTAGCTGTTACGGTAGAAGCCTGGAGATCGCCACAGGGTGAAGGTCTGGGGATCCGAGGAGGGAGGAAGGCTGGTTTGTCATGATTTGGAGTTTATTTGGTGAGTTCAGGGATATCTCCACGCCTCTTACAGAACCCATCATAAGCACGAAGAACACTTACACAGTAGAGGATTGAAAGACCTTCTGCAGAAATCCTGGAACCTTTAACTTGGTAGTTGAACAAGCCAGTAGCTGCAGGTGAGAGGAAAAGAGAGCATGTGGAGATACTTGCAATCTCCTGGAGGTTGTGCTCTGGACGCCTCCCTTTCCCTTGGTCCCAGGCAGAAACCTGCTGCCTCACTAGCTTTTCCACGTGTGTCTAGGAGGAGACTATGGAGAGGAAGGTGATGTGACAACACCACTAAGAGTCTTGCTGCCCAGGCCCCATATTTCGTCTGCTCTGGGTCATGGGACATGTCAACAGGTTCCTGCTTGGACTGTCTTGGCAGCTGCCATCCTACTGTGTCCTGTTATCTTGGTCTCCTGGATGTTAGGAGACCTGAGAGGGATTTTCTGCTTCCCAGCCTCCTTGGTGTGAGGGTGCTCCTTGCTCAAACTCCACACTGGGTACTTTGCACCCCACTGGGACTGGGGCACTACCAGAGACTCCAGAGGGGCTCTGTGTCCTGTTGTGTCTTGGAGAATGAGTCACCGTGGTTCAGCGAAGCTGCTAAGTTGCCATATTTTCAGCCTGGGTGCTTGGGGAGGCAGCTCACAGCTCCATCCTCTCCTGCCTATCACCTATAGGATCCCAAAGGAGCCTGGCCCACCTGCCTCCATTGACCTGGGCAGCCCTGGTGGGAAGGGTGGGGGTCTGGTGGTTGTACTCACAGTTCTCGCATTCATAGACATCACTGAGCTCAATGCCACACGATTTTGAGTCTTCAATCTGTTAAAGGGCTCATCTGTTAGCTTTGCCAAGGGAGTGCAGCAGTCCTGTCCGCCTGTCCCCTTCCCTCGGTCCTCCTCTTCTCCCTGTCCTATTTCCTGGTTTCCTTTTTGCCAGAACTCATCCTCCCCCACCCCTGCCCCAACCTGGAACATTATCCTATCCTGCTTCTGGGGTATTTTGGGCTGGGGGTGGGGGAGGGGATGCTTCCGTAGAAACGGAACTCTTGAGGCCTGATGTCCCTCTAGCACCAGACTGAATCTGAAGGGCCTCTTCCTGAGTCCCCCAGCGGCGTAGACCTCCGAGGCCGTGCCCTCCCCTGTCCCACGACTTACCTTGTCGTTCATAGTTACTGTTAGCAATTGAGAAACGGTATCTTCCAAGGGCAGAGGCAGAGGCAGAGGCAAAATACCTGTGACCCTGGGGAAGATACATGTGGAGAACATATATCACACATGTATGCCTGTGTGACCCTTAACATTTCTGGTTTTGCCCAAACATCCATTGATGAACCAGTGGCAGTGATGTCCTGTTTAATTTGTGCCCTAAGCCCCTTCACCTTCAGTTTTAGTCACTAAGAAAGATGGAAGGATACCTGAGAAAACTCCCAAAGCCAGAGAGCTGACCCAGCAATCTCACAGGGAGGAATTTATCCTTCAGATACCATGACAGTGGTAAACAGACTTGTCTGGGACCTTATTCACCTGTTCAGTGCAAAAGTTAGTAGCTGGGAAAAAAGCAACTATTCCTTGATAGGATCTGTTGAGTAAGTGATAGTTTGTCTTCATAATGGAGTGCTAGGCAGCCATAAAATATGAAGAAGCGATTTATATTCTGATGTGACCAATTCAAAGCAGTTTTAAAAAATATCAACAGAGGCCAGAAAAGTGTATATAATAAACCAGCCCATTTCTCTGTGTGTATACATACACATGTTTGTTGCATATGCAAATAATATCTCTGAAAGCCAATGGAAAAATTGGGTCCTTTGGTTGCTTCCAGGAAGGATAATTAGCTGGTGAATATGGGTGGGAGGGAGAATTGCACTGTATGGCTTTTTGAATCATTTGAATTTTGATCTAGGTAAATGGATTACTTATGCAAGAAATTAGAACTGTGTACAAAAAAGTAGCAAAGAGAACACAGGCAGAGTGAGAGAAGGCTGTGTTCAGACCCAGTGGGCCATTTGCAAGCAGAGGCCCTTCTCTGGGCCTCCTCTATTGATGGTTCAAACTTCTGGGTTGGCTGAGCTGGTCTCTAAGTGTAGTACCAGCAAGTTTATTTGGACATACAGGCCGCTTGATCCAGAAAATGAGAAAAAATGGTCTCACGTACTCTTCCACTATCTGTATGTTGACTTTCTTGACTTCTATGTTCTTCCCCTGGACTAGGAGGTTGACACATTGCGTGGTGTTGGTGGAAATTCCAATTTGCAGAGTTAGATCTGCATGCACTTGAAATCCCAGTATGCTGACTACAGGTCCTGCTAGGCTGTGGAGAACAAGATGCAGGTGAACTCAGGTCCCATTGCAAGATGTCACTCAGCCAAAGCAATAGGCATTTTGGGAATCACCAGGTTATTTGAGTGAGGGTAAGTTTGGTGCTTTCCAATAAGTATGCCCCGTGGTTGGCCAATCTCCTATACATAGATTTCAGAGCTTGGCTCAAAGGAGGTATTCAATAAACATTGTCAAAATCACCCTCCTAACCAGTCTTCAAGGGTCTTGTTGGGTGGCACCAGGCTGACTTGTAACAAGGTCACTTTTGTGCCCCACACTCCCAGCTGTCCGTTGTGTGGGTGACAACATAGGAAAAACTCACCATTTACCAGAGCCTGGTCTTCTTTGAGTCAGATATTTTGGAGAAGATAGATGGTTCTCCCTGACACTGTTAACTATAGTGGTCCAAGATGTGGACTCTGGAAGTAGAACACCTGGGCTCAAGTCCTGTCACTGCCATTGTTTGGTTGAGGGACTTTGAGCAAGGTTTATAACTGGTTTTGCTAGTTTAAACTGGTTTTCTAGTCTAGAAACAGGACTGCTTTCCTGATGAGGTTGTTAAGAGGCTTCCTGAGTTAAAGAGTGTCTCAGTTAAGGGCCTGGCTGGAGCTCAATCAGTGATAGGTATCAGGGATATGAATATATTAGTCCAAGAAATCTTCTCTCCAGTGTGGATTCCCTTGCCCCTCTCACATCTTCCTGTGTGCCCTGGGTCTCCTCTGTTAACCTGTCCCTCCCCCAAGTGAGTTGACACCCACTGAAGACAGGGACCGCCTGCCTTTAGTCTTCGCTCTGTCAAACACAGCATCTGGTACAGAGCAACAGTTATTAACTACCCGTTAGGTGGATGAGTGAATGTGTGTGTGCGTGCGTGTTTAAAATCTCTAGTTTCCTGAGGGCATTTTAATCATTCTGTTTCCCCTCAACTTCCTAGCACAGTGTTTGTAGAGTGAGCTGACTCTTCTTGGAGAGTCAAGATTATTTGGAAGGCATATTTCCCCTAAGACCAGTGTACATGTTGATATGAAATGAGTTCTCCATGGTTTCTGTCTTCATTGCTCATCTATCAAATTATGCAGATTTCACATGGAGATCTGGATTTCTGGCTTTTTTTTAGTACTATTTGAGAGTGGGGCTCCGTGGTGTTATGTTGCCACCTTGCTCCTCGGGGCTGGAAGAGCGAGGCAGCTGGGCCTGGTGCCCCTTTCGCTCCACCCTCAACCATCCTGCCTTACTCTTTGTTGTCTCTGTTTGGCTCTTGGACACTAGATCTTAAGTCACTAGTCCAGGCTGTTTCAGTTGACTGATTTGGAAATAGGCTCACCCGTTTCCACCTATGAAGGCAGTAGTCACAGCGTGGACAAGGATACCATTGCCTGTCATGGTTGATGTCATGTTCTCCACAGTCACTTTTTCAACCTCTAATCTGTAAAGTGACAGTATCAAATAATAAGTGTCAGTACTGGCTCAAAGAATCAGTCTGGGTAACAAGAGAAACACCGTTGAAACAGGCAGTTAACAAACCTACCCACCCATCTATCTCTGGGACTCCCCAGCCACCTTACCCACTTGGTTTTTTCTTTCCTCCTTCCTTTTTTTTTTTTTTTTTGTTTGTTTGTTTGTTTTTTAAACAATACTATAGCTCTGACTCTTGGGGGCAGTTCCACAGACACCAGTGCCGCTCTCAAAAAAAAAAAAAAGGTGGCCCAGTTCTTTAAGGTCAAGAAATCTTGATCATATTTCCACCTGAAAGGATACCCTTTCAGCACCGAGTTAAAATATTGCTTCATGAAAACATGGTTGCCCTTTTCCATGGGATCATTGGGAGCCGAACATCAGTATCTCCAAACAGTAGCTTTCGTCTTGTGCCAGACATTAGGGTCAGGGAAGCACTTACCCTAACAGGAGGTCTGCCAAGTCGATGTTTCCCAGCAGGCCTGTGAGCGCACTGTTGACGTCTTTTGGCACCGCACTGTTCAGGATGCCCTCGGTGGTTTCTTTGAGTTTGTCGCCAGTCAAGAGACCAGTGCTGCTGACGAGTTCTTTGACAGCATTCCCTCCACCAAGGAGTGGCAGGCTGCCCAGAGCATCCTGGCCGAGGTCACTGACAGCACCAGTGGCTTCTGAGAGCAATGACTGCTGGTGCTTTGGGGACTTGTTGCTGCCCCCCTTTCCCAGAATACCACCGAGGCCACCACCTCCAAGGATATCGAGGGGTGCGGTCCCCTTGCCCAGGATACCACCGAGGCCACCACCAAGGCCACCACCTCCAAGGATATCGAGGGATGAAGTAAGATCTAACACAGACAGCAGGTCAGAGTTGGACACTGTGGATATCACTTCTCCCAACACACCAGCCAGATTTATCTCCTCGCACCTCAGCATGTTCTCTATCTTTGGGATCAGGGTGGCGTTCAGATCTGAAAAGGGTCGAGAGACATGATCCTGCCGCTAGCTGCCCAGCCGGTTCAGCCGGAGCAAGCTTTCCAGCTGGAGAGCCAGCACCATTGAGTTGTGGGACCCATAGGCACTGAATATCATGCCTCCCTGAAATATCAATCCCTGCCACTGCTCCCCACAAGGACAGCCTGATGTTCCAGAAACATACCTGTCCCCTCTTAGGAGTTAGCCTCTACTAGCACCTACCTGAGACCAACCTGGTGTTGAGTATATTACTCTAAAGCAATTTGAGCATGGCATGAAAGGACCTAGTTTTGCTTTTGAGCCTAGTAGCCCAGAGTATATACATGTAGTCTAGGTTCTGACCCTTGAAGGCCAAGTGGCCTAGGGCAGGCTCTTCTCTTTTCTGAGGCCCAGTTTTGCCTCAGGGGTGTCTTGTCCAGCAGTATATGATGGAACCTGCAGCATGAGTCACTGGGGGCAGGCCAAGTGAGTGATCACTGATTTTAAGTGCTGTGTAGGGCAGGAGGTGGCTAGGGAGGTGATGGAGCTGACTGATCTAGATCTCCTGTTCTCCATCTGTGTGGTTCTGCACCTCACACCAATCAGAATGGCCATCATCAAAAAGTCTACATTTATAAATGTAGACTTTTGCATTTAATAATGCTGGAGAGGGTGTAGAGAAAAGGGAATCCTACTCCACTGTTGGTGAGAATGTAAATTGATGCAGCTACTGTGGAGAGCAGTATGGAGTTTCTTTAAGAATCTAAAAATGGAGTTACCATTTCACCCATCAGTTCTACTCCTGGGCATGTATCCAGAAAAGACAGAAACACTGATTAAAAAACATACATGCTGGGACTTCCCTCGTGGTCCAGTGGCTAATAAGACTCCCCACTCCCAATGCAGGGGACCCAGGTTTGATCCTTGGTTGGGGAACTAAATCCCACATGCTACATGTAAGAGGTCACATGCTACATCTAAGAGGTCACATGCTGCAACTAAAGATTCTGCTTGCTGCAGTGAAGACTGAAGATCCTGTGTGCCACAACTAAGACTTGGTACAACCAAATAAATAAGAAATAGAAATTAAGCAAGCAAATGAAAAACCAAAAAGACACATGCACCCCAGTGTTCATAGCAGCAATATTTATAATAGCTAAGACATGGAAGTAACCCTAATGTCCATTGACATATGAATAGATAAAGAAGATGTGGTGTGTATACACACACACACACACACACACACACACACACACATAGTGGAATCTTAGCCATGAAAAAGAATGAAATAATGCCCCTTGCAGCAACACAGATGGACCTAGAGATTATCAAACTAACTGAAGTAAGACAAAGACAAATGCATGATATCACTTATATGTGGAATCTAAAAAAACCATACAAGTGAACATATTTAATATTTACAAAAAAGAACTGGACTCACAGACTTAGAAAATAAACTTATGGTTACCAAGTGGGTGGGGGAAAGGATTAACAACAAGGACTTGTTGTATACAACAGGGAACTATATTCAATATCTTATGAAAGTGAAAGTCACTCAGTTGTGTCCGACTCTTTGCAACCGCATGGACTATACAGTCCATGGAATTCTTCAGGCCAGAATACTGGAGTGGGTAGCTGCTTCCTTCTCCGGGATCTTTCTAACCCAGGGATTGAACCCAGGTCTCCTGCATTGCTGGCAGATTCTTTACCATCTGAGTCACCAGGGAAGCCAATATCTTATGATAAATCTTATGATAAACCATAATAGAAAAGAATATGAAAAAAATATATATATAAGAAACAATCATTTTTCTGTACACTTGAAACGTTGTATCAACTATACTGCAATTTTTTTAAAAAGGAAATTGATTAGCTGCATAAATCATGGAGGATTCATTGGGTACAATACTGCAGCGAAAATGAATGGACCAGAATTTCTCATTACAGCACAGATGAACTACCTCAGAAAGGTAAGTTTGAGAGACAGTGCAAGCAGGTCACCTTTAGAAAACTTTACAGCATTTAGTGCAAATATTTATCTTGAGAAGGAATATCTACATGTCATAAAACATAAAGAAATGGCAGGAGGAAAATAATTAGGCCAGAAGCCTCCTCAAGAGAGGAGATAGAGGGAGGGTGGAGCAGTGCACCCCCAGTACGAGCCTGGGGGTCTTCAGTCCTATGGCCCATTTTATTCCTCAATCTCAGTGGTGGGTACAAGGGTGTTGCTGTTGTTTAGTCACTAAGTCTTGTCTGACTCTTTTGAGGCCCCATGGAATGTAACCCTGGCAGGCTTCTCTGTCCATGGGATTTCCAACTCAAGAATACTGGAGTGGGTTGCTGTTTCCTTCTCCAGGGGATCTTCCTGACCCAGGATCAAACCCACATCTCCTGCATTGGCTGGTGGATTCTTTACCACTGAGCTACCGGGGAAGGTAGCTCAAGGTAACACAAGGGTGTTAATTCTATATTCATATCTTTAAGGCTTTTTTTTTTTTAATGTCTGACAGTGAAATTAACAGCCTCTACCACCAAGTTACTGATGGGTTAGAACTATCACGTGTACCACTGTCTGAACTTCCCTCTGGCCTTCGGGGGTACTGCTGCACCAGAATGTCTGTGAGTGGGGTCCAGGCAGCTGTTTTGGTAACAAGCTCCAGAGATGATACTGCTATCACCTCTTATTTCAGAACCACCTGTCCAGAAGGTGTAACTAGCCTTTGGGCTTGGAGATGAAAAGCATGTGTGAAGGGGTAGAAAGTCAAACCTGTGCAGGTAAAATGAATCTTACTTACAGTCATTGAGTTTGCTGCTAGACACAAGGTATTTGGCCACGGGTGAACATCTGCCTCCTGAGGTCCCAGCTGCACGTCTGGGAGGTGGAGAGCCTTTTCTGATTGAGGAAATTCTGGGGACTTGTGGGTCAGGCACACTGATCGGGAAATGAATGGGGAGCCCAGAGGTTATTTTGTCAGGAAGGGCTCCCAGCCGTGAAGGTGAGGTCGATAGGTCAAGCGCTCCTGCCTGGACAGCTAGCATGATGGCCAAGGCCCACAGGGTCAGCATCTTGTGGCCGATATCTGCAAAGGAGGGCTTCGTCAGACACCACATTCCCAGTGGACCACAGGGCTGCCAGTATATTTGTATTGGTTGTCCACATGCCAGGGTCCTAGCTCTTGTAGGAAGGTGCCGCTCACATTGTCAATATTCTGATCCGTATACCGTATTCGAGGGACAGCGTTTTAGCCCATGACAGTCAATATCTTGAGAAAGGGCCCCTTTTTCTGCAGCTTCTTTAACTTTGTGCTGAGGTGTTTATGGGCTGATGGCACCCTTTGAGTACAGGCTATGCCCTGCCCAGATCTTAACTGTATAGTCCCACATTCTCCTACCCGTCTTCCAGATTCAAATAGCTTGCAGTGATCTGAGTCACCAACTGGGGAACTCAAATGTTTTAAATGATCGAGCTGTGAGAGTTATCACTCCTATGGTAGTCAAGGTCTCTCCTTGTTTTCAGGCAGCTAATGTATAGCAGTGTCCATGTTGATGTGAGCTTATCATGTGCCAGTCCCTTTGTGGAGTGTGAATGGACATCAGTTGCTCTAAACTCTGCATAGTGCTGAGATGGAAGGCCTATGTTTTCATTTTTCACTTGGTGAAACTTGTGTTTACAGAGTGGCCAGCATGCTCACCTTTACCCACTGTCCACCCCCAGCTGGTAGTTTTGCCTGATCAGGACTAAACCACCCAAGGAATCAGCCCTAGGCTTGGCATCCGCTACTCATTTGGTCATTGGGCTATCCTAGCATGTTAGCTCAGTGCATCGAGGCCAGAGTCATCTCCCTATGAGTGAGACCATCTCAGGGCTTCTCTGTCTTTTTAAAGCCCAGTCCCTTGTTCTGGGAGAGCCACTGGCTTGTTCTGATGGTGGCACTGGTCAGTCCATACTATGATATTGGTGGCAGCCATAATGGAGGAAGCTCACCTGTGTGTATATTGAATGACTGAGTTAACCTATTCATCCACTTCTTGGGGCCCTCCTGTGGGCAGGGCACTGGATGCTCCTGCTGACCATTGAGTCTGGGGCATCTTCCTCTTGGCTGGGGTTGAGCAGCCTTAGTGACTGTGAATGTATAAGCTGTGTAAATTTCCACTCTACTTCTTGGGATGTGTCCATAGGTATTTCCTTAATGAGTATTGGTTCATGTTCATACTAGTCAGTTGTGTTAAGCCCTTCATCTGCAACAATTCTCCCAGTGAATCTGGCACTAGACAGTATTATTATCATCCTCTGCAGCGGAGGAGCCTCAGTGCTAATGAGAAGGCAGGGTCTAGACCCAGGCAGGAGAGCTGTGTTTGACTCTGAGCTCAGCTGTGTGACCCAGTGGAGATCACTTCCCTCCCCTACTGGTCAGATTCCTCTGTTCTCATGATTCTCTGTCTTTCTCTTTGCTCATGTTTTGGGTAACATGGAGGTTTGTGTCTTGGGGCATTTCCTCTCAGTGAAGCAAGTAGACTCTGAGCTCCTCTCTGTTTGGATTTCCTAATCAGTCAAGTTTTGTAAATTTGGGCTTGTCGACTTTCGCCATGTGCTGGCATTGCCCAAGTCAAGCTGCCTGTTATTTATGACACCAGAGGAAGAACTGCTATTGCGGAAATGTTGGGAAGGACATATGGGACTCCACTAACAATCCTTCACATTGAATAAGTTTGCTTTTTGAAAAAACTCACCTCTTCATTATTTTTTCATTTTATCCTCATCAGTAAGGAATTAGAATTAGTGTCTCATGAAACATGTAAGTGTCATGTGAGGGAAAAATAATAAAATTCTATGCCTGTGACTTGAGTCGATGGCAGTATTGTTAGACATCGTCTTGAGAGGAGCCCATTGATAATTCTAGTAATAAATCTCCCATTTTTTAAAAGCAGTTGCCTAACAGGCCCCTGTTAACCCTACTGTGCTAGGCAGAGTGCTGTACGTTTTAGCAGGGGAGTGGTATGGCTAAGGAGATTCAAAACATAGAACCCAAGTTATCTATCCTTTGACAAGCTGTCCTATGCTTTCAAAACGTAGAACCCAAGTTATCTATCCTTTGACAAGCTGTCCTATGCTTGTTTCCATTTTGAAGGAGTTTCGACCTTTTCTCTTGCATATTGTTTGTTGAGAGTTCTTACCTTGTCTGGTGCCGATCGGTCGGTGTTGGTGGGCAAAATTTTCAGGAGGTGCGTTACTCCTGCTTCTGCCTCCAGTCTGTCAGAGGAAAAGCTCCATCCCATTTTTATAGACCAGTGTCTCTCGGAAAAGTTGTTGGACATGTAGGAACACCATCCAAGCCTGCTGATAAGGGTGATGTGATACAGGCTGACTTCCAAGATCAGCACCTACTAATGGCTTTGATGTCTGTCAGTGTCTTTCTGAGATGTTCAGGGTTCTTGGAATTCTTTTGGAGAGAGCTGGCAGGTCAAGTAACTGTTCCCTTCTTTTTAATCTTCACAGGCCTGTTATCTTTAAAATTTTTTTTACATTTAATTATCTTTTTTGGTCTGGGCTTTTCTCTAGTTGCAGCAAGTGGGAGCTACTCTCTAGTTGCAGTGCACGGGCTTCTCATTGCTGTGGCGTCTCTTGCTGCAGAGCAGGGGCTCTAGGCTTCTTGGGTTTGATCTCTGGTCCCGGAAGGTATCACATGCCTCGATGCAACCCCACCCATGGGCCATAGTTACTGAGCCTCCACTCTAAAGCCTGTGTTCCTCACCAAGAGAAGCCCCCGCAATGAGAAGGCTGTGCGCCGCAACTATAGAGTAGCCCCTGCTCACCATGACTAGAGAAAGCCCACGTGCAGCAATGAAGACCCAGCACAACCAATAAATAAATAAATAATTGAAGTTTTTAATTAAAAAAAAGAGAGTCTGGGCTAAGAATTCAGTTCAAAGGGATTAGACAGTCCCTCTCTCTTGGGTTTAAGCAGCTCTCCAGCCACATGAAATTCCCCTGCACTCCTCTGGTACTGACTGCCTCTTACGTGCCCCGCACTGGGCAGTCTTTGTCCCCTGTAACATGCTTATTATCTGCTGCTTCATGATAAAGGGCTCTGAGTCCAACTGAGCTGGGTAGTAACATCACGGTGAGCCCTCTCCTGGAGATTCTCAGAGTATATTTGCCTCTCTAGGCCTCTCAGCTGTCCACCATAAAGGACCTGTGTGCTCAGTCATTCCTCTATTGCCGCAAATATATACTGTACCAGGCATTGTTCCTGGGGGCTTCCCTGGTGGCTCAGAGGGTAAAGAGTCTGCCTGCAAGGCGGGAGACCTGGGTTCGATCCCTGGGTCAGGAAGATCCCCTGGAGAAGGGAATGGCTACCCACTCCAGTATTCTTGCCTGGCGAATTCCATGGACAGAGGAGCCTGGAAGGCTGCTACAGTCCATGGGGTCGTAAAGAATCAAACACGACTGAGCGACTAATACACACACACTGTTCCTGGAGGTGGTAGAAAGGTGTACAGCTCAGACAGGGTCCCAGCCCTGATGCAGCTGATGGTTCAAGTGAGAGAGACTGCTACTCGCCAACCTACCCACAGATGAGTGAATGATCATGGATCAGGGTCTGAGGCAAATGAAGCTGGTTCTGGAAGCTTCACTAGTTGGGATTGCATTGGGCAGAGCATCTGGAAGGTTCTCTGGGAGTCTTCAGGTCAGGTGTGGGCCTGGCCCTGCCCTCTTTTCCTAGTGGAGAGAACTGGATGTCCTTGCAGGCGTCATTATCACCTGGCAGGGGATGGTGGGGATGGGTCATTGTTAAAAGTTTTAGTTCTTGGATCCTTTTCTCTAACTCTTGAATACTTTAGTAAGTCAGGGTTGATGTGAAGAAATTTGTTTAAAAAGCCTCCACAAATCGTCCAGGCCCAGTAGCCCAGGTTTGAGAACCACTGGTCTAGCGCATTCCATGCCCTTGTTTTTTTTTTTTTTTTTTTGCAGATGAGAACACTGAGTTTTAGAGAGGAGGTTATGTATGTGCCTCAGGACACCAAGAAGTCCAGCTGATTTAGGATCTGAATGCAAATCTTCTTGCTATTAATAGATATCAAATCATCTCCCCCCGAACCCACTGTTACTTTCTGTGAGCCAGGGAGATGGGATCGTCAGTGAGTTCTTTCCTATCCCTGAAGTAAAGTGTGAAGCCCTCAGTGACCCTTGGCATGTGTACATGCATGTGTTCACTCAGTGGATATCACTGAGTACTTTCTCTTTGCCATGTACTGTGGTATGCTGTGGGGACTAGGCAGTGGGCCAGACACGCAAGGTTCTCCTTCACGGAGCTCACGTGGGGGACACTGTTAATAGGTTGACTTCTGATAGTGATATGAAAAAACGATGGAGTGGGTTCTTTTTGGACAGGGTGACAGGTGATGAGTGACATTTTATCCCTGATGGGGGAAATATGAGGGATCCAGGCATGCAGAGGTCTGGGGCTTGGAAAAGTACAAAGAACCTGACACGGGCAAGAACTTGACTAGTTCAAGAGGTGGGAGGAAAGATGCTTGGCTGAAGGTAGAGAAAACTTCCCTGGGAGACAAGTATAGGTTTTACTCCTGCTCTGGACACCAGTGAAGGGAAACAAATATGAGCCTAGGCCCAGAGGCATCCTCAGTGCTACCCTGAGCTAGGAACTTCTTTTTCAGGGGGACTTCAAGCAGGGCCATTACATGATTTGCTCAGTTCCCTTTCCTTCCCCTTATAACGCCAGGAATGAGGCTTGAAGGGTGTCAGGAGCCTGCTGTAGGGCTCATCTGTATTCAGGATTTTCCAGTCTCTAGCCCAGACTTCTTCTCACTTATTATCTCATTTAATGGCTCCCTCAATTCTAGAGCCTATCCCCTGGGCCTCGGACTTTTTCTGTATTTTAGAGAAGCCCCAGTCATCTGTTAGGTTCCTAGCACTCCATGTTCTGTGATGGGATGTATCCTGACATGATCTTGCTGTGGTGTTCCCATAGCTTTACAATGTAAGAGAAGGGGAGGGGGGCGATTTGGACTCATGGGATGGTTAATGTCTTAAGCGGGGATTGGGGGCTGGGGTGGGGATTGGGCTGGGTCCCTGCCTTCAGGCAGGCTCAGCATTTTGCTGCAGGGCCCTTCCGACCTCACTGGTCTCTTACTGTGAACCTCAGCTCCAGTTTCGGTTGCCAAAGGTCCCGCCCGTTTTCGCCTTTGCTGGAATGTTGGATGCCTACAAATGATAGCTGACCTTTTCTCAGAGGGCAGAACATGTACCTGATGATAGCAGAAGACAAAACCAACTGTCCTGGCTCTCATTTTTCTTGGACCTTTGAGGGAAAATGGAACCATCTTTTAAGTGAAAATCTGTGACACCTGTTGGTGGGTGTGAACTTTGATTTCATTGTTTCCAGTGATTCTTTGGAGCCAAAGAATGAACCCAACTCCATGGTCTGGAAGGGGCATATCTAGAATGCAACCTCTGATGGGGCCTCCTGGTCTTTGTCTCTCTCTCCTTGAACTTTAGGAGATTCGGCAGCCTTTGAATTCTGCTAATCCAGGATCCATGGGAGGTGTTTCACGCAGATGTGGTTTATCAGGCTGGACACAAGGGTGTAGTTGTTCTCAAGCTCTCAGCGATTTGACCTGCTGATTCTTGAAGGGTAGGGCCCTTTCAAGTCTGGCTGAGACTTAGCCCCACAGGAGGCTGGGTGAGTGCAGGCCCTTGATGGCTTCTATGTGAAGATGTCACAACGAACCAGGTCAAGTTGGGGGCATCCTGTTTCCCATTGTCTCTCTCTCTCTAAATTCATTTTGGTATGAGTTACTTTTTCTGGGGTTTTCATTTATGACTCTGGATTTAGTGCTTTTTAGACCCCAGTTCTGATGCTAATGCTGTAACCTGCCTCTGTTTTCTCTACTGGATCTTAGGAGTCAGGTACTAGAGGAGAGAAGAGGGGTAGAATGACTGTAAGGCAGGACTATATGGGCAAATGTTACCTTTGATTCTTGGTATGTTGTCTTTTCCTTACTACTCTGTTATAAACATTTCCAGGGATTTCCCTGGTGGTCCAGTGTTAAGAATCCACCTTCCAATGGTCAGAAAACTGAGATCCCACATGCCTCGGAACAACTAAGTCTGTGTGCTGCAACTACTGAGCCTGTGCATTACAACAAGAGAAGCCCGTGGATGCCACAAGGAAGACCCAGTGCAGCCAAAAATAAATTAGTAAAACAATTTAAAAAATTAAACATTTCCAATTTTCCTTTTGCTTTCATTGTCCCTTGAGTTACTTAGAGGTTTGTAGTCTAATTTAGAATCATCTTCATGTCTCCTAATGTTTTGATCTGTTATTGATTTTTAATTAATGATATTGTGATTATGTATTTAAACTTTTTGCATTCTTTGAGTATTGTTTTATGTCACAGCATGTGGTCTATCTTGATGAAGAACTCATGAGCTCTTTGGCTATGCGTGAGCCAAGATGATGTAAGCCAGCCACCTGCTATGTTGCCCACTAATCACAATTTAAAACTCTGAACAGAATATAAAAGGAAAATACCCCAAAGCTTTGAGAGTAAATAATAATAGGTAAGGGAAGGAGGTAAAAGTTTTCAGGCATAAACTTCCTTTTTCCCTTAGTTTTCCTTCTTTGATTCATGGGGGGCCCCTGTGATGGAAGTGTGCAGCACATGGGACTACAAAATCTCCGTAAGATTTCCTCTGTATTCTGGCTGAAAGTGAAAGTGTTAGTTGCTCAGTCATGTCTGACTCTTTGTGACCCCATGGACTGTACTGTCCATGGAATTCTCCAGGCAAGAATACTAGAGTGGGTTGCCATTTCCTTCTCTAGGGGATCTTCCCAACCCAGGGATCGAACCTGGTCTCCCACATTGCAGGCAGATTCTTTACTGTCTGAGCCACCATGGAAGCCAAGTCATATGAAAGTGAAAGGGTTAGTCACTCAGTTGTGTCCAACTCTTTGTGACCTGATAGATTGTAGCCCTTCAGACTCCTCAGTCCATGGGATTCTCCAGGCAAGAATACTGAAGTGGGTGGCCATTCCCTTCTCCATTATTCTGGCTAGAGGACCGGATAAATGGGCTTCATTTGAGCTCATGAGATAATAGAAAATAGGTATATTGGTCTCTGCCTCCAGTTCCTGGCACAGAGCTCCTAAAGTCCTTGTAAATTCCTAAGTGATAAGTGCACTAAGAGCATCTTTTGTTCTAATGAAGTGACACTGGATAGTGGCTCCTGGATGGTTTCTGGATAGGAGCTGGCCACCAGAAAGACCAAGCCATGATTAGAAGGTTGGAAATTTCAGCCTCACCTCCCATCCTCTAGAGAGGGGAGATGGACTGGAAATGGAGTTAATGATTGATCATGCCAAATTGAGGAACCTCCTATACAATCCCAGAAGTACAGAATTTGGAGAGCTTCTAGGTTGGTGAACAGATTTACATCAGGAGGTTGATGCACCCTGGATCCACAGGAACAGAAGCTCCTGGGCTTGGGACCATCCCAGACTCTGCCCTGCATCTCTTCATCTGGCTGTTCATCTGTATCCTTTATCATATCCTTTTGTAAACTGAGTTTATAAACTGAATTTCTTTGAATTCTGTGAGCTGTGCTAACAGGTTAAACCCAAGGAAGGGGGCCATGGAAACCTTCAGTTTGTAGCTGGTTGGTCAGGAGCACAGGTAACAGCTTGGGGATGCAGCCAGTGTCTGAAGGACATTAAACTGTCGGCATGTGTAAGTGTGATTAAAAAGAAAAATGTTAAAGATTAGCAAATATATATGTATGGCTGTAGGGGCTATCTTAATATCAAACCAATGTAAATTTTAGAACAAGATATTGTATCAGGGATCAAGAGAGACGTTATATAATAATAGAAGAGTCGGTTCACTGGTAAGCCATAGTAATCCTAAACATGTCTATATCTAACAACAGATCTTCAAAATACATGAAGGAAAATCTGACAGAAATGAAAAGAGAAATAGACAAACCCACAATTACATTTGGAGATTTCTTTGATTAACCAACAGATTAACCAATGATTAAGCAACATTCTTCTTTCAGTTGATAGAAAAAGTACACAGAAAATCAAACACATGAAGAAGCTGAACAACACTTCAAACTAATTTGAATCAACTGATATGTACAGAACAATCTACCCAGCAACAGAAGAATGCAGTCTTTTCAAGGTTGTATGAAGCATTCACCAACAGACTGTATGCTGGTCCGTAAAACAAACTTAAAAAAAATCAAAGTATATTCTTTGATTACTGTTGTTGTTCAGTCGCTAAGTCGTGTCCGACTCTGCGGCCGCATGGACTCCAGCTTGCCAGGTTGCATCGTCTTTCACTGTACCAGAGTTTGCTCAAACGCATGTCCATTAAGTAGGTGATGCCATCCAATGAGCTCATCCTCTGTCACCCCCTTCTCCTTCTGCCCTCAGTCTTTCCCAGCATCAGGGTCTTCTTCAATGTCGGCCCTTCACATCAGGTGGCCACAAGAAACTTTCTAATAGACGTGCTTGATTGCATGTAGTCCTCCTTTGTCAAAATTATGTATATAGTGTCCTTCCGCTCTACCCTCTTTGGAAGAGTCTCTCAGAGTTATGTGAGGTGCTGTCTCTGTGCTGTAGTTCTCATATTTCCCAAGATAAAACTTAACTTGCAACTCTCATGTTGTACAATTTTTTTTAAGTCAATAACAGGATAGAAGGTCAAGATACAAACATCAATTGCATTTGTATACTAACAATTAAGAGCTGCATACTAAAATGAAGACTACATTTTACAGTAGCTCAAAAAATAAACTATTCAGATATAAATCCCTCAAAACCTGTTCCTAAACAGTCTTTGTGTCAAAAACTACAGAGCTGATGAAATAAATCAAAGCAGACCTAAAAAAAATGGAGAGACACAGTGTTTATGGGTTGGAAGGTATAATATTGTTAAGAAGTGCATTCCTTACAAATTGCAATCCCAAGAACCAGCAGACTTTTTCTTAGAAGCTGACAGTCTGATTCTATCATTAATATTGAAAACCCAAAGCACTAGAATAACCAGAACAATTCTAAAAAGAACAACAAAATTTTGTTTGTCAAAAGAGTGAAAAACAGGGAGGCCACAGATTGGGAGAGAATCTGAAGTTGGGCTTGTGTCCAGGACATGTAAGGAACTCTCAAAATTCAGCAGGCAAAAAACAACCCTGTGATGTTCTCTCTAGGATCTCACCATTAAAATTAAAAAAATTTTTTAATTTATGTTTAATTGGAGGATAATTGCTTTACACTGTTATGTTAACAGTGTAACATCGTGAATCAGTCATAACTATCTATCTATCTATCTATCTATCTATCTATATTAACATATCCTCTCCCTCTTAAGCCAGCCTCCCTCCCACCCTCCATCCCACTCCTCTAGGTCAACATAGAACATAAGGCTGGGCTCCCTGTGCTATATAGCAACTTCCCACTAATTAACTGTTTTACACATGGTAGTGTCTATATGTCAATCCTAATTTCCCAGTTCACCCCACCCTCCACCTTTGTATAAAAATGAGATACCTATGGATCTATATATCTGTCCCTCTGCTAGTACCACATAGTCTTGATTGTTATAGCTATATAAGTCTTGATATTGGTAGACTGGTTCTTCCCATGTTATTCTTGCTTTTTTATTTAAAAAAATTTTTCGACTGCCCCATGTGGCATGTGGGATCCTAGTTCCCTGACCAGGGATCAAACTTGTGGCCCCTACAGTGGGAGAACAGAGTCTTAACCACTGGACCACCAGGGAAGTCCCTATTCTTGCTTTTCAAAATTACTTTTGCCATCCTAGTTCCTTTGCCTTTCCGTTATGAATTTTAGAATACTCTTGTTTAAATTATACCTTGCTGGGATTTTGGTGAAATAAATCTTGATATTTATTTGGTAAAATAAAATCTTGCTGGGAGTTTGATAAGTGTTTGAATTGTGTTAATCCTGTATCAATTTGGGCATAATTGACATTTTTACTATGTTGAGCCTTTCAATCCATGATTGTGGTATGTCCCTCTAGTTATTTAGATCTTCTCTGATATTTTTCATCAGTAATTTCCAGTTTTCAGCATAGAAGTTCTGTGCATGTTTTGTTAAGACAAATTCTTTGAAAAATAAAAACTACCACATGTTGCTTGATATGACATAGATAATTTGAGTACCACTATAAGTATTAAGGAAATTGAGCTCATAACTTAAAACTCCTCCAAAAGAAATCTTGCACCACTACACACCTACTAGAATGACCAAAATGTGAAATACCAACAGCATGAAATACTGGCAAGGATATGGAGTGACAGGAACTTGCTGCTGGTGGAAATGCAAAATGGTACAGCCACTTGGAAAGACAGTTTGGCAGTTTCTTAGAAAACTAAACATACTCTTACCATATGGTCTAACAATTGTGCTCCTTGGTATTTATCCAAGAAGCTGAAAACTTATGTCCACACAAAAAAACTGCACAAGAATGTCTATAGCAGCTTTATTCATAATTAAAACTTGGAACTAACCAGGATGCCCTTCCTTCAATAGGGACAGTGGAATATTATTTAACACTAAAAAAGAACTATCAAGCCATAGCAAGACTTGGGGTGGGGGGTTGTTCCCTGGTAGTCTAGTAGTTAAGAATTTGCCTGCCAATGCAGGGGACACGGGTTTGATCCCTGGAAGATTCCACATGCTTTGGAGCAATTAACCCCCGGTGCCACAACTACTGAAGTTTGCACACCTAGAGCCTGTGCTTGGCAACAAGAGAAGCCACTGCAGTGAGAAGCCCGTGAAACACAACAAAGAGCAGTCCCTGCTCACAACAGCAAAGACCCAGTGCAGCCAAAAATAAATAGTTCAGTCGCTCAGTTGTGTCCGACTCTTTGCGACCCCATGAACTGCAGCATGCCAGGCCTCCCTGTCTATCACCAACTCCCGGAGTCCCCCCAAATCCATGTCCATTGAGTCGGTGATGCCATCCAACCATCTCATCCTCTGGCATCCCCTTCTCCTCCTGCCCTCAGTCTTTCCCAGCATCAGGGTCTTTTCAAATGAGTCAGCTCTTCGCAACAGGTGGCCAAAGTATCGGAGTTTCAGCTTCAACATCAGTCCTTCCAATGAACACCCAGGACTGATCTCCTTTAGGATTGACTGGTTGGATCTCCTTGCAATCCAAGGGACTCTCAAGAGTCCTCTCCAACACCACAATTCAAAAGCATCAATTCTTCGGCGCTCGGTTTTCTTTATAGTCCAACTTTCACATCCATACATGACCACTGGAAAAACCATAGCCTTGACTAGACGGACCTTTGTTGGCAAAGTAATGTCTCTGCTTTTTAATATGCTGTCTAGGTTGGTCATAACTTTCCTTCCTAGGAGTAAGCATCTTAATATCATGGCTGCAATCACCATCTGAAGTGATTTTGGAGCCCAGAAATAGTCAGCCACTGTTTCCACTGTTTCTCCATCTATTTTCCATGAAGTCATGGTACCGGGTGCATGATCTTAGTTTTCTGAATGTTGAGCTTTAAACCAATTTTTTCACTCTCCTCTTTCACTTTCATCAAGAGGCTCTTTAGTGCTTCTTCACTTTCTGCCATAGGGTGGTGTCATCTGCATATTTGAGATTATTGATATTTCTCCCGGCAATCTTGATTCCAGCTTGTGCTTCCAAAAATAAATAAATAAACCTTAAAAAAAACACGTGAGGCAACTTAAATGCATATTAGTAAGTGAAAGAAATCAATCTGAAAAGGCTACATACTGTGTAATTCTAATTAAACTCACTCTAGGAGGAATAAGATAATGAAAAAACGAGAGAAGAAAAGGGAAGAAGGAAGGGATGGAGGGTGGAAGGGAGGGAAAAAGGGAGGAATATTACCTTTTTTTTTTTTTTTTGAGAAATTTTGGTTATAGAAGATAGTTGAGCAGAAAGTGCATAGTTTCCATGTTTCTTCTCTGTTGAAGCAATTTACCCCGTTTTTAACATCTCCCAACCCACTCCAGTATTCTTGCCTGGAAAATTCTATGGACACAAGGGCCTGGTGGGCTACAGTCCATGAGGTTGCAAAGGGTTGAACATGATGGAGCACACACACACACATTAATGTGGTACATTTGTTACATCTGATGAATTAGTATTGAAAAATTATTATTAACTAAAGTCCTTAGTTGACACTAAGATTCACGATCTGTGGCATAATTTCATTGCCCTAAAAATTGGCTCTGTTCCACCTATTTATCCCACATCCACTGGGCAACCACTGTTTTTTTTAATATTTTTTATTGTCTCTTGTTTTGCCTTTTCCAGAATTCCACATAGTCAGAATCATACTATATATGTCTTTTCACACCGGCTTCTTTCACTTAGAAATACATCTTTAAGTTTCCTCCGTATCTTTTCATGGTTTAGCAGCTCATTTCTTTTGAATGCTAAATACACTCTACTGTCTGAACATGCCATGGTTTTTTCAACCACTGAAGGGCATTTTGGGGGCTTACAAGTTCTGGAAGTTACATATACGGCAGTTCTAAATGTCCATGTGCAGGTTTCTTTGTGGACCTAGGTTTTCAACTCATTTGAATAAATACCAAAGGGCGTAATTGCTGGGTTATATGGTATGAGTATGTTCAGTTTTTTTATTAAAGTGTAATTGACTTACAACATTATATTAGATTCAGATATGCAACATAGTGAGTGGTTTGACTTTTTTATATATTATGAAATGTTCACTGTGACAGATCTAGTTACCAGCTGTCACCCTACAAAAGTATAACAATATTATGGACTAAATTCTGTATGCTGTGTATGTATTACACATATGTAGATGTATTATGCTGTATATGTATTACAGCTTTGTTAGAAACTGTAAGCTGTCTTCCGAAGTGTCTGTACCATTTTGTCTTCCCACTACCATGGATGTGAGTTCCTGTTGCCAGCATTTGGTGTTGTCAGTGCTCTGTATTTCACCCATTCTAGTAGATACATCGTCATGAGTGTAGTCATATCTCACTGTTTCTGAGGATGGAGGTGGCCTTGTGTGAACATAGCAGTGGATGAGCAAGAAGACAAAGGGCAGTTGACCTCCCAGCCCCCTTGCTGTGGGATTGTGGAGGAGTAGCGGGGCAGAGGAGCCCCTTATACAGGAGGAAACACTGCTGTCTCCAGCTGATTAGCTCTGGGACAGCATGACTCGGTCCTCCAACCTCTGATTTTCCAAGAGACATTTTCATTTTTCAGGTGAATTCTTCCCTACTTTAAGTATCGCTTCAAGTAACATGTGTGTGTATGCATGTTTGTAACTAACTCACAGTTCTCTGAACCTTAGACTGACTTTCTTGTCAGACAAGCTCAAGGCTCATCTTATATATGGAATTCTGGCCTCCACTGAATAACACCTCCTCCTGTCATATGCATTGTGTTCTCTATTTATAAAAAGATGCAAATAGCACATGGCAGGAAATTTGTAAAGTTCAAGTTCAGAGAAATATGGAGAAGGGAAAAGAGATTCTGAGTGACAGCATTTGTATTTCTTCTTTTTTTTTTGCATACTGAATATAATTTTTATTTTGCTTTTGAAAAATTAGCTGTACCATCAAAAGCATTTTTTGTATGCCATTACAATTTTTGAAAACTTTGTAATGATCTCATGTGTGTGTGTGCTAAGTTGCTTCAATCATGTCTGATTTGTTGTGACTGCTTGAACTGTAGCCCACCAGGCTCCTCTGTCCATGGGATTCTTCGGGCAAGAATACTGGAGTGGGTTGCCATGCCCTCCTCCCGAGGATCTTCCCGAACAAGGGATCAAACCTGAGTCTCCTGTATTGCAGACAGATTCTTTACCACTGAGCCCCTGGGGAAACACCTAATGATCTCATACTTGGCTTGAATATTTCCTTTTTATTCTTTTCTAGTTTTTTTTTTCCCTTTCCCCTTCAGCAGTATCTGTATTTCATTGTTCTTTAATATATCTATTCTTAGGATGATTAGGACAGATGGATTCACAGAAGTGGGCCCAAAACCTTCCCTCTCTTCAGTACTCCTCATGGTCTAGGTTTGCATTACCTGGGTGGTTGAGATGGGTGGGTGGGTGAGCCGACACTTTCTGTTTTCTCCTATACTGTCTGTTGAGTGTCTGGACCTGTGCTGGGCATGTCCTACTAGTCAGGACATGGTTATCATTGTCCAAATGCCTCACAGGGATTGTACATTAGACTTAATGGAAACGAATATGTCATTGACCCCTGGCAGGCTTTTAGGTGTTATGGTTGAAGATTCACCCCATGGTGCCAGTGCCATGCCTTGGTCATAGTTGGCACTCAGCATTGAGTGACCTTCACTACAGTGGGGGATCTGAGAGAGAGGGTGTGGGGTCCCTTTGGACAAGGTGATCAGGGATGGCCTCCAAGTCAAGTGACATTATTGTATCAGAAATGTATGACATGAAGGATCCAAACATACAGAGATTTGGGAGAGAAGTAATGGGTGCAGGATGAAAGTACGCCGTGTCTCAAGTGGGCAGGAGCATGAATGCAGGCCTGGGGGACTTTAAACATGCTTGTTACATGATTTGCTCAGCCCCCTTTCCTTTCCCTAATTGCCCCGGAATGAGGCTTGAGGGCTTCCCAGGTGGCGCTAGTGGTAAAGAATCCACCTGCCAATGCAAGAGACCTAAGAGATGTAGGTTTGATCCGTGGGTTGGGAAGATACCCTGGAGGAGGGCATGGCAACCCACTCCAGTATTCTTGTCTGGAGAACACCATGGACAGAGGAGCCTGGAGGAACCTACAGTCCATAGGTTGGCAAAGAGTCAGACACAACTGAGTGACTTAGCATGCAGGAATGAGGCTTGAAGGGTGTCAGGAGCCTGCTGTAGGGCTCATCTGTATTCAGGATTTCCCAGTCTCTAGCCCAGACTTCTCACTTATTATCTCATTTAATGGCCCCCACAATTCTAGAGCCTATCCCCTGGGCCTTGGGCTTTTTCTGTATTTTAGAGAAGCCCCAGTCATCTGTTAGGTTCCTAGCACTCCATGTTCTGTGATGGGGTGTATCCTGACATGATCATGCCATGGTATTCCTGCAGCTTTACAATGTAAGAGAAGGGGAGAGGGGGCGATTTGGACTCATGGGATGGTTAATGTCTTAAGCGGGGATTGGGGGCTGGGGTGGGGATTGGGCTGGGTCCCTGCCTTCAGGCAGGCTCAGCATTTTGCTGCAGGGCCCTTCCGACCTCACTGGTCTCATACTGTGAACCTCAGCTCCAGTTTCGGTTGCCAAAGGTCCCGTTTTCGTCTTTGCTGAAATGTCAGATGCCTAGAACAAATGACAGCTGACCTTTTCTCAGAGGGCAGAACGTGTACCTGATGATAGCAGGAGACAAAACCAATTGTCCTGGCTTTTATTTTTCTTGGACCTTTGAGGGAAACAGAATCATCTTTTAGGTGAAATTTGTCATGCCTGTTGGTGGGTGTAAACTTTGATATCGGTGCTTCCATTGATTCTTTGGTGCCAAGGAATGAACCCAACTCCATGGTCTGGAAGGGGCATATCCAGAATGCAGTCTCTGAAGGCCCTGGGGGCCTCCCAGGTCTTTGTCTCTCTCCCTCCTTGAACTTTTGGAGGTGGGGCAGCCTTTGAATTCTGCTAATCCAGGATTCATGGAAAGGTGTTTCAGGCAGGTATGGTTTACCAGGCTGGACACAAGGACATGTTTGTTCCCAAGCTCTAAGTGATTTGGCCTGCTGATTCTCAAAGGGTAGGGCCCTTTCAAGTCCAGCCAAGTCTTGGCTGGATCACAGTTCCAGAAGATAAGGCAGAGACCAATTCTTAATGACCTTTGTGTGAAGGTGTCTTAATAGGCCTGGCTGAGCCATGGGTATCTTGGTTGGCATCAGGCTTTTGACCTTTCATAGGTATTTTTTAAAAAATTATTTATTCACTTATTTATGGCTGTGCTGCCTTTCTTTCTCTAGTGGCAAGCGGGGCTGCTCTCTAGTTGCGGTGTGTGGACGTCTCATTGCAATGTTTCTCTCGTTGCACAGCAGGGGCTCTAGGGCGTGTGGGCTTAGTAGTTGTGGTGCACTGGCTTAATTACCTTGCAGCCTGTGTTATTTTCCCAGACCAGGGATTGAATCCGTGTCCCCTGCGTTGGCAGGCAGATTCTTAACCACAGGGCCACCAGGGATGTCCCATAGGTGTTTTTTTAGTGACATGCATACAGCCGTGTGCATACTTATTTGTTGGTCTGCATATATGCTTGTCTATGTCATCTAGTCCCCTGGACCTTGTAGGTCACGTGTAACTTTCCTTCCTCAGTTTCCTTCTCTTGTGTACTTGCTCTCAGATCTTTGCCAGCAATGGGAATTCACAGAGGCCTCCTGTGAGAACTTACATCCCTGAACTCTTCAGTTGCCTGTAAAATTTGGGTTAATTTTCATTTTTAGGGTACATATCTTTCATGAGATTTTCAGTGAGCTTTGTGATTTATCAAAGGTGAAAGGTTAGTGTTTTAGGAAGAGGCAAAATTTCTGTGCACAGGCTTTGGGGCCAGATAGACCTGTCTGTGAATCCTGGTTTAGTTACTTACTCTTGTGTGGCCTTGGGCTGTCATCCAACCTTTTTTTTGTGCATTAATTTCCTCATCCATAAAGTAAGGATAATATTGTACCTATCATAGGGTTGCCTTGTGGATCAAGTGAGGTGAATATGTCAAACAGTTAGCACCATGCTTGGCATATATGCGTGTGAGTGTGCTAAATTGCTTCAGTCATGTCTGACTCTGCGACCCTATGGACCATAGCCCACCAGGCTCCTCTGTCCATGGGATTTCCCAGGCAAGAATACTGAAGTGGGTTGCCATGCCTTTCTCCAGGGGATCTTCCCAACCCAGGGACCAAACCTGAGTCTCCTGCATTGCAGGTGGATTCTTTACCATCTGAGCTACCAGGAATGCCGCTTGGCATATATGATATAATTTATTATCGTCATCATCATCATGTAATCTTGCATTAGTTTTTTCAGAATTTTTTTTTTTGTCTACCTTTCTCTCAGATTTTATACCATTTTCCTAGACTTTGGCAACTATTTATACTTTATTTGCTTTAAGAAAATCTGGATTTGGTTTTTTTTTTTTTTTTACTGAAATATTGGATTCTTTATAATGCTTTTACCAGAATTAAGGCAGGCATAGAGACATTTTAATGTCACTAAAGTTTTTACTTTCAGTGGGAGGACAGAGTTTTGTTGACACATCCTACTACAATGATACATGTGAATATATCTTGTCACAGATACATGAGTGGTTTCAAAAGGTTAAGTATTTAAGACATTTGCAGATGTCTTTGTTTTGACTCTGTTTCTTTTCCACCCAGTTGCCCCACAGATGTCAATGTGTTAGGGCTATGGTCTCTGCTTTGTTTGTAGGTCAAAGCTGAATATGTCTATGCCTAGAGGAGCTTTTCATTCATTCCCTGAGGGGCTACACATTGTTTTTGCTGCTTTCACTCTGAGTGACTTTACCATCCATGGGCTACATTTCGCTGCTTGAAAGTGCAACAAGTTGGCTCCATATATAGCTACAGGTGTTGCTCTGATGGCATTTTACATATCAGCCAGCTTGGGTTTTATGGGGGTAGGGGTGGAGGAGTGGATGGATCTAGCTTTGCCTGAGATGGGGAGAGGGTTACGTCATGGAAATCATACTGAAAAGATACAAGACCGTGACCACAACCACCAAACCCTAAGCACTCAAAAAATGCTCTCCATCCTTACAACAACCTGCATTCAGCAGCAGCAGCACATTACCCTCACCTACATCCCCATTCCGAGATGAAGAAACTGGAGCTCAGAGAAGCTGTTATTTCTCTACAAAAGTGGCAGATGTGCCTGAAACTGAAGCCTTGACCTAGGATATGCCATTTGTCTTCTCGTGCCACTGGTCTGTGAGATCCTTGAGGGCTGGGGCCTGTCTCACTCATCTTGTACATCCCTGTCTCCCTCAGTGTGCAGTAAACATGGAACAAAGGAAGGGATGGTTGCATGAATGAATGGCTCAGCTTCTCAGAGCCTCACTTTCTCTCCCTGACTGTTAAATTGGCTACCAGTTCCTTGCCTGCTTCTCTTATGGGAGTCAGATAACACGGTGGCTCTGAGTGTGTAAAGTGACAGCCACATGTGAGGCAAGGAGAGTTCAGCCATCCATCCATCCATCCATCAGTTCATCTATTTATGTATTCCTCAGACATTTATTAAGCACCAGCTATGTACCAGGCACCATGAATGCATTAATGAGCCATGGTGTCTCCCCTCATGATTTATAGTCAGAGAGACAGACATAGACCAAGTAAACAGACCAATAAAATTCAATGAAATAAAGGACAAGTTGTGTTAAGAGTTTTGAAAGAAATGAAGCCTGAGATGACAGTAGTTGAGGGCCTCTCAGAGGGGATGGTTCCTTAGTTGATAAGAAGAAACCACCCAAGACAGGGTGAGGGGATGAGGGAGAGGGAACAGCTCGGGTCAGCCTGCTGTAGGGAAGATCTGGTGTGTTTGAGCAACTCATAGGCCAGTGAAACTGAGGAGGATGGAGGGCTGATCTGGAGCCAGTCAGGAAGAGCCTTGTGGGCCGTGATGAAGACCATGGATTTTCTTCTGAGTTGGAGGCCATTAGAGGTTTTTAACCAGCAAGTGACGTGATTCGGTTTATGTTATGAAAAGTCTATTCTGGCTGCTACTTGGAGTCCAGGGGGAAGGCAGCTGGAATAATCCAGGTGAGAGATGGTGGAAGCCTTGTTCAATGTGGTACTGCTGGTGGATCTGAGAACTATTTAGAAAGTAGGACAACAGGATTGGACCAGGCGTTGGACTGGGTGTGGAGGAATCAGAGCCCTTAACTGGGGAGTTGTGGTCTGGGTGGTGAAGAGTGAGTGCCTTCCATGTTCTTCATTCTGGGCCTTTTTCTTTCTTCCAATAAATCTCTCCCCATTCTTTAGGCTATTATCCCAGTTGGTAAAAACACATCCATCCTATGTCATGTCACTCAACACTCTGGGTTCTTGATGGCCTCCCTCCTGGGTGACTCAATGACTTCACTCCATGGAGCACAGAGGCTTCTCAGAGGTGCCCACTTTGGGGATTAGAAAGTGGAACGAGAGAGGGCAGAGATCCAGCCCCCTGTCTCATTCCATCAGAGGAGCTCTCTTGTCATCTATTTTATGTATCAGATTTCTTTGTAAGCTTTTATTTGAAGACATGGGTCATGAGCCTTGATAAATTGAAAATCACTTCTTATAAAGATGTATTTCTTAAGAAGACCTTCAGGGGGGATCATTTTGGGGAAGACCTTAGATCACCAGAGCAGGTGAGCAGGGGAGGTGTTTTGGGCTGTTTGCTCCTTAGCTGAGCTTCGAGGCCTGGGATGGGGGTGGCAGCCGGAAGGGACCACGTGGGGTGGAGAGAGCAGGAGGGTGGTCTTTGGAGCCCCTGTCTTGACTTCTAGCATCGGAAGTGGTGTTGCTCTGCTGGCAGAAGGGAGTGATCTCACACCCTATCAGGGAGCACCCACTGTTATCACGAGGTTTAATGGGATAACAGTGTCTGCAGACTGCAGAGTGACATGCATCTGGTAAAGCCATAGGAGAGGAATGAGGATCTTCTAAGGCCTGAGGGAGAGGCTCTGTCCTGCTTGGACAGGTCGTTCCTGATGACGAGCAAGCCAGGGTCCTGAGGAAGTCTTCATTCAATCATTTTGCACTTAGTATCTACCTTGTGCCAGGTGATGTGGTCACACACAGGTGGGAAAATTCTGGGCTGGGGGTAAAGATTCGCATCTCCTCTGGGAAAGCATGTTCCAGCCTCCACCTTATCTTGGGTGTGTCATACACACATCAAGGGTGAGATCCAAGATCAGGACGGTCCTGCCCTCCTGCCCGAAGTCCTCCTGGTGGCTCCTGCACTGGGGGCTCCTGTGGGGGGCTTTTTTCCTTCAAGGTGAGGCTTGTAAAACAGGTTGAGGAGTCAGGTAAAGAACTCACAAGTGGTCTGCTCTGGGCCCCCACCTTCTCCTACCATCAGGGACCCTGCAGCAGACCTGTGAGTTCCCCCATTATTTGGGCTGCATGGTAGAGAATCAGCCCCAGAACGGCCTCCCCAGCAATTTCTCCAGTTTCACAGGCCAGCTGGGGTTCCTGAGCGACTGACTACCTATTCATTCTCAAGGCAGAGCCTGCTATGAGTCTCTATAAGAGTCTGAAATTTCCCCCCATCTGCCTTTTTCAGGGGCGGGGCCCGACCTGCTGTGGGCTTTGACAGGTGCCCATGTGTGGGAGGGGGCATCCCTCTGCTTGGCCATCCCTCCATCCTTGGCAACCATGGTGCTGTTTACAGTTCAGACTGCAAAGCCCTCTGGTGCCTGGCTTTTCTCTGCTCACTGCTTTGCCCTGCCTGGGCCACATGGGGCTGGCAGGTTGGTGAGGAGGACGCTTCTGGCTCTCTCCCTCCAAGGCCCTGCTCTTGGGCACATGAAAATCACTCTGCTGCTCACCATGCCTTTGGGGCCAGGGGAGCTCTGAGGTGTGGCCATCTCACAGGCACTCACCTGCTTGAGGGTCTGCCTGCTTCCCTCTCTGCTCAGGGCCTCCCAAACATCTGTCTCCTGTGGTCCCTCTCTTCTTAGGGACTCTTGTTCCTGCTTCCTTTTCTTCCTCCCTCTTGAGCAGGGGAGCGTTCCTGTGTGCACATGTTCCTCCCATCCTGTCCATATTCCATCCTCTCAGGGGCTAGGCTTTCAGAGTTCAAGTCCCTTTTACATTTTCTGAGGCACTTCCACCATCTAAGACACTGAATACAGAACTCAGAATACCCCTCTGAGGGGCTAAAGGAAAACAGGAATGGCCAGGGAGACAACCCCTTCATTGAAACATTTCAGAACAGCCTGACCACTTCCCAGAACCCCTTAACAAATTCAGAACTAGAGTCCTCAAGCAAGAATCATCTTTACTGCAACTGTGATTTCCCATTGTGACTGTAGCCATTCTTGGACTCTCAGGGCCTGGAGTACTTGTGGCTGAGGGGAGGGACTGGCTCTCAGTAAGAACTGGTTATTCCTTCGGAACGGTCAGCAGCAGGTAGTCCTGTGGATAGAAGGAGGGAGATGAGTCCCTTCAGTCCACACCATGCACAAAGCCAGCTCTCCCCGAGACTGCTCCTGGCACCCCTGAGAGGGACTGTGTGCCCTGAGGACATGCCTTCCCCTGGTGGCCAGAGGGCACAGTCAGGAACCGGCTGGACAGGGGGAGGAGGTTCTTGGGAATGTTTGTGAGTGAAGGGGCAGACCAGTCTTTGGGGTTTGTCCTGAGAGCCTGTGTATCAAGGTGACTCTCATATTTTTGTAGCAATGGGGTTTGTCTTGCTTGGGTCACCCTGAGGTGGGTTGGAGCCTTTCACTTGTTTGCAACCACAATGCTTAAACCTCTGCCAGACCTGACCATGTTGCTGGAATCCATCCATTCCTGCACCCTTTTCCCACAAGAATGGGAGCTCCTGGAAGGTTTAGGCCCTGGGTCTAACTCATTTGTATCTCAGCATCACTTAGCACAGGGCCAGGCACAGAGCAGCCAGTCACATTTATTGACTGAATTAATTAGTGAGTGATGAGGGCAGCCATGGAAGGATGTGGAGGTTGTGCACTGTCCAACTCTAGGTGGTGTCATTCTTGTACACTATAGTATAGGTGGTGCATTCTAGAGCTGTACCATATGTCATCAACTTGACTGTGGGACAGTCTAGAAGTGAATTAACGAGTGAGCCACTGAGCCCACCCACACTTTCTCCCCTTGCCTCTTGGTTGTTGTTATGGTTGTTTAGTTGCTAAGTCCTGTCCAACTGTTTGCAACTCCATGGAATATAGCCCCTCCAAGCTCCTCTGTCCATGGGATTTTCCAGGCAAAAATCCTGGAGTGGGCTGCTATTTCCTTCTCCAAGGGATCTGCCTGACCCCGGGATCAAACCTGCATCTCCTGCACTGGCAGGCAGATTCTTCACCACTAAGCCACTAGGAAGTCTCCCTGCCTCTATGCTGCTGCTGCTGCTGCTGCAGCTAAGTCGCTTCAGTCATGTCCGACTCTGTGCAACCCCATGGACAGCAGCCCACCAGGCTCCTCTGTCCACGGAATTCTCCAAGTACGAGTACTGGAGTGGGTTGCCATTTCCTTCTCCCTCTGCCTCTATAGGTCTGGGTTATATAGTAGCTGCAGGGGCTATGCCTTGATTATTCTTCCGGGTAGTGGCCCCAACAGCCAGGATTTGTGGCATCATTTCTGAGCAGTTGGGCCCCTATGTTACCTCTAGTAGCCCTTCCAGCCCTGACCTGCTAGAGTCACCTGGAGCCGACCCTTCCCAACTAGGGCCATCCTGGGTTGAATCTAGGGCAGAGTATGAGGTTGGGGGTGGGGAGCAGCCCAGGCGAGGAGCTGAGGTTTTGTGATAGGAACTGCTGCTGTCCCCCCTGCCTCCTTCTGCTCAGTAACTTCTGGTCCTTGAAAGCAGATTTCTAGTGTTTCCTGAATGTCAGGACTGAGAACTAGGAGTGCTGGGTCCAGGATTTGGCATAACTGGGGGTCCTGAAGCTCGAACTGTATGTCTGGGGTGGTGGGTCACATTCTGTCAAATATTGACCTTATCGGTTGTTTGTGTTTGTGAGGGGAACCCTCACTTCTGGCCCAGGGGGAGAACTATCTTTCTCTCCATTACGCAAACAGAGACAACAGGCTGAGAGACTGCTAGTGGCTTGCCTGAGGTTGTACAGGCTCAGAACCAGGAAGTTCTGTGACTCTCTCTACCCTGCACCAAACATCCTTCCCTGTGCTGCTGTTTAAGAGTGGGGGTCTTTTAAAGGCAGGAACAAAGAAATGAAGGGTATTTCTAAGCTCTGTCCTTTCCTGTCAGCCTCTTCTCAGGTTCACGCACAGAGGGAAGACCAGAGGGCCGAAGGGGCGAGGCGACTCTGGGGGAAAATTCAGAGCTGGCAAATGCCAATGGAATCACCTGCATCTTCCCTTCCTGGCATTCAGATAGTAGGTGCAAGAGGCAGAAGCCCTGTTTTTGGGGGTCAGGATACCCAATTCTAGCATGGTGGGTGTTCCAGGCTAAGGGTACAGGCTTTGAAGTCAGATGAACCCCAGTTGGAATCTTGGCTCTGCTGCCCTGGGCAAGTTTCTCTACCTTTCTTTTGTAAAATGGGAAAAGTAATAGCATCAGCTTCATGGAGCTAATTGTGAAGATCACCTGTGTAAGGCCTAGAAGCTCTCGGAGAGCCAGGGGTATGGCTCCTGGAGGGATTCATGGAGCCTCCCACTCTCAGAGCCTCAGCTTCCTCATCTGTAAATGGGGCAGCCCACCCAGTATGGCTGTGAACAGACAGTGAGATGAGCAAGGTCAAGGGAGCACCTCCTCTGCTGGAGCCTCAGCGTCCCCATCTGTGGGATGGGGACAAGCCCCTATGGGACCCCACGGCCCCTGTAGCTCTGACCTCCCATGTGGGCCCCGGGAAGCTCCTTTTCCCAGCATTTACCTCGGAGGGCTCCATTTGCGCCTGGTCAAAGGAGATGCCCTTGATGTTGGGCAGCAGGAGGCCTTGTTCTCTGAGCAGGTCTGCAGGAGGGGAGGGCGGGGAAGCTCAGTGTGCTGTGGGCAGGTGTCTGTGGGGCTGGGTGTGTCCTCCTCTCTGCTCTCCCAAGTAAAGTTGCATCCCTGCCCACCTGGGGGCTTCCCTGGTGGCTCAGATGGTAAAGAAACTGCCTGTAATGCAGGAGACCTGGGTTCGATCCCTGGGTCAGGAAGACCCCCTGGAGAAGGGCATGGAGAAGGAGAAGAAGACCCCCACTCCAGTATTCTTGCCTGGAGAATTCCATGAACAGAGGAGTCTGGCAGGCTACAGTCCATGGGGTTGCAAAGAGTCGGATACAACTAACACTTGCCCACTTGAACTCTGGCTGCCTTGTTGGACTGTCTGTAACTACCATCCTCCACCTCCAGTTGGTTCCCCTTCTTGAAAATGAATTGGCTAACTTCATGCCCAGAACCTTCCCTGGCTACCATGGGTCACAGAACAGATGGTAAATCCTTCTGCCTGCTCAGCATTTGAGCTGCTCTCTGCTTCTCTGGCTTCACTCTGCAGTTCTAACTCGAGTCCTGGAGCTGGAGCACAGAGGAAAGCTCATGTCAGGGAAACAAGGAGCCAGGGTTCTGGGCTCAGATCTGCCAGACTTGCAGAGTGACCTTGAGTAATTCCATGGGGGACATCTCTGGGTCTCTCTGAAAGAGGAGGAGGCTAAGGCAGATGATTTCTCAGAGGTGAGTGAGGTCTGAACTGTTTATCCCACTTGTATTAGTCTTTCCTGAGGGTCTCCTGGGTGGGAGTCCTGGACAAGGTGTAGGAACACAAAAAACAAAACCAGGGGTCCCTGCCCTCCGGCAGCTCACCCTCTGGCTGGGTCATAGGCAATGGCTAAATAATCATGTGGGTAGACGGGTGATGAGCAGCGGGTGTTGGGTAGGCAGTGATGGGTAGACAGGCCGCATCAGGGGAGGTGGAAGGGGAGAGGGAAGCTGTGAGTGCCACGGGGCAGAAGAGCCTGATTGCGCTCTGCATTTCTGGAAGACTTACTTTCCTCACCCCTCCATCTTCCTGGGACCACTTCCTGCTGCCTGCACTCTGTTACCTCAGGGTCTGCTTCCCAGGAAACCCAAACTAAGACAAGGGTGTTTCGGGAAAGTTTGATTTTGTTGCTGTTATCTAAGATGGAGGTGATGTCTCAAAAAGTTCAGCTTTCTGGCGTCTTGCAAAGGTAAAAAATATCTTCCCTGCTCTCATTTGAGCTGAGTGCTCATGCGTGCTCAGTTGCTCAGTCGTGTCGACTCTGGGACCCCCTGAACTATAGCCTGCCAGGCTCCTCTGTCCATGGAATTCTCCAGGCAAGAATATTGGAGTGGGTTGCTATGACCTCCTCCAGAAGATCTTCCGGATCCAGGGATTGAACCCAAATCTCTCCTGTTTCCTGCAACGGCAGGTGGATTCTTTTACCACTGAGCCACCTGGGAAGCCACCGCTGAGTGCTAGCTGCCCACTAAACATGGGACGTGTTCTCCACAGGCCTGATCTGGGCTGCTTCCTTTAGGTGTGTTACCTACCTGGCCTCTGCAGGTGTAGGAACTCCGAGCTGTGGGCTGCACCACCTCTGAGGGCCTCTCTTTTTCTTACTTTCCGTCATGTTACCCCCACCTCCCTATGAAGCCCTTCCTCGCCCCACTCTGAGCTCTTGTTACCACTAGTGGCCTGAGCAAAGAACAGGAGGGCACAGGTGGCCCCTCTCCCACCCCCCCATCTGCCACCCCCAGACTTCAGGGTCTCTGCAATTCTCAAGTGAACCCAGGGGACAAGGCAGAAGCCAGCTGTCTGCGTGGGGCTGCAGGCATGGCTGATGTGGCTCCCAGCCGCGTGGTATGCGGGCCTGAGTAGAAACACAGTGGTGCTCACTGTTGTGATGGGGCAGGACCCTCCAGTTCAGAAGCTCGAAGAGAAAGGCCTCCAGACGTTCTTTCTACAAGAAATGAAAGTGGAACAAGAAGGTCACTTCTGCTGGCTTGGCAGATTCCGACCATGGGAATGGGGGGACTCCAGTGTCCAGGTGCCCACAGGAGATCAGGAGTAGTTCTGGAACTCCACTATTAAAGGGCATTGGAGCCAGACGACCAGATTCGTGAAGGGACTGGGGAACACTGGGGGCCCTGAAAAAGGGTCGCCTCACCCCAGGTCACAGTAAGATTCTTTGTTTCTCTCCAGGGCAGTCCAGCAAACCGGTTGGGCCAGAGAAAACCCCAGGGCCAGAGCTTCTTGGGGACCAACTTGTTAAGTGGATCAAAGAATGAAACAGACAAGTTGACATTCTCAGGGTTCTCCCCACCCCTGTGGGCAGGATAAGATCACCCAGAAAGCTAGTGAGGCTTCCCACCCCCACATCAGAGGCTCAGGGCCTTCTTTCAGGCCTGTGCGTGGGTCCTTCAGAACCATGAGAAGCCAAGGGTAAGGAAAGAGGCTCACCTGCTCTGCAAGGCCAGCGGGGTAAGGGCCCAGAATGACTGTAATGCTGTTGGGAAAGAAGTCACCCCTTTAGGTCATGGCAGTTGCTTGGGGTGGGAGAAGGGTGCAATGTTCAGTGACTTCAAGTCACAACACACCTCCCCCTGCCCCTTTCCTTCCCTCCTCCTCTCAATGGCTCCATTCAGCTGACAGTGAGCTGGGAGACTTGCACCCCGAAACCACACTCTCTGTCAACCCTCTCATTTTTTTCCTGAACATCCCAAACCAAAAAATATTTACCTGTTTGGAGTGAACTGAAGTTTTAATTCCTGATTTTTTGAGGAAAACACAGCCTTTGAAAGGAGTTTCTATGAGGAGTGGAGATTAGATCAGAACAGGAGAGGAATTCACATTCCAGACGGAGGGATTTCCTACACCCCCACCCTACATTGTCCAGGGCCAGCCCCCCTCACCCCATCCTCTCCCCAGCCCCAGCTGCTGGCTCCTGTGAGTTCAGACCACGAATGTGTGGGTGTTGCCATGGGAGAGAGCACTGGGGCCGGGGGTGGGGTGCTGGGTGCTCCTGGAGGCCAGGGCTGGATACGAGAGGAGGCGGAAGCTCAGCTCAGTGGAGGGAAAGCTTTTTGCAGTGAGTCATTTGGTGGTGGAATCACTTGCTGGAAGCCAGAGGACCCCTTGGTTTTGTCCCTGGGTCTCCATAATTTATACGGTTACCTCCTAAACTAGAATTTTTACTGCCAGTCAGATATGACTGATCTCTGGTCCAGAGAATCATGCCAGCTAAGTTCCCAGGATCCAGTTACACACACCAGATGCTCCTAAACTCACCTATAGTGGAGCGACCTTTCTGCCCCACAGTTGTTTAGTTGCTAAGACACAGCACCTTCCCAGTTTCAAGGTCTGCGGAGTGGGAAGTAGGAACCCCAGCGGGGCTCGGGATAGAGGGGTTGAAACTTCGATGGAGCTGTCTTTCCCCAGAATTCCTCCCAGGGTCCACTCCTCTCTAGCTTGGGTCACCTCTCTCTCTCTCGGGGAGCGGAGAATACAATCACATTTAGCCCTTCATGAACTCTATCTCTCTGAGTTTTCTCCTGGTTTTGTGGACAAAGGTTTAAATGTAGCCATGTCCAGAAGAGAGAGTCAAGAAGGTATCAGAGGCAAAATTCTTTAGTTGCTGAAGAGATCTCTAGGGGAGCACGGGGGCTGGACTTAGGGGAGCAGGTGTGAAAGTATTTTAATTTTCTCACAACAGGCACGGCTATGAAATGTTAGCAGATGTCATGGCGGCAAGGTTTGCCACTGCCCTCTGTCACACTGCCTCAGTCAGCTGGCCCTGGAGGGGCCCTCAAGTGACCCCAAGTTCCTTGAGGAACAAAGAACCTAGAGGCTTACTCACCCAAGAAACTGAGATGGGGGAGGTGTTGCTGGACCCCAGCAGCAGCAGGGAGCCCGGCTGGATGACGGAGGCTGTGTGGCCGTCAAGGTGGACGATGGGAGGCTCAGGGAGGCTGATGGTCAGTCCCACGTTCCCTCTGGATTGATCAGAAGTCTAAATAAGGTGAAAGCAGAGAAGGTGCCGGCTGGGACAGAAGAAGGTGTTCCTTAGCCCCCGGCTGGGAAGGACGGGAACAAGGCCATCTTAGGAGTCAGGGTGTCTGAGTTTTCACTCTCTTTCTCTAGCAACTTGCTGTGTGACCTTGGGAAGGTCACATACCCTCCCTGAGCTCCTCTGACATGAAATGACATCCCCCTTTTCCTGGACATGCAAAGTGAATAAGAGTATAGATTTTGGAGCCAGAGTCTAGTTCTGCTGCTTCTAAACTGTGTGGCCTGAGACAACTCTCTTAATTTCTCTGTGCCTCAACTTTCATGCTTTGCATAGGGTTGGCCAAAAATCTCATTTGGGTTTTTCCATAACAGCTTTTGGAATGAACAAACTTTTTGGCCAACCCAGTAAAATGGGGATAATATTCATACCTACCTCAGCAGGTTGTTGTGGTGGTTAAATGAGTAAATTAATGTAAAGTGCCTAGAAAGGAACTTTGCTCCTAGTAGCACTATTGTTATCTATTGTGTGTGTGTGTGTGTGTGTGTGTGTGTGTGTGTTAGTTGCTCAGTTGTGTCCGACTGTTTGTGATCCCATGAACTTCTCTGTCCATGGGATTCTCCAGGCAAGAATACTGGAGTGGGTTGCCATTCCCTTCTCCAGGATATCTTCCTGACCCAGGGATCAAACCCAGGTCTCATACGTGGCAGGAAGATGCTTGACCATCTGAGCCACCAAGGAAGCCCTGTCTACTGTAGTTATTGTCATTATTCTGTGTTCATCAGGTTCCCTGTTCTCAGAGCCTTTGGAGAGCGCATGCTGAGCATGGATCTTGGAGTCTGGGACCAGAACAAATCCTGGTTCTGCCTCTTACTGAGCAATGTGAGTGTGGGCAAGTAAAGTCACTCTGCTCAGCCTCAGTTTGCACAAGTGTCAAAAGGGGGTGAGAGGGCAGGTTTTCGAGGATTACGTTGATGTAGGTAGAGCGGTCTGGCACACAGTCTCTGGTCACTGCTATCTGCCATGTGTTTGGGTATGCCTTAGCAGGCTTGGGGTTTTATTCAGTACTGAATAATGACAGCCTCATGGCCATGTCACCTGGGTGGGACAATGAGCTAAGTGAACTGTCCCTTTTAATCACTTATGAAGAAGGTACAGTGATTTCCAGAGTCCACAGTAGGAAAGTCTAGCCAAATGCAACGTGCCTGTGTGGTCCAGTCCTGTCCTCTGTTCTAGAATCTTTCCTGAGATCCTGCCCGAGGTGCTGGGGGAGAAGCAGGCAACACACCCACCTTGGGCTCAGGCTCCAGTGCACTCAGTGACAATAGCTGGATGAGGTTGGCAGCCTGGAAAAAGGGCAAGATATGCGTTGGCCTTTAGAATCCTGCAGATCCTTTCTGAGCAGGTTCATGGGTTGGGAGGGGTGTCAGTGGGGTTCAGTGAGATGTAATTGTCCCTGGCTGAAGGTAATACCGACACACCACTCAGTCTCAGCATAGGAGGAGCCATTCATTTGGCTTCTCACCATGATTTACCTGGAAAGGTTGACGTTATTGTTTCAATGATTCCCCCCAGTCCCCGGCCAATATTTTATTGTGAAAATTTTCTTTCTTTTAAAAAATAATAATAATTATTTATTTGGCTATACCAGGTTTTAGTTGTGGCACACAGGATCTTTAGTTACTGTATGCAAACTCTTAGTTGCAGCATAAAGGATCTAGTTCCCTGACCAAGTATCAAACCTGGGCCCCTGCATTGGGAGCTTGCACTCCCAGCCACTGGACCACCAGGGAAGTACTATGTGAAAATGTTCACACATGCAGCAAAGTTAAAAGAATTTTATAGACAACATGTGTATACTTAGTACCTAGATTCTTTTATTAACACTTTCCTGCACTTGCTTTATCATGTTTGTATTAACTATCTGTGCTCTATTGATTTTTGAAAATCATAAATCACCAGAGCAAACACTATAAAATGTATACAGTAAAAATTAAAAGTCCATCTGAACCCTTTTCCCCTAAATCCTATTCTCCAGGGTAACTACTGTTGACATTTTGGAGTATATCCTGACAGACTGTTTTCTACACACACAGAAGAATGAATAGATGGGAACATTCTAACCACATGGTCCTGCGCCTTGTTTATTCCTCTCAACATCAGTCCATATAGAACAACCTCATTCTTTTAAACACCTGCCTAGTATTCCACCGTATATGACCATAACATGACTTATTATTTTTTTTTTTAACCAATTCCTTATTGATGGACTCCTAGTTTAACTTTATTTTTCACCCTGTAACAAGTGAAGCTGCAAAGTACCCTTGCATTTGTACCCTCACCCAGTGGTGTAAAAATTTCTGTGGACATGGGTTCACAGGGTTCATATCTAGACTTAGAGGTATCACCTGTGTGAAAAGGAGGGAACAGTGTGGAGAAGCAGGAGTCTTGGCTCTAGCCCTGATCCTACCTGCTGGGTGACTTGGGAAGGTCACTTTCCCTGTCTGGTCCTTGGTTTCCTCATGTAGAAAATGGAGCAATAACACTAGATTTCTTCCAGATATGGATCTTGGGATTCTGTATTTCAATGTTTACTGAGCACTCGCTGTGTACAGAGTATACAGAGTATTCACAGAGTATACTGTTCACAGTCCCCAACCTCAGAATGAGGGAGACAGTGAACAGGCAAAGCTAAGGAAATGAACACACAAATATACATGTGTGTGTTTATGTGTATGTATTACATATGTATACATAATATATGACTCTGCACATATAACTTTACTCATACACATATACACAGTTTGATCTATATTTTGAAGAGAAGAGAATAGAAAGAGAGAGGCAGGGTGGAGAGAGAAAAAACTTACTCTAGCTATTTAGATGTGGTGGCCGGGGAGTGGCTCTCTGAGGTGATGACATTTGCACTGAGAACAACAGTGGAGGGAAGATTGTTCCAGGTCGGGAGAGAGTGTGTGCAAAGGCCCTGAGGTGAGCACCAGTCCAGCCTGTGTGACTGGAGTCTAGTGGGTGAGAAGACAGAGCTAGAGAGGTGGGCGGGGCCAGACCACACAAGGCTCCAGGGCTGCAGAGAGGAGGCTGGATTTTATTCAGAGTGTGATGGGGAGATGCTGGGAGCTATTGAGCAGTAATCGATCTGGATTTTTCCATTTGACCCCCTTGTAGACCCTGGGAACTTGCTCTTCTTGTAGACTTGTGTGTGTGTGTGTGCTTCTTTGCTACCATTCAGGCCACTTCCTCAGAGACATCTTTACTGACCTCAGTGTCCAGGGCAGCCCTCTCACCTCCACCAGTCACTTGCTTATCCACTGCTCTGCTCATTATAAATAGATACATTATTTATTTATCTGATTGTTTTCTTGTTTAGCTTCTATTTCCCCAATAGACTTTGACCTCTTCAAGGGCAGAGACCCTGTGTGTACAGGGCGTGGCACATAGTAGGCCTACAATACATATTTGCAGAATAAATGTTATGAAGAGAGGAAAAACAAAGGGGCCTGGGTGTTCAAAGAAGTCTTTCTAGAGGAGGAAGCTTCTATACTGGGTTCTGAAGGATGAATAGGAGTTCTCCAGGAGTTCCCCAGGAGTTCTCTCCCTCCAGAGAGAGAAAGTGACTTACCTGGGCCCACCAGAAAGGCACTTCTTAAAAAAAAAAAGGCACTTCTGTCATCTGGGCCTCAGTTTCTTCATGTGAAAAATAGAGCAATAAAGTAATATACTCCCCTTCTTCAAGCACTCACCATGGGGTCCTGGGAGTTCACATGGATCTCCTTGCTGGTGTACAGGCAGGACAGGATGTCATTGTAGGTTTCCAGTGAAAAGACCAGGTCTGCTAGGCTGCCCTGGGCTAATTTTGGGAGGGGCTTGGGGGTCAGATAGTCAGGCCTTGGGACTGTCTCGCCTGGGCCGCATGGGGTCACAAGCTTCAGAAAAATGAAGGAGGAAGGAGAAATTCAGTGAGAACAACCTCCCTGGCCAAAACCTGGTTACAGTTAATACGTAGAGGATTCACTATGTGCCAGACACAGTGCTGAACACTTACAGGCACATTTCAAGCTCACAGTAGCACCGGGAGATGGAAACCATTTGATAGGTAAGGAAGTGAGGCCCAGGGGTCTGGGGTGACTTTCTCAAGATCCTATACATGGTAAGAGGTGGTGCTTGGTTTTGAAACCATGAGCTTCCTTGCTTATTGCTCAGGTAACTCCATTCCTTTCTCTGTGACTTTGTTAACAGTGCCTCTTTCCTGTCCACTCAAATTCTCCTGTCCTCCTGACCCACCTGCTACCATCCCACAGAGGAGGGGGCAGCTAGCCTCGTCCCTTCTCCTGGCCTCAGATTCCTCATCTGAGGGTCCCTTCCAGCTGAGCACTATACACTGTCTTGTTGCTCCCGGGCTGCCCCACCTGCCCTTATGTTGGATCCTAATTCTCGCTCATGGAACACACAACCCTGTGGCCTCTCTTGCTCTCCAGGGTTGAGCAGGACTCCCCAGGCTCACTGTGAGCCCTGGAGGGCAGGGCCTGCCGTTTCTGTCCTTTCTTCTCTCTTCCCCTCTTTCCTCCTCTTTTGCCCACCACTTTCTTTACTTGCTCCTTGTCTTCTTCCTATCCAGAGAAGCCTCACCTCATTCTCCTCCATGCCTATCCTCCCCCAGACCTGTGGATGTCTCTAGAGGGTCTGCCCTGGCCAGGAGCTGGCTCACCTGGACTTTCATCAGGATGGCCTCTTTTGTGAATTCTGTGGTGGTGACATAGTACTGGAAGTCTTCAGGGCCCGAGCTGGCTGGAGCTGCAACAAAGAAATGGAAGCTGGGCCCCAGCCACCCTGGGGGATGGATGGAAGGGGGAAGGATGGAAGGGGAGGCTGAGAAGCAGTAGAAATTCCTTTTCCTTCTCTGCTTAGCTTTATGTTCATTGTGGGATGGCCTGAGCAACTTGTAACAATGAACATTTACTGAGCCATAACTCTGCGCCAGGTTATACATGTTATCACAATAGTCCGTTTTGCGAGCTTGTGGTTAATCCCATTTTACAGATTGGGAAACTGAGGCTCAGAGTGGGAAATGAGTTACCAAGGTCATAAGGCATAATAATTCCCCTTTCCCCTATCCACTAGGAAGTAGGCTCCCCATGTGAAAGCTTTGTCTGTTTTATTTCCCACCATATTCCCAGAGCCTAGATGAGTTCCTGGCATGCAGTTGAGGGGCAGCAGATAAGCCCCACTTCCCCTTGGCAAGGAGCTACGAACGCAGAGTGATATGTAACAGGACTTCCAGCAGCGAGTTGAGCAGGATTGTGGCAGTGGGGCACACCTGGAGCAAAGGCATGAGGGGGTCATCGTTGAGGTTGGTGTGAGGTCAAGGGGCCAACCTAGGAGACATACCCCTCTTTCAGGGGACAGGGACAATGAGCAACTCACTATCTTCTGCAGGAGGAAGGGCAATGCCTCATCCAGGACATCTGTCACCAACTGCAGAGCTTTGTTCACCAGGAGGGGGTTCATCCTAGGGGCGTGGAGAGCAGACGGGGTCTCAGACACCATGGAAGGGGAGACTGAGGCCAGAGGGGGTAGTCCAGACAGGGCAGAGGCGATCCCAGCGAGTCTGTGTAACAAGGAGGCTCAGGATGGCTGCTTCCTTCCCAGCT
This sequence comes from Muntiacus reevesi, assembly GCF_963930625.1. Classification (NCBI taxonomy): domain Eukaryota; kingdom Metazoa; phylum Chordata; class Mammalia; order Artiodactyla; family Cervidae; genus Muntiacus; species Muntiacus reevesi. The sequence continues at coordinate 61,157,134 of NC_089250.1, read as the reverse complement.
TGGCGTTCCTCTTCTCACCGCTCCCCTCTTTCTCCACTTTCCTCTTCTGTTTTCTCCCCTTTTTGCCTTCTCGCTTTCTCTCTCCCAGACTTTGTCCTCCTCAACTTTATTTCTTCGTGAGCCTCCTCTCTGCCTCTGTCGCTTTATTTCTCTCTCTGATAAAGTTCTCTGGGATTTTCAAAGAGGTCGAGATCACAGTTGGCAGTGGAAGTCAATGGAAGGCTTCCTGGAGGAGGTGGCTTTTGTGTTAGGTATACTAAGAATCATAGGTAGGGGACTTCCTCGGAGGCCCAGTGGTTGAGAATCCACTTTCCAAGGCCGGGGACCTGGGTTTGATTCCTGATTAGGGAACTAGGATCCCACATGCCGCTGGACAACTAAGCCCATGCTCTCTAGAGCCTGCATACTGCAATGAAGACTCGACACAGCCATAAATACATACATATTAGCTTTTTAAAAAGAGTCACAGGCAGTGGCCACTTTATGTGGCACGTTCTGTGCTCAGCAGCTCACATAGGTTAGCTCATCTCTCCCCGACAACCACCCTGGGTGGCCAGGGTTCTCTGAGTGATGCTGTTTATTGGCGAGAAAACTGAGGCTCCTGGAAGTCAGATAGCTTGGCCAGGGCTCCCAGTGTTAGGAAACAGCTGAGCCAAGATTCAACGTGCATGGATGCACACTTTGACCATAACACTCAGCACGGGGGCAGGAGATGCTGATGGAGGGTGTGTACAGCTGGTGGCCTCGGAGATGACCCTGTCCCTGACAGGCTAGGCTGGGGAGAGGCAGCCCCCGCCTGGAGTCTCAGTGGAGGGCTGAGTACAGGAAGGGGGTGGGTACTCACTGCTCCAGAACCTGGATGCCCAGGTACCCTGGTGGGGTGTGGCACTCCTCAAAGGCCACGTGGGTCTTGTTCCCCGTCTGCTCCAGCCGAGCCCCGATGCGGATGTTCTTGATGACTCTGAGCCGCAGGATCCTATAGGCACAGCGTGTCTGGGCAGGCTCCAAATCACAGCCCAAGACAGAGTCCAGAACTCACCGGCAGGTGGGGCCCTGCCGTTGTCTGGAGGGCTCATTAAAAACACGGAGTTCCAACTTTGGGAAAACCTAAAAGGTCTGGCAGCTCTGGGTCAGTGTCCTCACAGGGCGGCTGATGTGAGCGGGACATGGGCCACATGCGCTCCAGTTTACTACAGTCCCCACCAGGCCGAGGGTCATGTGCAATTTTACTGTGCATCATTATAAGGGCGACAATATGTTTCTTGTATAACAGAGATATATTTCTCTGTGGTCACATCCCTATCAAAGAAATATTTCTTGGTGCTCACTTTTCAATTAGAAAGGGAAGCTAAACAAAAAATGCCATAAAAAAATAATTGTTTATTGGTGAGATTGGATGTTCCTAAGGGCAACGTAAGGAGATTTCCTATTTGATGTGCCAAGGCTGCCAGTATTGCTCCCTCTGTTGTCTGTTGTGTTTACAACCCCAGGATGGCATATCATCCACCGCTTAGTTCGCGGTCTGAGCTCTCAGACTGGCAGTGAACTCTCACAACAGGCAAGGGCCGCAGAGGACTTGATCATAACTCTTTGTGGATGAGCCCAGAGGACAGATGGCCTTGCTCAAGCTGAGTTCCAGTGTGCTGGGCCTCAGGGTGAGCTTGAACCAGACCCTCCTCGGATCATCCTGTGAAAGCATCCACCTTTTACTCCAGATGACACATATCCCTTGACAGGGACGTCAGAGGGTTTATCTCAGCCTCTGCTGCAGATTCACTGGGTGAGTCACTGTGTGGCAGGTCCCTCTCCTACAGTTTTTCCATGAGAAAAAATGACTTCGGGAATACCCTGGTGGTCCAGTGGTTAAGAATCTGCCTTCCAGTGCAGGGGACGTGGGTTCAATCCCTGGTGAGCGAACTAAGATCCCACATGCCATGGGGCAACTAAGACTGCATGCTGCAACTACTGAGTCCTTGAGCCACAACTGGAGAAGCCTGGGCACCACGATGAAGATCCCACATGCAGGAACTAAGACCCAACGCAGCCAAATAAGTAAATATTTTTAAAAAAAGAAAAAATGACTTTGAAACATGCCCAAGTTTCAAGGATTACTGTGACACAGGCAGCATGCTTTTGCTAGCCTTGCACGGCTGCCTGGAGCTGAGAGAGGTGGGGAGAAAGCACCCACCCACCCGTGCACACCTACCCCTGGAGTGAGAGGTACAGTTTGCTTCGCAACGTGACCTGCAGCAGGCTGTCACTCAGGACTTGCAAGGTGACCTCGGGTCCTTCGGAATCTTCTATGACCAACCTGTGAGCAGTGTGCGTGGGGGTGTTTTTGTGTTGCCTGGTAAGCCCCCTGTGACTCTGTGGACTGTGTGTATCTGTATCGGTTAGAATTCGGGCAGTTACCAGGAAAGGCAGGGGCAGCTTTTGGACAACCCCTACCATGACCCTCAGGGCTTCCTTGGTGGCTCAGATAGTAAAGAATTGCCTGAAATGCAAGAAACCCGGGTTCCATCCCTGGGTCGGGAAGATACCCTGGAGAAGGGAATGGCAACCCACTCTAGTATTCTTGCCCAGAGAATCCCATCCATGCACAGAGGACATGGACAAGGAGTCGGACATGACTGAGCAACTAAAGCTTTCACTTTTCACTACCATGACCTCTAGCCCAACTACAGAACACTGGGCTCTCGTTGCAGCCTCTAAGCCTTGGAAACTTGGGCAAGTCCCTTCCTTTCTCTGGGTGTCAGTGTCACCCTGCACAAAGTGAGAATACAGTAGAGGAGCTATCTGTGCCCATCTAACAGATCTGAATTCAGATAAAAGCATTCTGCAAAAAAAAGAGCAAGCAGGAGTTAGAGAAAGCAAGATGGCTGGTGATCCCACTGCTGCCCAGGGACCACCTGCCCAGCTGAGCATCCAGGAGGGAGGACATGAGCCTCCTGCTCCCTGCAATGGCCTCAGGTCCCTGCATCTCTTTGAGCTAAGAGGAACTCAGAGTTCTTTTTAAATGTTAGATACAAGCTGGTAATTCATCTGATGCCTACTGGAGTGGACAGCAACAAATCCCAGTGCTGGAGGAAGACCCAGTTTGGTCAGATTCCTCAAGGGTTGTATGCCTGCCTCCAGCGTGGAAACTTCCAAAGAGCTTTGAATTATGACTTGGACCTTGTGTGTTTTTTCCTATGGGCTTTCCAAGCCTGTGCCAGGCTGGGTGGGCAGAGGTGGTGCCAATGCATGGGCAGGGGTGAGTGGTGGCCAGTCCTACCACTCACTGGGGCGGGTGTGGGCCCAGCTCCCCCTCCAGGCCTCTCTGGGAAGCACCCCCACCCTCCCTAGTGCTCTGACTTTTCATTCCATTTCACCCTCATCAGAAAACTTCTGGACTCTCATTGTAGGGCTTCTCTGGCTCTCCCTGCTCACGCTGAGAGATGGATTTGGAGGCATACCTGTGACTACTGAGGTTGACCTTGGAGGAACCCATACCACAACCTTCATAAGCAGCATTCACTTATGCTGGTACTTATTTTACCAGAAGTGGTGACTCAGGACTGACTTAGGAACTAAGGATCCCACATGCATAACTGTCATGGGGGAGATCAGGCCAGCTGGGCCAGATCTTGGTTATAGAGAGAATTGCTAGTATGGGTTGAACTGTGTCTGTCTCCGCAACCCCCCCCCCACCCCCACTGCCCAGTTCATATATTATTGAGTTCCTAACCCCCAATACCTTATAATGTGAACTGATTTAGAAATAGGGTTGTTGCAGATAGAGTTAAGATGAGGTCATCCTGGAGTAGGGTGGGGCTCTTGTCTAATGTGACTGGGGTCCTTGTCAAAAGGGGGAATTTGGACACAGACATAGACACACACCCGGGGAGATTGCCAAGTGAAGATGAGAGATCGGGTGATGATTCTACAAGCCAAGGAAAATGAAAGATTGCCAGCAAGCCTCCAGAAGCTAGGGGAGAGATATGGAAAATGCCTGATTTCAGACTTCCAGTCTCCTGAATTTCTGTTGTTTAAATGATTCTGTTTATTGGACTTTGTCACAGCAGCCCTAGCAAACTAATACAATCAGAAAACCTGGACATTTATTAAAACCCTCCAGATTTATTAAAAAAAAAAAAACACCACTGTGCAAGTTTGCAATACCCAGGTGTAGGCTGAATGTGGAGGGTTGGAGGGCTGCCCGGCTAAGATCCCTGACTGAGATTCTGCCTTGTTCCCTGGAGGATTTCAAGTGGCTTTGAGAGGTTTGTGTGCTTAGTCACTCAGTCGTGTCTGACTCTTTGCAACCCCATGGACTGTAGGCCACCAGGCTCCTCTGTCCATGGGGCTTCTCCAGGCAAGAATACGAGAGTGGGTTGCCATGACCTCCTCCAGGGAATCTTCCCAACCCAGCAATAGAACCCAGGTCTCCTGCATTGCAGGTAGATTCTTTACCGTCTGAGTCACCAGGGAAGCTTCCTTTTGAGAGATTTAGGGACAACAAAAATGCACTTGCTGAGGGCTTTCCAGGTTGGAGAAAAGTTCCAAAGACACTGGGGCTCCCACCGCCCACCCTGTGTTCCACTTGACAGAGGAGAACTGAGTCTGAGCAGGGAGAAAAACCAGAAGGAACTCACCCCCCGAGCTGGAGCAGCTCCCCCAGTGGCAAGAGGCTCTGTCCCGAGAACAGACCCCTGACCAGCGTCAGGTCAAGCCCACTGTTCTTCTTGGAGAGGCCTTTTGTTACGAAGGGCATGTGGTCCAAGATGGCAAGGCCTTCACCTGCGGCCCCCCTCACAGGGATCCTGGTCACACGGTCCAGGACGCGGTGTTTAAAGAGCAGGTCTGAAATGTCTGAGGACAAGGCCCTCCTCAGGGCAGGGCTCACCCTTCATTCAGTCATTCAACGGATGCCCACCAGCACCTGCCCCGGGCCAGCGATTTAGTCATTTAGCAACAAGTACTCATGAACCGCTTACTCTCTTCCGGGCTCAGGGACCAGGAACCCTGTGGCTCGTGCCCCCATGGTGGTTACATTCTAGGGGTGGGGGCAGTGAAAGACGACAACTGAGCCCTTAGATAAGCAAGCAAAGCAATTTTTGAAAATAGAATGGAGTTGAGTTGGGGCATGATGGGGGGAAGTTTGTTTTAGATACGATGATCAGGGAGAGCCTCTTTGAGGGGGAGGAATTTGAGCTGAGACCTGAATGAAGTGGAGAAATCCACTATTGCAAGATATTGGGAAAGAGCAATGTAGACAGAGGCAACAGCACATGCAAAGGCCCTGAGGTGGTGATGAGCCTAGTGGGTGTATGAAACAGAAAGTTCAGTGAGTTTGGATCATGCCGAATGGGGTAGGAGGTGAATGGGTAAGATGGACCTCACAGCAGAATTAGGGAGAGAGACAGACAGGATCACAAGTATAATATGCTTGGATAAGGCCATAGATGAGGCTTCATCAAAGGGCTGTGGGAACCCAGTGGAAGGAACCTGCTTCTAGACCTTGGCCTTAAGGGATGAATCAGAATCTGTTGTATTGGGTAAAGAATACGGTAAAGAACAGCACAAGCTGGGAAGTCTCTAGGGCCAGTCAGGGCAAGTGGTGGAAGAGGCTGGAGAGGCAGGGCCTTGGAAACCAGGATGAGGAGCGTGGAGGATCTTCTGAAGGGATTAGGGAGCCACAGCAAGTGTTAGAGCAGAGGATACGGGGGTCAGCTCTGGGCAAAGGAAGGCAAATTCTGCTGCTGGTTGGTGGGGAGGCCAGCAGAGGAAAAACCTTGAGCAGGGAGGTGGGGAGGCCAGCAGAGGAAAAACCTTGAGCAGGGAGGTGGTACCACTCCCCCTCCCTGCTCTTCCCGGAATTCCTTCCTCTCACCACGAACCCCTTAAAATTTACCTGTTTCCAGTTGATCCTTGCTGATGCGCGTGAAGACTAAGTGCCGGGCTTTGCCTTGGGCCTGGGGCAGCAGCCCCCAGCAGAGCAGTGACCCCCAGAACAGCAGCATCCTCCTGCCCAGGACCTGGGGACACAGGGCTGGGAACCCCACTGGCCATCTCCATGTCCTCAGCGGGGACCCACTGCCCAGCTTCTCCCAGGTCTGCCTGTTCTAGAGCCATCTCTCCAGTTTCCCTTCCCTCACTTCTCCCCCTCACTCTAGAGCTACCAGTCCTTGAACACAATCTGTATCTCCCACCATCTCACATCAGTACTTTCCATTCCTTCTGCCTGAAATGTCCTTTCCCCTCAAGTGGGCTGGCCTCCAATCTGGACTTTGCCACTTCCTGACCGTGTGACCCTGAGCAGATTATTTGACCTCTCTGTGCCTCAGTTTTCTCATCTATAAAATGGGAGACAATCATAGATTGTTGTGGGGAATGCACTCAGTAATATGTGCAAAGCACTAAGCAAGTAGTGTGCCCAATAGCTGTTAATGTGGCTATGTGATATTGTGAGACATTAAGAGAGATAGTACTCCTGTTTAACCATGGAGGTTTCTGAATTTTGAGGAGAGGACATGGGGTAGGGGTCCTGGGAGAAGCACTACCGCAGCCAGGGTAGGCACTTGGGGGTCTTGAAGTTAGGGCTATTTACCAACTAGCAGGGAGACACGTCAATATTTCAAACAGTACATTCATACTGGATCCTGCCTGCTGAACCTCAGCCCTGCCCAGGCAGCCAAGGGGGTATAGTTGGGACTCAAAAGCCCGTGGCAGGGGCTGTCCAGGTGGGCAAGGCTGTGCTGCCAGGAGATGCAGCCTTTGGAACTCCAAGGCAGAGACCAGCCGGGTGCAGACCCCTCCAGGGCACATGCCAGGGTAAGCAGGACCCATTAAAGAGCCATCACACCTCCACGCCAGTGCCCAAGAAGAAGCCACCCAGAGGGTGGATGCTGGCCCTGAGCAAGGACAGGATGCCCCCAAAGTGGCTGAGCCTGCTCTGGAGTGCCTGAGAGCATCCTGGCACTGCCTTGAATCAGCAACATCCAGATTTTTGTTGCTTGATGGCAGGAACTCAAACCAGTGATTAAATTGGGTCCTAGAGAAAGAGATTTTCTTGTTTGCTTGCAGCTGTGAAGTCTGGACTGGGAAATTTGTATTCATGGCATAAACTATTTATATTCAGCTACTGGGGTGATTTGGAACTCATCCACTCCTCACCCAGCCAGTGTTTAGCCAGTGCTCATGTCAGGCAGTTTTCCCAATCAGTTCACCCACGTCGCGTCTCTCCTCCCTTCTTGCCCTTAGTACTTCTCACCAGCCCTCTGCATATCACAGCGGTCTTGAATCATACTGGCTGAGACTTCTACTTGAGTCCCTTCTGTGTAGCAGGCTCCATGCCGAGAGCTTTATGAGCTTCGTTGCATTGTTGAATCCTTACTGTGATGGTCTGGGATCACTGAAGCAGGCGCATTTTATAGAAATCGGCAAAACAGAGGGGAGATGGCTCACCCAAGTCACAGAGTTGGTAGCTGTGGACCCTGGATTCAAACCCAGTTTGGCTGAGAAACTGGGAAATGGATCTCTGTACCACATTATCGTAGGTGCTCAAGAAATATTTGAGAAATGCCCAAGTTAGCCTCCCTGTCCTTACTTCTCCAAGAGTAGGGCGGTCCAGAATCTCTGCCTGCCTCGGTCACCAGCTTCTCAGAAAGACAAGACTTATAACCTGAGCTCTGAAATTTGGGTGGAAAGGAGCATGGCAGGAAGTCCAGCCTCCTGGCGGGGTTTGCGCTCAGTGGAGCCCTCCAGTGGAGGGAGGGGTCCTCTTGGCACCAAACTGTTAGGGGCCTCTGAATAAAACTGGTAGGACCAGTCACTGGGGTCCCAGCAGCAGACTCTAGTCCTGGGGCAGCAGACCCCAAGGAGGAAGAGTGTGGGGGCCCTGTGATTTGGGGGGTGGGTCCTTTCCCTTAGGAGCCACTTCAGAGCTGTGGAGCCTGGGGCAGAGCCTCCGGCTGAGCCTCCAGCTCTCAGGAGGGGCCCAAGGAGACGGCTATTGCAAGATGCAGTGGTCACAGAACCCAAGGGAGCAAGGACGGATGTTGGGGTATGTGTGGAGGAGAGCAGGTGAGGGGTGGAGGCAGGCCTGGGAAGGGCCCAGTGACCATCTGTGGCCGCTCCCCATGCCCTTTCCATATACGTCACCCATGCCATGCCTCTGCAGCCAGACAGTGCAGCGGGTTCAAATCCCCGCTGTCACTCAGTAGCTGTGTAAGTGTGGGCCACTTACTTTCCCTCCTGGGCCTCACTTTTCATGTCTGCAAAATGGGAATAATAAATCTAGCTATGTCTTTTGGGTATTGTAAAGATTCAGTGGGGCAATTCATGTGGATGTCAGAGCCTGGCACATAGGAAGTGTTCCTCAAAAGTTGCTTAATTAATATAATTAATCAATTAATTTTTGGCTGTGCTGAGTCTTCATTGAGACTCGTGGGCTTCTCTTGCTCTAGAGCAGAGGCTCTGGAGTGCGTGGGCTCAGTAGATGATGTGGTACATGGACTTAGTTGCCCTGTGGTATGTGGGATCTTAGTTCTTCAACCAGGGATCGAACCCACTTCCCCTGCATTGGAAGGCGGATTCTTAATCACTGGACCACCAGGGAAGTTCCCAAAGTTGCTTATTTTAATTTTGATTTTGCAGATGAGAAAATGGAGACCCAGACAGGCTAAGTGATCTGCCTAAGGTCACATAGCATGTATGTGACAAAACTGGGGTTTGAAATCAAGGCTCAGAGAGGAAACTGGTGAAAGGGAAATTCAATGTTACTATGTATGCAGCTCCAAGCCCTCGAGTCCTCATTGCCAAGCAAACTGTTTTGTGAAGGTCCTCTCTCGTGGGCACTGGTACCACATGGTAAATACGTGTAACCAGCTCGTCAGTATCTCCCAGCCGGTACAGTCACCCCAATGGTGGGCAAGACTCACCTCTAGGAGGGTTTTAGATTTTTCCATAGGGTTCTCCTTGTGGATAATTCCTTTCCCTTTCACCATCAGGGATGCAGTCAGGGCAGGTGTTAAACTCCATTCTTGAGCTGGATGCATGGGGCAGAGGGGCTGGGGTGGAAGGGTTGGTTCTAGAAGGCAGCAGCTTCACAGGAAATGCTAGGATAATGTTGTTAGCTGATGTCATAACTGGGGACAATATTTCAGATGGGATGTACTTTTTCTAGGATCTCGTAAAATCACGGACTTTTCGGTTGGAAGATGCTTTAAAAGTTGGGAGGTCCTCCTTACTTCTGTTGATTGGGCCTCAACATTACTGTCAATTGCTATCCTCCTGCCTCTGGCAGAAAAAGGCTCTAGGGCAAATTTCTTCATCTGAGCCACCGAGGGCTGGTGCAGGATGTTGGTAGAAATACAGAGATTGCACAAGATCTTCCTTCCCTTCCAATATCTGGCTTCTCTAAATAGAATAGGAGGGAATATTTTGGCTGAAGTGTCATGGATTCTGTTTACCTTATTGACTAATCTCTGCTAAGAGATGGGCGATTTCCTGAGTGTCTCCTCCATGAAAGGGGAGCTCTGGGAAAAGCTTGTACACAGAGAGGTAAAAGATATCTTTACTCTTGTGTCTGAACCTCAGTCTATTCATCTGTAAAATGGGAACATTAACCCACAGGAAGTGTTTAGCCCTGTGCTGGGAACTGAGTAACTCTAAGGGAACAGAGGCTATTAGTTGTCCTGTTATTTTGAGGAACAAGAAAACTGGGTCATTGTCCTGCTGTGGATTCAGGTGGGAGGCTAGGGCAAGTGAGTGAGGTTTGGGTGCCCACCATTTCAACAACTCTGTGGTCACTTGAATTCTCATCTGTAAGACAAATACAATGATTCCTTCGAGGCAGGAAGAGTTGCTGTGACATCACTTGGTGTTTGTTGTTTGCTGCGAAGGCTCAGAAGGAAGCCAAGGACTTTTCCCTCCCCCAGTCCAAGAAGGGGCTGAAATCTTGGAGCTTTGGATCTGGGGCTCCTGCCTTGGGGGTGTACAGATGTTGCTTGTGCTTCAGGGTGCAAATTGGAAGGGGATTGGCACAGAAGACCACCTCTCTTCTTCTTCATGGGGGCCAGAGACCCTGCAGAGTGATGAGGGAGCAGAGAATAGAGGGAGGCAGTATGGTGTAATGGTTAGGGGCTGCTTGGTAGTCGGGCTGAGCCGTCAGAGCCTCAGTGTCCTCACTTGTCAGGTGGGAGCACCATGGGCTGTAGAGAAGGCTGTGGGAGTGAAGGTCTGTAAGATCCTTGCTCCTGCAGAGCAAATGCTCATCTTGGTTTGGGTTCCCCAGAAGCAGAGCTTGAGACCAGGATTGAGTGCGGGTAGCCGATTTGGGAGGTGGTGCCGGGAGACATTGGTAGGAGAGGGGGAAAGTGAGGCAGGGAGGGAGACAGCCCATAAAAGTGTGCATCAAGCAAGTGACCCGTGGACACCTGGGGCTCAGTCCCTCTGGGGTGCCGTGGGAGCCAGTGTGGAGAGGTTCCCTGCTCCCACAGGGTAAGATAGCAGGGTTACTTATCCACCAAACTCCGGGAAGCCAAGAGATCGTGGGTGCAGAACCTGGGAGCCATGGCCATGGCTGTTTTGGACAAGTGCCCCAGCGTGGCCAGAGGTCCACGCCGCTCACCTCTGACACAGGATCTTGAGGGCAGGATGGCCATCTGTTCATCAGGACCATATGTTACCAAAGACCAGAGGTCAGCCCCATCCTCCAGGCTCCACGGAAACCTCACAACTGAACCTTGTAGGACCCTAGGGAACCAGAGGAGCCCCACCCCAGACATGATGGAGATGGACTGTCTCATCTCCCTTGTGAATGGGGGCTCAAAATCCCAGATTTAACATGACTTAGAAAAATAATGGAATGTGGTGTGTAGGATGTGGACCACAAAACGTGGCTGGGGGTCAAGGATGCGTGGGGAACTGCAGCACAGGGTCTGGCACTCAGAATTGCCCAGTGAGTGTTCGCTGACCCCGGTGTTAGCACCCTGTGTGGGCCTAGCCATGTCCTGTCGGAGAAACTCCTTTCTGGCTGCCTTTCCATGTTTCGAGGTGTCCTTACAGCTGTTTTTACTGCGAAGTTGGGTAGTGTCTTTTCCCGAAACACCCACCCGCCCCTTCGTGCCAGGCCCCCATGGGCCATGAGTTCTGTGTGCTGGGATGGGCCCAAAGGCTGGAGAACAGAGGACTTATTGTCCATCCCCAACCTACTGACATCAGGGAAGCCAGGGAGACAATGGCAGTCACGCACGTCTCAGCTGGAAGGGACTTCAGTGATAAGACCCAACATCCTGGAGCTCAGGTAACAAGAATGACAATGACCTCACTCATGGGTGACATTGTTTGAGCACTTCCCATGTGCCAGGAACCATTTTCTCTCATTTCATTCTCACCACAGCTTTCCAAGGTAGGGACTACGATTCTCCGCATTTTACAGAGAAGGAAACTGAGGCCCAGAGAAGGGGAGCCACATCCCAGGGTCAAACAACCATCGAGGGGTCCAGATCAGAGCTCAAAGCCTGCCTCCAAGAGTCACGCTGTTCAGTGAGCCCTCGACCCGCCACATCACCAAAGTCAACTCAACGTGTGTCCCCACCAGAGAGGTTGTCCTACCATTGGTGGTCTAGAAACTGACATGGAAGGCGGAGGCAGCAACTGAGCTCATTCCTGAAGCTCAGGGAGGTGGTCAAAATCTTGGGCCTTGTCCACATGTATTTTGATGTCACCTAGACATCGCTTGGACGTGGCCCCGATTGACTCAGATGTGCTCGAACGTGACCTAGATGTGGCTCAGCTGTCTAGTCCCTGAGCTTACCGGGGGTGAAATGACCCTGATTTGGGACAAAGACACACTCTGGACTGCAGGATTCACAGTTTATTGATTGTAGGGAGGGGCAGACTACAGCGCTGGCTCCTACACTCACACTGAGACAGTCTTCTCTGGAGGCCACAGTTCAGGTCTTCACTGGAAGAGAGGAAAGTGGGCTGAGGTTCTAAGAGGAGGCTGGGGTGACCTCAAGGGCTTCCTGGAATTGGAGGAGAAAAGTCAAAAAAGTTAAAAAAAATTATTTATTTATTTGACTGCAACGGGTCTTAGCTGTGGCCTGTGGGATCTAGTTCCCTGACCAGGGATTGAACCTGTGCCCCCTGCATTGAGAGCACGGAGTCCTAGCCACTGAATAGCCAGGGAAGTCCCCGCGAAACATTTTTTTAATATTCTGCCCTGTTGTGGCTTATGGTGGTTTGTCCTCCACCAGGTGACCGCTAACATTGGGAGTCAGGACCCTGACCTCATAAAGGCTTCTTGGAGAGGTCAGAGTAGGAGGGTCTGTGTGTGACCAGTGACACTATGCAGGGGTCTGGGACATGGATGAAGTATCCGGGTGCACAGCTTGGGATTATATAGGGCAAGTGTCTCCACCCCAGCAGATCACCAAATCTCTCAAGAAGTTTCATCAAGTGTAGATTCTGACTGTGTCCATTGGATCCTAGGCAGCTAACATTTTTAACAACACTCTGATTTTTTGGAGGAAACTAAGTGTGATACGAGGAATGGAACCTATTAGATTCTCCCCAAAATTTCTATTATGATAATTTTCAAATATGTAGCAAAGTTGAAAAAATTTTATGGTGAATATTTGTATACTCATCACCTAGGTTCTACCATTAACTTTTTTCAAACTGTACTTTTTATCTCAGATCTACCCATTTATTCATTCCTTTGACTAGATTTTAAAACATAGGACTATAAACAGGGTATCAGTGTGCTGCTAGTCCAAAACAAAGGAACAGAGCAAAACAGGAAATTTGGAGAAAACATAAAAAAAAACAAGAGTGAAATGATACCTTTCCAACCCAAACTGCCAATGATGAATTATGGTTTGCAACTTGATTAAAAAAAAAAAGAAGAGAAAGTTGCTAAATGCCCCCTAATAAGAGATACATGAAATACACTAAGCTCTAGTCACCCAGTTATATGGACACCAGTTGTCCATCCAACATGAATTAAGTGCAGCACGTGTCTTCGATAAACTGCTTATGTGATAATTGAATCATTTTATGTAATAGTTCACTAGTGCATGACCTGTGTATTCAGACATCCCTGGCTAGAAATAGGCAGAGCTGGATTTGAACCAGTTCTTTGGTCCCTGAATCTAGACTTAGCCTCTTTTGTTATCATGCAAAACATGTGATCATAATTCTCCATCAAAGCCAGCTGACGTATGGACAGATTTTGAGGGTGGGCAGCTGAAAATGAGTCAAATGTCAACATGTCTTTGGGGCCAGTTAACAAAGCCTCTTTCCCTTCCCCCTGTCTGAATGACAGGTAGGATGGAAAAGGCTGGAGGCACATGACCCCAGACTAGGACAGTCACCCTCTTCCACTTACAGACTAGGACACAGGACCCTGAGAGGAGATGGGACTTGCCCAACGTCCTCCATAAGTGACCAGAGGAGCTAGGATTGAAAGCAGCCCCTATCTCCCATCCCAGGGCTCTCCCTCTGACTGTGTCCTCCCTGGGGGAAGGTGTTTAACTCCACTCACCTTGGTCAGAGACAACGAAAACGACTTAAATCCCAAGTCTTTCACCATTGACACTGGGATCCCAGATCTTAATTTGCCTGAAATCACAAATGTGGTCAGAGACTTGTGAGCTGGTGGTGGGTTTGGGCAGCTGTCGGTGGGCTCACAGTTCCTGCACCTGGTACGCCTGATTCCGACTTCTGCCTCTGCTTCCTGTCCTCTGACCCTGGCATCCACCCTCCCTCACCTCCCCACTCTTTGCCTCCAGCTCCAGCTTTTGGCTGCTCCAAAGGGCACCCTCACATCCTCTCACACTCCTGCTCAAGAACCACCAGGGGCTCCCATCATCTACAGCAGAGGGGCTTATACTTTGAGATTTCTCACTCTAATAAAACAAAAACATGAAAAAAGCAGGGTGGACATAGGTTACCAGTTCACCCGCCCCCATGACCTGAGGTTCAATAAGAATAATTCCCCCTTTTCTCTTGGCTTCCTTCACTAGTGACACAAATAGCAATGCCAGCCATAGCCAACAACAGCAAGAACTGTTGGGTACTGGCTGTGTCAGGCGCCCCCTCGCTTCTCTGTAAAAGCATCTTTTTTATGCCTCTGAGGAAGGTGTTGCTATTTCCCCACTTTACAGATGGAGAAACTGAGGCTGAGGATGATAAGGTAGTTTGTTCAAGGCCAGGCAGCCAGCAGAAGAATCAGCACCAGAGCCCAGGTGTATCAGAAGTCCATTGAGCATGCCCTGGTTGTCTGTTTCCACTTCTGTCTCTCTCCTGCTGTTAGCCCGTGAGCCTGGGGCATTGCCTGCACCCTCAGTGGATGCCTAAGTTCTGGCATGAGTGAGCAAACTGGGCTGGGGTGTTGGAGATGGGAGAGCTCATTTCCAGCTGGATGACCCGGATGGCTTCCTGGAGGAGGCGGAATTCAAACAAAGCTCTGAGGATAGGTGGAAAATAAGTGAAAGGGGCCCCACACGGAGACACAGGCAGGAAAGGTAAAGTGCCTGCTCTCAATGTCCCGGGGAGCAGGGAATCAGACAGCAAAGGGACGCACCATTCTCGTTTGGCAGCAGGATGGAGGTGAGGATCTCGGTGGTGATGTTGTTCAGAAGTTTAGGCTGTGAAAGAGAAATGGCTTCATCACCCTGGCTGAGAATCTGAAGTCCTCTCAGCCATTCCTCAGATGGGCATGGCCCTGCCCTGTGGTGAGGGCAGCAGGTGAAGATGCTGAATCACAGGTTCCCTGCTGGTCAGAGCTGCAAGGGCTCAAGGGTCAGACATGCTGTGGGGGGAACAAACCAACCTGCCCTAGATCAGGCAGGTGGGGAGACTGGGGTACATTCTGGGATGCATACTGGGCCCCCAGTCTCTAGGGCTCCACTGCTCTGTTCCAACAGAATTCTCCAAAGGAATTTCATCCTGTTTCCTGAGTTTTTGACTTCTCAAAGGAAGCCAGAAGTCCCGATTTTCATGTGGAAACCACCCCATTAAAAATATTTAAAAAAGAATTAAGAGGCAAAACAAAAGGGTGGAAAAATATGCCTCCCCCACCCAAACAAAGAAACAAATATCCCTCCATGGCAGAAGAGAGGATTCAGCCAATTTGAGATCTCTGATTCATTTTGACTCTTGAGGTAAACAGGATTCAGGAAAAGGGGCTGCCCAGGGTCACTGAGATGAGTCTATATGAGCAAAATGTGTTATAAAATAGATTTGCTTTCTAATTTATGGTCAAAACTTTACAGAAGGTAAGTCTGTGTGTATCTGTGTGTTTGCAAATGTGTAGACTCTCAGCTGTATCTGGCTTACAGTAGGTGCTCAGTAAACACCTGAGCCAGGAAGTTGGACTTTGTGGCTAAGATCGGGGAGGCTGGCCCGCTCACCATGGAGCTGCCCATGGGGACCTTGTTCAAAGCCATTCCTAGGCACTGTCTCCTTTTGAGATGGATCATCCTGGGCAATCTCTTGCATCCGCAAGGAAAATCTGTTCATACTCACTTTGAACACGCCAATGTCTGAGTTCATCAGGTGGATCCGATCAGCTCTGCAAGAGAAGATGCCCATGAGGCTGGTCCCTTGGAGTCGCATCCATTCATTCATCCATCCATTCATTCAACAACTATTTACTGAGCACCTACTATGCACCAGACACGGTGCAGGCTCTGGATACAGCAGGGACCCACATAAAAGCCTTGCTTCATGAGCTTACATTATAATGCCCTCATACACTGGAATGAGCTTACATTGTAATGTGTGGGGGAAGCGGAGGAGATAGCAAACATATAGTTGCCAAAAAAGCAGGCAGAAAGATCACCCCCAGGAGTGAAGACCATGGCGAATGGAGGAGGCCATCCAGGCAAGGCGGCCTTTCACTTTCTGCCCATCCCGAAGCAGCCTTCACTCAACACTCACACCCCAGAGGTTTAAGATACTGGGTGTTTAAAGAAAGCAGTGGTCACCTGGCAGACTCATTTCCATCTCCAGAACCTTCTCAGTGATTTTTATATTTACCTGATTTCATTAAAGCTGAGCACAAGTAGATTATTTTCGGTGTAAAACTGAAGGTCCGAGGAGGCTTCCTGCAACAAGAGAAACCCAGGACCCATTTATTTAGAGGATTTTTGTCAGGGGTTGGGTGTGGGGCTTTGCACGGAAGCTCCGGAGTTAAGCTGACATGGTCTGAATCTCAGCTGTTGGCTGTGACCTTGGGAAAGGGTCTGACCTCTGTGGGCCTCAGATTCCTTCTCTATGGGTACAGGGCTGGTACCTGTACCCATGCCCCAATGAAAAGGTTGCACATAGGATTGCTGATGATGACAATGATGACAGTAGCCAATATCCACGGGAGCCCTCCTTGTGTCAGATGGTGTTTTATGAGCTTTATCTGATTATCTCCTTTTATCCTCATGACTCTGTGAAATAAGTCCTATTATTATCCCATTGTAGAGGTGTGTAAACTGAGGGACAGGCAGGATGGTGACTGTTAACCGGTTGTTATTATTGCAAAAGTCAGAAACTAAGCCAGCCTCAAACACAGGTAGATATATCCAGCATCTTGACCCTTAGACTCAGGTGAGTTGAGTACTAGGCTCCGGGGCAGCTGTACCCAGAGAACAGACTTCTCTGGCAGGCCTGGACTTGGAGGCCTTTTCTTAATTTTTAATTCTTTTTAGGCTATGCCAGGTGGAATGCTTTTGAACTGTGGTGCTTGAGAAGATCTTGGGAGTCCCTTGGACAGCAAGGAGATCAAGCTAGTCAATCCTAAAGAAAATCAACCCTGAATATTCATTGGAAGGACTGATTCTGAAGCTGAAGTTCCAACACTTTGGCCACTTGGTGTGAAGAGCCGACTCACTGGAAAAGGCCCTGACACTGGGAAAGATTGAGGGCAGGAGGAGAAGGAAGTGGCAGAGGATGAGATGGTTGGATGGCACCATTGACTCAATGGACACGAGTTTGAACAAACTCCAGGAGGTAGTGAAGGATAGGGAAGCCTGGCATGCTGTAGTCCATGGGGTGGCAAAGAGTCGGACACGACTGAGCGACTGAACAACATGTGGGTCTTAGTTCCCTGACCAAGGATGGTGGCCTTTGAAAAGTGCCTGCTATTGGCCACGGAGGGCACGTCCCCAGGGAGTGAGGCTGGCTGGGGTCAGTCCCTTCTCCCTGCTTGTCGGGGGATCAGGGGACCCCCGCACCCCCACGGGAAGCCAGGGCTCCATGCACCCTGTAGTTGTGTGAGTGGGGCCCCATGACAAGGCGCGTGGACAGCTTGCCCAGGGCCTGCAGCTACCCTCCTGGAAGGAGAGGGTAACTTTGGCCTCCGACAACCGGGTGCTGTCCATTCTCCTTGGCTTGGCATGGAAGGCCTCGCTTATCCAGGGCCCAACCTTGGATCTTGCCTTGTCTCTTCCTTCCCCTTGTCCTCTGTAGGATGCAGTTGGTGCCCTACTCAGATCCCCCTTTTTTAGGTGGGGCGCCCATTCCTCAGCTGCTGAGTGTCGCTGCTGCCAACAGTTCCCCGCCGTTCCCTGATCTGAGGACCTGCCTTTGCTGGATCGACCTTGCTGGGAGATTGTGTTCTTCCTACTTTGGGGGCATTTAGTGACCAGTGACTGACAGACAAGGGCGTACAAGAGGCCGGCCTTCTTGTTTCAGCCTGGGCTCAACCCCGTGGTGCCACCATGCTCCAGAGCTCACTGTGGGATGAAGCAGAAGCCAGCTTCCAGGTGAGGCTACATCCTTGCTTGGTCCTTCTCCTGGGAGCTCTCCCCTAGTACAGCACTTTTCTAAGGGTCTTTGTCTTGGGCCTGTTTCTAGGGACCCTACCTAAGATATCTTTTACTGGGCCGGTCCTTTGATGAGCCCACCCCCAGATCTTTATCCAGAGGGTCCTTCTAAATGGTAGCTCTGAGATCTGACCTGCCTTGGTTACTGGGAAAAGCAATTCAGAACTTACTTGGAGATGATTTACTTCTGTTCATCCTTTGGAAGAGGAAGAGGAATTATCCCTTTTCTCTCTAGGCCTGTGGTTTGGATACAGCCAACCCCAATCTCCCAGTGTAGGGTGTGTGTGTGTGTGTGTGTGTGTGTGTGTGTGTGTGTGTGTCTCAGCTCAGGAAATTTACATATTTCATTTTTATGGTCACACTGATTGGTTCGTGAGTGAGCATTTGACCCTAAGTAATCCAGTGAGAGTCAGCTTTGGAACTTTTGCTGGAATTACTGGGAAAGAGAAGTTTTTCCATTGAGGTTGCCAAGCTGATAGGTTATAAGCCTGATGTGGCTTAGGGGCACTTCCAAGAAGGGACAAACTGCCTGAGGATGAAGGCAGCACAGAGGAAAACAAGGCTGCCAGATGGGAAGAGAGAAGAATGAAGATGACATTGTTTGAACACCTGATGCAGTTATTCCGGAAACCAACACTGACCTGGACTTTTCAGGTATATGAGCTACTGCAATTCCTTTTGTGCATGTGAATTAAATGTCTGCCCAAAGATTCTGACTGATTAAGAGTTGTGCCCCCAAAGTCCCAGATTCTTGGTTCAAAATTCCCTTCCCCTAGCTCCGTGAGGTAACAAGAGTGGTGGAAGTGTTTAGCAAAGCAAGAGGGGGCGAACAAGAACAGCGAACAGGGGGCTTCCCTAGGTTGCTGCCAACGTCTCAGACAACTGAACTCACGATGCCCAGGGTGAAGAGGGGGCGGCTGTCTTTATCATTGGCGAATATTTCCAGCACGATCAGTTGGGCCACCTTGGCATTGCCCTGGTCCAGAATGAGCACTGGGGCCGTCTGACTCAGGATCTTCACGATCTGTGTGGGCCCCAGCTGCTTTGCTGCCTGGAAGGACATCAGACCCATATGAGGCCCCCCAAGTGCCTGCCCATAGGCCACGAGCCCCATGTGGTCCCATGAGACCTGGCCGCTGCCCACCTTCCTGGCCTCCCCCATTCCTCTCTGGGCTTCCTCAGATCCTAGAATAAATTGTTGTTCTGCCCATCTCACAGTCTTTGGTTTGACTTCTCCCTCCGTCTGGAAAACGTTTTCCTTCAGGGAAGCCCTCCCTCATCTCCCAGGCTGGTTCAGACACCCTGGCAGTTCTCCTATAACCCCTAGAATCTATCTGTCCTTTGTCATCACTAACTGTCCCGTCAGATTGAAATCTCCATGAGAACAGGGAGCAGTGTGTTACAGTCACCAGCGCTGGGGGGACAGAGTGGTCCCACACCTCCCTCCCTCCCCAGAGACCAGCGGACAGACCACAGCAAACACCCTCCAGGCTGCAGATGGCAAATGGACCAACCGTTTCGTCGATCGCCTTGATGCTTGACCTCAGCTGGCGGGCTACCTCAGGAAGCTGAGGAAGAGAGGAGGTCAGAGCTGGTCAGCTGGTGGGGAGAGGAGAGACACACCTCCAGCAGTCCTGCTGCCGGGATCCCCCAAACCCCAGAGAAGCTGGGAGAGTCTGATGGCAAGTGCACGTGTCTGCTCCTGGTGGGAAACAGCCTCTATGTCAGTGGCTGTGCGGAATGAAGTCCCAGCCAGCCTGGACGTTCTGTGGATTGGTGGTGCCTGTGGGTCTGCGGGCAGCTTCCTGTTCTCAGAGGACACAGAGAAGCGACCCAATTCTTACCAGAGTCGTGAATGTGGTTGCTGGTGACCACGCCCCTTACCCTGTCATTCCAGCCCCTCGCCCTGACTTCTACTCCCCAAGAGCTTGGTGATCTGTCAGCTGACTTAAAGTCCTGCCCTGCTCCCATATCTTTGGGCCAACCCCTCTGTTGTGCTGGGTTAATAAGGATTCCGAGGCTGCGACAGAATCCAGGCTCAACAGGCAGGAGGGCCCTGGGAGATGAGCGATGTCTGCCGTGGGCCCTGCAGTGGACGGCAGCAGTGCATCGCTGTCCCCGGGCCAGTCAATATCTAAGATGCCCTTTGGACAGGACTGTTATCTGACAGAGGAAGCAGGTGTTTCAGGTTCCAGGAAGGCAGAACTAGGACTGGCACTGGATGTTACAGGAGGCTTTCAGCTTTCTAGTTATATATATGTCAGAGGCAGGCTCTGTTCAAGGAAGGAGTGAGCTCTCCATTACTGGTAGTATGTAAATCAATCCTGAAAGGAGGCTCCTGCTTGGGGGGGGGGGCGGGCAGGGGCGGTCCTTACACCCTCTTTGATTCAGAAAATCCCCATGATACAGCAGGGTTGGCTTCAGGCTCTGTTCCATGCTGAGACTTACCACATAGTCCAACTGGACTGTGAGTTTTCCTGAATGGAGCAAGACAGCTATGATACTGACCACCACGTCCCTCCTCACGGTGAGCCTGAAAGGGGTCTGGTTCAGGGTGGGCAGATTCAGGGAATCCCCAGCAACACTGAACAGCTTAGTCACGTTTCCTTCTGAGTTGAACAACCTGGCCTGCAGAGACACAGAGCAGAGAGAATTTAAGCTCCACAGTGTATCTAGTAATAACCTAGAAGGAAATGACACCCTCCAGCCTGTTTTTCTTTTTGCAGTTGCCTCCAGGAAGCTTAGCCTGGAAGTCAGGGCCTTGCTGTTGTAGATGAAGAGCTGTCTCAGCTACTTAGCAACACCTACCCCATCTGCACCCCTCAAGTAATCTCCGGTTTTTAAAAAATCTAGATGTCTTGTTTGGTACTTAGGTTTCAACTTCTCAGACACCCCAGAAACCCTTTAGATGAAGAGAAAATCTAAGACTGCAGCAGAAGGGGTGGAAATGTTTGATGCTGCAGTTTTCCAGGGGTCCATGAAAACGGGTCTGAGTTTCACGCTGCCTTGCTTGGCCTGGTCCCAGAGGGTGTCCAGACCCTGTGTGGTGGGTGGCTCCATATTTTAGAAAGAACTGATGGTTACTGGGCGCCTCCTGCCTGCCAGGCCCCATGTGGTATCGTTTCCTCCTCTCCTTAATGACTGTGTTCTTACATTTTACAAATGAGGAATTTGAGGATCAGAGAGGTGAAGAAACTTATCCCAAATCACACAGCCAGAGAGTTTTGGAGCTGGAAGAGAAATTTAGATCTGTGTGGTCCTCCATGATGTGTCTGGGCTCCTGTTCAGAATCACCAGATATTTGAGGATTGTCAGGGGTTTGCCTGAGAGAAAGACCAAGAGTCCCTCACAATCTGGCCCCTGATGGTGGAAATCAAGGCTGGAGGAGACTGGGTCATTGAGGTCGATATTCTGTGTGTGGCCCGTACATTCCAGCTGCTGACTATTCTTTGCCAGAATGGTTTACGGGGGACGTGGTCAGCCTGTTGAAACTTTTCTAAGTCCGCCTGTATGTACTGTGACCCATGTTTTCTCACCTGAAGCAGACCAATGGTCTCTGACTGCTGGTGGTCAGAGAAGGGAAGGAATGTCCCCACTTTCCCCTGGAGGTCCCATGACACTCACCCCCAGGATGAGATGGACAACACTGTGGTCGATGACAGGAGAAATAAAATCAAGCTTCAGGTGCTCAGAGTTGAGAGACATGGGCACTGCTCAGGGAGAAGAAAATTCTGTGAGGGTGGAGGGCTGTACTGGATGGCTTGGTGGGAAGTTGCTTTTGGCTGAAGCACCATTTTTGCACCAGGAAGGGGGGAGTGTAGGGGTAGGAGCAGGAGTCATGATGATGTTGAAAAGGACAATGATAAAAATGATGAGATACTGACTGACATTTATCAAGCACCCGGTAATGCATTAAACTGTATACATGTTAGCTCATGGAATCCCACAAACCCTTAGGTCCTGCTCTTACCCTCATTTCACAGATAGAGAAACCAAGGCTCAGAAAAGTGACATGACTTGCTCAAGGGTATACTGTAAAAGGATCTGGACTCAGCTGGGCCTATGTCAACATTTTGGTTTGAAACAAAAGTGACCTATTGTTTATATCTCTCCACCTTCCCTACCAGTCTGATCTGTGTTCTCCCCCAGGCAGGGTCTGGATCTGTCTTGTCCCTTGAGTCCTCCTTGGGATTCCCCACTTGGCCACCAGGTGGCGATGGCGTCTCATCTGCCCTGGCAGTTGGGTGGAGAACAGAGACCAGGGCGGGATGTGGAAAGTTCGTTCCTTGGTCTGCCTGCTTCTGGGAGAGCCTGTGGAGCCCGGGGAGCCTGGGGAACCCTCCCGCTCTGCCCCTAGGGAACAGAGGGGCTGGATAGACTTGGGGTTCTTGCCCTAGTAGCTTTGGCTAGCCTCTTCCCACCTTTGAACCTCAGTTTCCTCATCTTAAAATGGGGAAAGTGAAAGTCGCTCAGGCCTGCCTGACTCTTTGCAATCCCATGGACTATATAGTCCCTGGAATTCTCCAGGCCAAAAATGGGGAGGCAGTAGTATGCTTGCCCTGTAGATTGTACAGGGCTGATACCTAGTAAAGTTAGCTCAGATCTGAATAAACCAGACTTGAAACTTACAGAATTGAGTTATCACTAATTCCTCCTGTGAACTGGGACAAATGATTTCATTTCTGAGCCTCAGTTTCCTTATCTGTTAAGTAGGATAATGATTGCTACCTCATGGAGTTGTCTGAACGGTCAGTGAAGCAGTGTAAATAAAATACTCAGCCCAAGGACTTGGCCCAAAGTAGGTGCTCTATACATGATGAAAACCTATTGATTCCATTCTCCTCTTCCCAGTCCTCTCTGGTGGCTCTTTGAATGAGCCTCTTCAGATCCCCAAAGAGTAGATGGTAGAGTTTTCTTCTCCCCACCAATCCCCTCTCTGAGGGGCCCAAGAATTCAGACTTTCACTGTGAAGGGTCTGAGGATACAATTTGTTTCTTTCCTTGATCCCTCTTCTCTGATAGCCCACAGTAGTCTCTGTATCATCCTTCCATCCATCCATCCATCCAACTATCCATCCATCCAACCATCCAACCATCCATCTACCCATCCATCCAGCACACATCTGTTGCACCTCTCTGTGCCAGGCAGAGCACCTGCCATGTACCAGGCACTCTCCCATAAAATTTGAATCCTCACTAACAATCCTGGAGGTAGGGATGTATAAGCCTGCTTTTTCAAAGCCATGGAACAAATCAGTGGCAGAACTGGAATTTGATCTTGGGTTTATCTGGGGCACCCACTGACTCACATAGAAACTTGCATGTACTATGTACTCAGGAAATCACAGCTGTGGTGATTTCCTGTCTGTTTATCCTGGGCAGAGATCAGATGATGCTTGTCCCTCTTGCTACCGGGCTGAGTTGCTGCTCAGGCCTGACCAGGGGAGGCTTGCCTTGGGCACAGACAGTGCTTGGAGGTCAGCGCAGCAGTCAAGGAAAAAGGAGAGTGGTGCACCTACCCTTCGTCAGGTTCAGGAGTTCCCCACGCATGTTCTCAAAGGCCGCCTTGAGCACAGGACACAGCTGCAACAGCACACATGAGGGCCTCCATCAGCCAGGGTCAGCACACAGCCCCAGTGACTCGTGCCCAGCTCACCTGGGCTGAGTCCCCCCCTGTGCCCACGGCCAGCCAAGTTTTCACCCATGTGCTTGAGGACTCAGTGGTGCGTCCACTCCCCCAACCATCACCGCTGCTCAGAGATCACCGCAGCTTCTGGTGTCACCTGCGGTCTTTGCAATGATTTGTTACTTGCCCTGTGTCCACGTGTGTCTGACCTGCCAGCTGTCCTCCCTATGAGATTCATTGTATTCACAAGAGCCCACGTTTCCCATAAGAGGGAAGTGCAGAATGCGTTCCTTCATTCACTTCTTCAGTCAAATTCCAGCAGTTCTCAGTAGAGGTGGTTTTGTCTCCCAAGAGACATTTGGAAATTTCTGAAGACAGTTTCAGTCGTCGCAGTTTACTGGGTAGTGTTACTAGAGTCTAGTGGGTGGAGGCCAAGGATGATACTAAACATCGTGCAGGACATGGGACAACCCCCGCAACGAGAATTATGGGGACCAAATGTCCCAGTGACAACCCCAGCCTCAGCTGTTCTGCTTGGGAAGAAAGTTAAACATTCAACTCACTTGATCCTGGGGCCCAAAGGCCTTGCTCCCTTGTCCTAAGCAGCCTATTTTCCAGGGCAGTGCTCTGAGACCCTGCCATTTTGTCTTAGGTTATAATTCCCCAGTGAAGAATCTTCTGGTTGGCCACCTATTGCTACTTTTGAGAAATGACTCCTCACTTTGATAAATGTTAAGTTTTCCTATGAAAAGCCAGTTCCCTTCTCCAGCTGCTTTGCCAACCCTGAACCCAGGGAGGATGGAGTTGGGCTCAGGGACTCCCAACATATTCTGCCTGTTCCTCGTGGGAAAGGTGCCCCTGGCCCCCTCTGCACCCCCTCCCATAAATCCCCTCCCTTTAGCTCCACCCCTGGGTCTCAACCATGGCGACATGCTAAAATCCTCCTCTGGGGGAGCTAGAATCCTCTGAGATACCAGGGCCCCACCAGACCAATTAAATCTCTGAGGTCGAGCCCTGATATCTGTGTTTTTAAAAAGCCCTCCCAGGAAGTTCTGACGGGCAGCTGGCATTGCGGCCCACAATTAAAGGGGCTCTAGCATTTTCTAGGTGGGCTCCTGCCAGATTTAAACATGCTGCCCCCTTCCTTTCATGCCACTTGAAATATTCACAGGGGGTAGCTTCAAATCCAGTGATTCATGGTGGGAAATCATGATGATTGATGGAAGGCCAGTTTTCTCAAATTGTTCCCTGGATTTGGCTTTTCACCCTTAAAAGCAGGTATTTCCCCAAATTGTTTCTCAGTTTTTCAAATTGCTCTCTGTATTCGGCTTTTCACTCTTAAAAACAGGCTGTTATGCAAAGAACATTTTATAATCCCAGGTTCTTGCTATCTTTTCTAGTGGAAGATATATTTTTAGCTAGTAAAGTATAATGCCAGTTAAAATGTGATTTTGCCAGAGGCTGGGGAAAAAAATTTCCAGCTGAGCCCTACTTTAAGAAACTGTCACCTTTAAGTAGAAGAAAAATTTCTTTAAAAAAAAAAACTCACGTAAGTAAAGCTAAGTTTTACAAAATCATTCCTTTCAGAAGGCTCTCTGGAAAGGTTTTAGAAAGCATTAAATAGGACTTCCCTGGTGATACAGCAGATAAGACTCTGCTTGTCAATGCAGGAGACACAGGTTTGATCCCTGGTCTGGGAAAATTCCACATGCTGGAAGCATATTAGCTTGTGCACCACAGCTATTGAGCCTGCACTCTAGAGCTTGTGAGCTGCAACTACTGGAGGCCATGTGCCTAGAGCCTGTGCTCTGCAACAAGAGAAGCCTCCACAAGAGGTCCATGAGCTGCAACTAGTGGCCCCCGCTCATTGCAACTAGAGAACGCCTTCATACGGCAATGAAGACCCAGAGCAGCCAAAAAATGAAACAAACAAATAAAAATTTAAAGGATTAAATATGGTGTAGCTATTAAAATAGTTATGACTATCATACAGTGGTATAGGAAATAGATATCACTTAGAGGATATCAAATAATACTGATGCTGAGTGCAGCCACATAAAAATATGAGTGCAGATGGAGGGAGATTTGGAAAACAATATACAGAAGAAAAAATAGATGCTAAGTTCAGGTAGGAGGATTATGGGTATTTTTCTCCCAAAGGTTTAGTTATTATATTGTGTTTTTCAGTCAAAAAGTTTTATTATAAAAATATATTAATTATCTGACAAGGTATTTTTAAACCCAGGAGACCCACTGTTGTGAACACATCTTGGAATTCACAGTGACAATCAATGGTCATAATGGCAGATAAATCCAACTTATTGAGTTTTAGCTAATCTGTGACATATAAGGGACATAAAAAGGGAGATGGACTCGTGTTCACTGACTCGGAAAATTAAATCCAACAAGACCTGCTGGGTAACAACCTCCTGATGACATAACCAGCGTAGTGTGGGACCCTGGTGTGCTAGAGCCAGCTTGAATCAATTTTTGAGAATCAAGTGCTAAATTTTCAGGAATTTCTGAGCTTGGTGCTAAATCTGACATTATAAAAATCAAGTTGTATACACTTACAATTAAGTAAGTTATGCTAAGAGCAAAGTCAACTCAAAACTCATTACTTCCTAGTTATTCTGTTCTATTTTACCATTATCCATTGCTCTTGAGGTTATTTATGTCTATTATATCGGCATGGTGGAAACACCATCCAATAATGTGCAACTAAGCATCCCTTCCTGACCCTGCTCAAATGTTTGTCCCAATGTCTGCTCAGTGAATTCACACTAGTAGTTTGAAATTGGCAACAGAAGGGATGTTTACATCAGGGAAGTCAGGGAATGCTACAAACCAGGGCTCCCTTCCTCCAATCGCTCCTGAGTCGATTGTTAACAATTTATCAGCACATCACTGTTCAAGGTCCCCTGGCTGCCTTTTGGCAGTTTCATTACCTTGACCACAAGGATCCACTGCTGAAAGAGTGACCCAAGCCCAGCAACTTCCCACTCAAAGGAGACACAGATCCCTTAGCACCAGCCTGCAGTTCCACCTCTGACTCCCAGGGGGCCAGGCTTCACAGGCCAGAGAGACCCTGACTCTACTTACCTCGCTTTTCACCAGTTTGGGGAGGGCTGGCGTCAGAAGGCTTATGACCTTGTCGGCTAAGCAGTTGAGCAGGAAGGAGAGCCTTCGCAGGAGGAGAAGAGGAGAGAGATGAGGTGGGTCAGGGATGATCACCTCTCCCCTGTGTTACAGAAGGCAAGACCAAGTCCAACAAAGGAAGGAACTTGCCCAAGGCACAGGGCGTGTTGGAGACAGGGCTGGATGTGGCCCCTGAGCCTGGTGAAGGCGGTGGCAGATGGTTCTCAGGGACATGGGCTGGGCATTGTCTTTAGGAACATTATCTGGACACTGGAATGAAGGCAGTGGGCATATCCCCCGTTCTCCTGCTAAGGAGGGATGGAGGGAAGCATCTTTGAGCAGCTGCTGTGTGCCCTGCACTCAGTTGGGTACTAGAGGACACTGCCCGATCTCATCCTCTCACTGTGGAGGTGTGGCACGGGGAGGTGACTTGTCCAGAATGTTGCCTGGACAGTAAATGCGAGAGTTGCATTATGCTCGCCTGACTCCATAGTTGAGACCCATGAAGGCACCCAAGCCTGCCAGTGGTGGTTTGGAGCCCAGAAAAGAGCCTCCTCTCCACTTTCAAATGTTTGTTCCAATTTCCGGCACAATGACTGAAATCCCATCATTATTGCTTCACCCTTGAGCTCTCTTTGGTGTCACAGATTTCCTGAAAGGAGCCCCAAACCAGGAATCAGGAGGGAAAAGTCCCTTTCTTTCTGAGGGCCTCAGTGTTCTCCATCTGTAAAATGGGTCCAGGGCACCACCTGGCTTCCCTCCCAGGTGTGCAAGGGGCCCGGTGAGAGGTGGCGGCACTCACTTGTGCACCAGGCTGATGCGCAGGCTCCCGCTGGTGTTGGAGCACTCGCTGAGGGCCAGGTGGGCATGGTCCTTCTCGCTAGTCTCCACGTGGATGATGGCTTGGGCCTCCACCTCTATGTGCAGCTCCACTATGGTCTTGAAAAGGGGCCTGGGAGTGGAGGAGCCCCATGCTGTGAGCTCCAGCCCAGCCTGAGGTTGGATCAAGCCGCAATTGCTGTCCACCTCTGTCTCCTGCCGTTTGCTCCTCCCTTCTCAGGCTCCATGCTGGGTCCTCCTCATCCCCTCATGTGTATACCTCACTGTGTCCCAGGCTCAGTGTCTGGATTCCTTTTCTGATTTAAATCCTCTACATATGCCAGCTTCTGAACAAACCTAACTTCTTTCTCAAATGTCTTACCAGCATCTCAGATTTAACGTGTATATGAACAGAGGCGCCTGGCGGGCTACAGTCCATAGGCTCGCAAAGAGTTGGACACCGCTGAGCAACTAATACACACAAACTGAACTACGGATCCTTCCCCAATCCTTCTCCTCTCTTGATCTTTCCTGCCTTGTTTGCTGGCCACTCCATGCTGTCTTGACCCTTCAGCTTCCCCACCACCCTAGCCCTACCCCGAGCCCTAATTGAATCCGTAAGCAAACCCTCTTGTGTCCTCCAAGACATATTTGGAATCCAGCTTCTTCTCACTACCTTCCTGCTCCTAAACCCTGGTCCACACTCTTATTGTCTCCTCCTGAATTATTACAGTGGCTTCTGGATAACCTCCCTGCCTCCACCCTTGCCCCCACACACAGCAGCCAGGAGGCTTCTTGAAGAATGTGAAATCACGTCACATCCCTCCTCTGCTCAGAGCCCTGCGTGACTCCTGTCTTCCTTGGTAAAACCAAGTCCTCACCTTGGCCCACAGGCCCTTTACGATCTGGCCCCAGCGGCCTGCCGGCCTGACCTCCCACCAGGCTGTCTCCTCCTGCTGTCTCCTCCCCTCCCTCCTTAGGCTACTCTGTGAACCAGGCATGCACTCTTGCCTGAGGGCCTTTGCCCTTACTCTGCCCTCTGCTTGGAACTCTCTTTTCCTGCATGGAGGATGGGGGTGGGGAGAATGAGTGGAAGAAACTGTCCGGCTCGCAGTGCCCGACCCAGGGGACACTCACGTGTTGAATCCAGCCACTATTTCCAGGGGGACCTTGACCATCAGCTGCCGGCTGTCGGCCAGGGGCTGCACCTGCAGCTGACGGATGCTGGCTGAGGTGACTTTCAGCCTGGACATGACACGGGAGGGTTGAGTTTCATGCTTCGTATTCAAATGAGCATCATCCCCAGACTGGTCCCCATCTTAGCTGTCCCCCAAAGTGTCCAGGAGGCAGCTGGACCCAAGCCCTGTCCGGACTCCCCTCGGCATGGTCTTGCTCCCCTCCCCCTCCTCACTGTCTGTAGCATTTCCATGGCTCCCCTCCTAACTCAGGAGATGAACCTGAGCTTCTGGGGCTGACCTGTAAGACCCTCTGTGCCCTGGCCCCTTTGACCTCTCCCCCTTGGCCTTGGGGTCTGAGCACCAGCCATTCTGACTCCCCCCCACCCTTTGCCTCTGCCAAGGCCAGTCTCTCTGCCCAAATGCCATTTCTTCTTGTCTCCTGGTGAGCATGGAGTCATTGGCTAACCTATCCCCACCACTGAGAAGCATCGTCTTTTCTCTTCATCTTCCCATCCCAGGCGATCTTCCTCTGGGGTCTTCCCTCTTAGGGTTCCTGGGTCCCTCTTATGGTTCTTGTTAACGCCTCTGGGAGCCTCTGAAGGAAAGGCTTTTTTTAATCCATCCTTCACGGTCAGGCACAGAGTTGACACCAACCAATGCTTGTTGACTGATCCCTTGAGCATGCAAAGTGTGTCCTGGGCAGAGGAGTGGGCAAAGAGCCAGCTCCCAGCTTGGTTCTGCTCCACTTACCAGAGGATTTGCTTCAGGATGGATTTCACCAGGTTGCCGGAAATGTCCCCGGACGACTCCTTCTCCAGGGCACTGAGCAGAGGCAGCTTCTGCAGGGTGTCGGTAACATCGTGATTCTTCAGTTTCTGGGTCAGCACTGGAGACAGATCCCAGGGATTAGGGTCCAGCAGGAGGGGCAAGGAGAATGGCTTGGTGGGGGCTCCAGGCTGGGAGGGGACATCACTCAGGGCTACTTGGACTGGGACATAAGGTGAGGGTAGGGATGGCTTCATTCTGAGGATGATGGTCCAGATGGACTATTTTCACATGGAGACTGTGAGTGGGCATGGATGGGACCATTCCCACCCTTGAACATTGCCAGCCTCCGCCAGGAGTGTTGGTCAGGCCACCTGGAGCAGAGACCTACATACCTCTCACTATCCACTGGCAAACACTCCAAGAGGCAGGGAGCTCCTAAGGCCTTGTTTGGGGCTGTTTTGCTGCTGAAACAAACTTGCTAATGATTCCCTGGCATCCACATCCCATGGGCCTGTTGCCCGAAGAGACCCAGGTGCTAGGTAGAGAAAGGAAGAGCCAGGAGCCCTGGGTTCTGGTCCCTGCTGTATGTCTCCCCTGATGACTGGAGCCCATTTGTCTTGTGTGACGAGCAGGTCAGAGTGCTGGAGAGCTGATGCTGAGAGCAGCATTGGAGAACAGCCCTCAGACAATGAATGACTGGTGGGAATTGGTGTACAAAGACCCTGCCTCCCTCCCGCCACCGCTGGGCAGGATGATGGATGTGTGTCCCCCGCTGTGTCCAAGCCAGCCTTGTTGTCTGCACTGTGACGATGGAGCTGGCCCCCACAAATACGCCTCCTTTGCCAGCCAGCGCACTGTTCAGTACTGGCTGTCGAGGTTCTGGAGGGACATGGAGGAGGGATAAGAAGCTTGGCCCTGGCATGCTCCTCTGCCTAGCTCCAGTCGTGTCACCTCCCAGGACTTTGGGCTGGGAGTTGAGTGGATTTCCTCGGGCATCCAGTGACCCCCGGGTCCCTCCTAGGAAGTTGCCAGAGACAGCTTCCCGGTGGATCAGTGGTAGTCCCTCCTGCAGAGAATTCCATTGGCTCCCTGGCAGGCAGTTCTCTGCCATCTGGCCTCAATCTGTCAACCAAGGACCGACTCTGACCTGGGACAGTTCGGGGAATTTCCCCACCATTCTGGGGGCTTCAACCTTCTCCCCCCATGAGTTCTTGGGGAGGATTCTCCCCACCAGGTTTTTTCTGTACTTGGATTTGAGCTTCTTGCTGCATCCCAACCCCTAGCGGATTTTTTGGCATTCTCTCTTTTTTCCTTCTTAGCTGGTTTCCCAGTGTTTCAGTTCTTGCCAATAATATCTGATACAAACCCATCTGTTGGACTTACTGTGTGGTTTCTGCCTTCTGACTGGCCCTGACTGACGCAGTTGCCCAGTGGGACTGAGCCCCAGTTCCCAGTGATAACTGGCTTGCCTTTACCTGACTTGCTTCCCACTCTTCTGCAGCTGTTGCCTGGGATCACCTCCAAAACCACCCCCTTGCACACAGCTCCTCGACTCAGACTCTGCTGCTGGGGAACCTAAATGGCTGCCCCTCTCCAAGCTCCTTCTGGCTAAAATTCCATGTGCTTGCAACTCAGTGTGGGCCCAGAGCATATGTGCCTCCCCCAGGAGTGCCTGGAGTTCTCAGCTCCCCTTCCATCCTAGTGGATCCATCCTCTCTAGTGGATATATATCTATCCTATATCCACAGGCTATAGTGCCTTTCAGCTGTGTAGGACCTGGCCCACGCACAGGCCACAGCCCAGGCCCACTGTATACAGAAGGTTGGTGTGTGCGCCAGTTGGACGGTTTTTGGTGTCACAGCTGGACCGAGGATGCCGCTAAACAACTAGAAGGCCCAGGACAGCATTCCCCCTATAACAAAGAGGTATTCAGTCCCCGAAGGCAGCAGTGCTGAGGCTGAGGACTTCAGCTGTAGAGGTCATTAAGCGGTTATCACTTTCTGTCTTATTGGATGATCCTGACAACCCAGGGAGCGGGGAGGCCCTCTTGCAGAGGAGGAAGCCAAAGCTCAGGGCACTGCCAGGGGCACAGAGCCGGAGCTTGATAAAGCTGAGCCTGGGGTGCAGGCAACCAGAATCCCAGCTGAAGGTGCTTGCTTTGGAGACTAGTTGCATACTAGGTCTAACCCAGAGGAGGGGCTCTGTCAACGGGGTATAGGCAAGAGCAGCCGGAGAGGCATTTGCATCATCGCATGTGGTGGCCGCATACTCCTTTGAGGGCTGTGGACCTCAGAGTAGTAGGTTTTAGAATCATGGCATTTAAAAAGGGATCTTGGAATCATAAATACTTGAGATCATAGACCCTTCCAACCTTTGTAACTCACCCTGTTGAATCTCACTCAAAACTTGAGATCCAACCATGCCTTGTATACCCCTAGTGATGGGGAACTCCCTCCCTCCCTTGGAGGGCTGCTCCACCTGCCCCCTTGCCTTGCGGTGATAAGGGCTGGGCGGCCAAGACTTACTCTGCTTGATGACTTCTGCGCTGAGACTGAGAACCACAGGAGGGCTTAAGGTGGCTCCTACCAGCTTGACTGCCAGCAAACCACAGAGGAAGGTGAGGGTCCACGGGTAGGCCATCTTCTTTGGGGTTGACAGGTGGCACGTGGCAGAACCTGGGATGAGCACAGAAGGCTCCATTAGCTGAGCAGAGAAGGCCCAGGCCAGGCCTGCCACACCTGGTGACTTGGGGTCATAAAGTCCAGGAGAGGCTGTTTAGTGAGATGGTTAAGAGAGTAGGCTCTGGAGCCTGACTGGGTCTCTGTGTCCTTTGACAATCAAATTAACCTCTCTGTGCCTCAGTTTTCTCATCTGGAAAATAGGCATCATGACTGCTACTTCATGGAGTCGAGATTAAATGAGATAATATCTAGAAAGCATTTAGCAATGTGCCTTTTGCATGGCAGGATTCCCAGGTGGTGCTAGTTGTAAAGGACCTGCCTGCCAGAGCAGGAGATGTAAGAGATTTGGGTTTGATCTCTGGGTTGGAAAGAAACCCTGGAGGAGAGTAGGGCAACCCGTTGCAGTATCCTTGTCTGGAGAATCCCATGGACAGAGGAGCCTGGTGGGCTACAGTCCATAGGGTCACAAAGACCTGAACACTACAGAAGAAACTTAGCATGCAAGCATGCTTTTGCAAGGTGAGCACTTGTTAAATATTAATTATTTTCTTACAGGACATCCACATTCAGTGCTCAGGACAAAACATTTTTGCTTCTGTTTTTTTTCCCCACCCATCACTGTGGCACTTAAAGCGCTCAACCTCAGCCAACTTCCCTCCCTGGGTTTCCCCTCTTGCTCTACGAAGTTCCAGTCATTCCAAGCTGCTTGAAGTTCCCAGAACAAACCCTGTTCTCTCCCATCTGGTCTTTGCCCTGCTCTTCCTGCTTCCTGCAATGCTGTCCCCCTTCCTTATCTGCCTGCTGAACTGTTCATTCTTGAAAACTCCACTCATGTGTCCCTTTCTCTGTAGAGATTTCCTTCTCCTGTAACCTGAGAGCCTGGACCACACTTGGAGAAAGGTCGCCCTGGGGGCTAGTGTGTGCCCAGGATGGGAAGTGCAGGTTGGAAGATGAGCATTCAGGTAGGAAGCAAAGTGGTAGGAAAGCTGTTTGCTTAATTCGCAGGGTCCCCCAGCTCAACCCAGACTGTGAGCTCCAGGAGGACAGATTGGGTCTACCTGCTCCCCTCTGAGTCCTCAGGACCCAGCATAGCACACAGTGCTTTAATAAGTGGTTGCTGAATGAATGAATGGCCCTGGGAGCCCTAGAAGAATGGGGGAGTATGAGTTTCTGAAACTGGGGAGGTCTGGGCCATGAGAACTGCTGTCGATTCATAGGACCCTCGTTCCTGAGTCTTGGATGCCTGAAGGAGGAAGAGAAGTGTTGTGGGCCTGGGAGTCAGACAGACCCGAGTGGGCGGGCTGCCTCTACAACTTGCTGTGTGTTCTCAAGCAAGTGGCTTGTCCTCTCTGTCTGTTTCCACATCTATAAAATAAGGGGTAATAATAATGATACTTACCTTGCAGGGTTGTTGGGAGGATTCAATGGGACCATCCCTTTGTGGCCTCATATGCCACAAGTGCCCAATGAGGGTTAGCCGTTGTTCTAATAATGACAGTTATTGTCACTAATACTGGGGTCAGAAGGAGCCACCTTGCAGTCAAAGCCAGAAGACAGAGGGGACGCCCTCCCTGCACCTGCTCTTTTGCCCAGGAAGCCCCCCATCCCCACTCCATAGTCTTTTTGTTTCAAGTATCTTGACCCTGTTTTCCCTTCATTATTAACTCACACTGCTTTGTTCTCTGATCAGAGGCTCTCAGGGGGGCAAGTGGATGGTAGCCTCCCCTCCTGTGGAAAATTGTCTTCTCTACAAATCCAAGCACCATATGCCCACCCACCACGTTGCATCTCACCTCCTGGCTTTTGCCTCTCTGACTGTGCTGTCCCATTTGCACGAGATACCCTTCTCTCTTCCTTTGTCCAGCCAATTTCTATTCAGCTTCTCCACCAATATATCACCTCTTTCAGGAAGCCTTCCCTGACTGTCCTCTACCACCATGTCCCTTGGTTTTCCTTGAGCATGGCATGTTGGTCCATCCTGGGAGTATCTTGGGGTCCAGGATAGTCTGATAGTTTTGTCTTCAGAATCACCCCAGCCCAGGGCTGACCATAGAGCAGCTTGTGTGCGTGGAGTGAGTTAATGTCACTGGAATGAGGTCAGGGAGAGATGGGGCCAGTCCAGTTCCCTCCTCATTGCTGTTTTGTCTCCTGGGTGAGAAAGCTGGACTCCTCTCTACCCCCAGCCCTGACCCTAACGGGGTCCTAGTGGATTGAGAGGGGCCTTACCCTGGGGTCAGGCCTCTCTCCTGCTCCTGACCTGACCCCAGCAGGTGTCTCTAGGTCAGACCCTTCCTGGTGACGTAGGCCCTTCGCCCCTTCCCTGCAGATTTACCTGGACACACGGATGCCTCAGCCTGCTGCTCTTCTTGCCTGGGCACTGGGTCTGGAAGCCCAGCCTTATATCCTACACACCCTCTGCATTTAGATTGAGGTCTCCAAAGTAAATATTTGTGGCATCTGGTAAACCACAGACCTGCTGGGAGGCAGACTTGGGACTCCAGTTTCCTGAGGTTTGGAGAAACAAGGATCCGGCTGACGTGAGGGATGTGGGTGGAGCACTGGGGCATATGTCAGGGGAGCTGGACCAGACAGAGTGTGGCCTGTGTAAAAGGCTCCCTGCCTCCTGGGCAGCCACTTCTGTGAACAGGAGCAGTGATGAGAACAGATGCAGGGATGAGACCAGGAGCAGGGATGGGAACAGATGCAGGGATGAGACCAGGGGCAGGGATGAGAACAGATGCAGAGATGAGACCAGGGGCGGGGATGAGAACAGAGGCAGGGATGAGACCAGGGGCGGGGATGAGAACAGAGGCAGGGATGAGAACAGAGGCAGGGATGGGAACAGATGCAGGGATGAGACCAGGGGCAGGGATGAGAACAGATGCAGGGATGAGACCAGGGGCAGGGATGAGACCAGGGGCGGTGATGAGAACAGGAGCAGGGATGATGCATTAAGCACCGGCAACACAGAAGTTTCCACCCCAGGATTCACATCAACCCTATCAATGGAGTCTCATTCCCACCAGGCTCAGCATGGCTATCCTGACTTTGCCACAAAGGCACCAGCTTCACCAACCAATGAATGGCAGAGCCACATTCAAACCAGAACTCTGACTTCAAAAGCTATCTAGGGATGTCCTGGTGGAGCCGGGACCCTGGGGGAGACTGAGCAAGGGCTCTGGTTCCACTATTTCCATGCTGAGTGACGCAGAGCACATTCCCTAACCTCTCTGAGTCTCAGTTTCTCATCTGTGAAATGGGAATAATGGTAGCACATGGGTCATACGTCCTGGCACAGAGTAAGTGTTCAATAAATGTGAGTACTTTTTGCTTTTGTATTAATATTATTGCTTACAGTAGAATAAGCCTTTGCAGAGAGGTTACAATCATATTAACTGGGAGGATGGAGGGAAGAGCCTTGCCCATCCCTTATTCCTAAACACATTTTAGGACTAGGAATACACATATCTATGAATTAATTCACCCACAAGAACAGATTTGAATCTCATTTTTGCCAGTTTGTTGTGTAACTGTGGGCAAGGTACTTCATCTCTCTGGGCCTCAGTGTCCTCATCTGTAAAATGGGGATAATGGTAGCCCAGGCTGCTGAGAGTGTGAACTGAGGTGCACACTCACCCAGCACTCAGCCCAGGCTGAGGTATTCTGCAGCAATGAGCACTGTCTTTGCCTTGCCTGTGGCTTCAGGAATTTCAGTGAATATTCGTGAACTGAATAAATGAGGCTTGGTCTTGAACCAAGGGGACAAATAAACTGCTCCGTAGGACCCCTCTCGCCCACCACCTGGGACTGGCTTGCTTGACCTTCACAGACACCTAGAGGTGGGTGTCAGCTGCCCTGAGTGTACCCAGGGAGTCTGAGGCCCTGAGAAGTGAGTGACTTGCTCCAGGTCCACGCCCAGGGCTTCCAGAGCTGGGACTTGAGTGTATTGTTTTGTGCAGACCACACGCTCTTCACCACTATGCCATCCGTCCCCGGTGAGTACAGGTTAGTGTCGGGAGGTAGGACTCAAACAGGGCCTGGGGAATCCTTGCTGCCCGGGTTCAGTCTAGAGGCCAGGGATGTGGTTCAGAGCTGGGAGCACTGGTACAGAATCCTGAGTCCTTGTGCAGGGGGACAAGAGGGGGGCGGCGAGGGCTGTGGGGACACACAGTACATGGCCAGGCCCTGGTGGGGCTGTGCTCCCTGGAGATGTCGAGAAGAAGAAGGCAAGAGTGTTCGCCCTCCCGCCATGTCTGAAACGGGCTCATGGCTCCAGACACCTAATGGTGATAAGCTTCTGGAACCAGAGAGACTTCCTGGAGGGAGCCTGCCATTCCCCCGGGCCCATCTCCAGAGGGCAGAGGCCTCCTCCTGGGCTCTCCTGCTGGCCCTGCTGCAGCCCGTGGACAATGCACCTCTGTGGGAGGCCTGAGCCCAGTGACAGGGCCTAGGCCTCAACCAGCTCCTGCTTCCTGCCTCTCGGTCCAAACACACTCGCTGGGGTCAGCAGGTGTGACGGTGCCTCTAAGTCCTGGCACATCTTGGAAGCCACAGTGCAGCGCGGCCCTGCCCTCAGTGCCGCTCAGCTCCCTCCCTCCCCCCAGCCCCGACTGCTCTGGGCCTCTTTGTCCCGGCCTTTCCTCTTTCCGTCTCTTGGGCCTTTCTGCTGTGTCCCTTCCCAGAATGCCTTGCCCAGCCCCTGAGAACTCCATCTCGCCCTGTCTGGGCTGCAAGCAGGGGAGTCGTCCAGACGACTGGTTGAGGCCTATAGATGGCTCATCAGCTGTGTGGCTGGGGAAAAGGGCTCCTCTCTGGGGACTGCCACTTCCTCAGCTATAAAATGGGTCTGTTTTGACCCATTTGTAAACCAAATGTAAAATGCTTAGAACATCAGTGAAAGTGAGTGTTAGTTGCTCAGTCTTGTCTGACTTTGCGACCCCATGGCCTGTATCCCACCAGGCTCTTCTGTCCATGGGATTCTCTAGGCAAGAATACCAGAGTGGGTAGCCATTCCCTTCTCCAGGGGATCTTCCTGACTCAGGGATCGAACCAGGTCTCCTGCATTGCAGGCAGATTCTTTGCTGTCTGAGCCAGGGGAAAGGCAATGATTATTATTGAAATATTAACATCTCTGACCTTCAAGGCCCAGTTCAGAGACAGTATCTGCTTCAAGCTGCCTGACTGCTGCCCATGGATGAGTGTCCTCCCCAGCGCTTCCTCAAGTCCCCAAGATCAAGTATCGCCGGAGGCGCTACACTTCCACAGAAGCTATAGAGCAAGAGGAGGAGCCAGACCGCAGTGCGAGCAGGCGGCCAGGAGGCCGTGGCCCTGCTCTTGGCTTCCTCCTGTGGGGGCTCCTGACCCAGACTGAGGTGTGAAAGGAGTCAAGAGGGCAAAGGAGGCAGATCTGTGAAGATGCTTCTCAGCAGACAGCTGAGGTCCGGTCGCCCACTGGCTCAGTGAGGCGAGCAGGGGTGTGTGCCCCGGTCCAGGCCCAGAGGGGTGCGACCCTGGGCCTGGGGTGTGCGATGGGCAGGATCCTGTCTCTTTCCTGAGAGAAACAGGCTGAGGAGCTGACGTCCATCAGCTCAGGTGGGCAGAGTGGCACTTGAGAGGGAAAAATTACTGTTCTCTGCTCGCTATGGATGTGGTTAAAGTGTGTGTGTGTGCGTGCACACGTGTGTGCTTTTCCAAAGGCCTGGTGTGGATCCCGCAGGAGAGTGACCTGGTCTGGAGCTGATTTCAGTCCTTCCCATTATTATCATCCCCTGGGCAGTGAGGAAGGGGTGCCAGAGAACTAGAAGCCCCTACATAGGGGGGTCAGCGATTGGAGAAGCTCTGCCCTCCTCTGGCGCTGCAGCTTGGGAGACCCGGCACGAAGGTGTGAAACACCCCCATGAAGGTGCCCATGAGACTCAACTCAAAACAGTCTCTGCCTCTCCAGGAAGCCAGCTTGCAACAGTACCAATGCAGGTAACTCTCTCCTGCTTCCTTCCCTCTTCTCCCGGCCTGTGATCCATCCAGATGGAGCCAGAGAGGAAGAAAAGGTGAATGTGTGTTCCTGTCTGTGTGTGTGTGAGAGAGAGAGAGAGAGAGCTCCTTTCCCCTGCCAAGCCAATACACAGAAACCAGGGTTAAGCATGGGAAGAGGGTTTGCTATTGAACCAGAGCTGTTCACTCCAACGCAGCAAAGTGGCAGAGTGGAAAAGGCCATCTCTATTCTATACATCACCAAAAGTAAGGGCCAGAGGGAGAGAATAGCAGTAGTAACACCCCTATTTCCCAGATAACGAAGGTTCTTGGAGAAGGACAGCGACTCGCCCACGGTCTCACAGCTGTAACTGTGGAGCCAGGATCTGGACTCAGTTCTGTCTGACTCAGGCAGCCCTTTCTGCCTCTCTGTCCCAGCCCACCCCATCGCCCCAAGTGGGATGAGGGGCACCCTTTTCTTGGAAATCTGTGGAAAACCAGAAAGGGTCTCTGAGAACATGGCAGGGTTAGACAGATGGAAATCAGGAGAACTTGTGGACTTTTTCTGTCTCAGAGGGCAAGAAGGAAGTCACATGAGAAGCTCACTTGAATGGGCTCAAGTCTGCAACTTGAAAAGGCTCTTTGTTGGCACCAAAAATGCCCCCAGAAACATTTCACCTCTTGTGCCAAGCCCTGTTGTACAGTAATGACCATTGGAGATGTCCTCAAGTGTTAGAAGAAATTATGATTGATTAGCAATGTCTGCTGTGAGCAATATAGATGCTATATCCTTTCTCCATCCCACCTGCATCCTTGTTGAAGATTTTGTACCTTGCAAAATGTCAGAGAGATAACTGAGTGAGGAGAAAATCTCTAGACAAGATAGAGTTTGCTAAGGCCTTCATATAAATCAGTTCTTATCCCTGGGCCTTAGGTTTCCCAACTGTTAGATAAGGATGTTGGACTCTTTGATGCTGTGGGTCAGGCTGGCTCTGATAACCTTTGCTTATAGCAGCTGGAGCTTGGTAAATATGCAGTGTGGAATGACCTTTTCTCGAGAGCAAATTTGTTCTTAGGAAGGCTCATATTAATGACCCAGGGTGTGCGTAAGTTCTGTCCGAGGGAATTGCCCAGTGATATGGGCAAAATGAACTATTGGTGTAACTGAGCAGCATCCTATGAGGCTTCCTGGGACAAACTTCCTCCTCTCCCACCTCTGCCTCCTCTCTGTAGAAAAACTTCAGCCTCCTTCTTTGTGTTCCTAAGAAAAAAATTAATCGGAATAGCAAGAAAATGCAGAAATAAAGGAAAATGGTGAAGCCAGACCAAATAAGATTAGTTTAGCCATTATATCAGAGCAGGCAATGGCACCCCACTCCAGTACTTTTACCTGGAAAATCCCATGGACCGAGGAGCCTGGTGGGCTGCAGTCCATGGGTCGCTAAGAGTCGGACATGATTGAGCGACTTCACTTTCATTTTTCACTTTCATGCATTAGAGAAGGAAATGGCAACCCACTCCAGTGTTCTTGCCTGGAGAATCCCAGGGACGGGGGAGCCTGGTGGGCTGCCATCTATGGAGTCGCACAGAGTCGGACACGACTGAAGTGACTTAGCAGCAACAGCAGCAGCCATTATATGGTCAAGTTCCTTTAGTTCTTCCTCTAGAGCTATAGATAATATCCTGAGCCATGACATTTGATCCTATGTCACAGATACTGAAACCCCTACCAGGTGGAAGAAGTTAACTATATGCTGCCCACAAGCATGTAGACCCTGGACCAGTTGGAATCAGGAGGTTGATGATGTTGACAAATAAACTGTTTGGATGCACACTGCAACATTATTATTATTATTTTTTTTAGAAACAGTTTATTTTCCGTTTTGGTGGAAGTTTGTGGAAGAACCACACTGCAACATTATGGATCGAGTGGCACCAGTTTAAATGTCTATCGACAGGAAATTTGTCAAATAAATTGCGGGCCACCAGGCAGCAGTCACAAAGCAATACGGAAAAACTAATTAAAGACTCTTAGCAGGTGAAAAAGTAAATAGTTTCTTCTGTTTTGTACAAAAAAGTTTTTTTTTTCCATCTAAAGAAAATACTGGAAGGAAATACACCCAAACAGTAACAATACTTATTTCTTGGTTGTGTCATCATCAGTGACCTTTACTGTTGTCTTTCTGTTTTCAGAATTAAACAAAGGTTACGCTGAATTCCTATTTTGGATCAACAAACAATCCCATGAAATGGCTTGAAAATGAGTAAATAAAGATTGGGTATAGGACAAGGAAGCGGAGGAAAGCTCATTCTTTCCCCAGAGCTGGCCCACAAGCCCCCACCAACTCAGGATTCCTGGGAAGCACTGTCAGGGACAAGGTTGATAGCTGGAACAAAAGTCCCTTCTCTCTAGTCCCGGAACCACCAAGAAAGGAAAAAAAGAAATCTGTATTGGAACATCATGGGTACAATCCCTCTTTTGTGGGGCAGGAATAGATAAAGATTCAATGCAAACAAAACTTGGCTAAACCAGACTCCTAGATCTAAGAGGGACATTGCAAGAAGGTCAGATATGCCTTGTTCTTGTAGGATTCACAGTCAAGGGTATGTGTGTGTGGGGGTCTTACAGGGACAGAAAGGACAGGTCACATGAGGGTCAAAGCGGGGGAGAGCTAAAGACTGTGATTTGTCATTAATGAGGTAGCATGTGATTAGGTGGTGGTCAGCTTGGCCTTGGTAAGCAAGTGCTCTAAGAAAGGGAACTCCAGGCAGAGCTACGGGGCTGAAACTGCAATAAACCCCTGCTCTCCTGGAAGTGCTGTGATGGTGTTAGCAGGGCCAGACAAGCAGTACAAAGGCCAGAGTGTGGGACCCAGGCAAAAGGTGTCAGATGATCGAGCATGTAGCTTGTTTCACACCTGTCTTGAGTCTGGAGACAGCCAACAGCCTGGAGGGGGTGCCCTGCTTGTTTGGGGAGAGTAATAGTTGAGAAGGCTTCGTGGAAGAGGTGGCTTTTCATCTGGGCTGGTGATAAGGAGCTGACATGGAGAGTTAAGAGAAGAGCACCTTCCAGGTGGAAGGACAAAGAAAGGAGGTGGGTTTTGAAGAGTGAGTCTGGGGCTTGTCTGTCTGTTCCTCTGGAGAAAGAGGACAAGGAAGGCTTTCTTGACATAAGAGAAGCCACTTTGGCTTAAGCCATTTTATGATCTAAACTTGACCACAGAGATTGCCCTTGAGCAGGTCTCAGTAATCAGTGATTTCAAGGGAAGTGAGGGAATGCAGAAACAAAGGAAAAGCTGTCAAGAAACAATAGCTCAGTGACAAAACAGAGTCCAATTTCCTCCCTGTGGGATATACCTAACAATCTGATACAGTCTTTGAGTTCTACAGGAACTCAGGCCCCCACTCAGGCGTGGATGGAATGATGATGTTGGCCCTCCTGACTTCAATCAACTAAAGCCTGGACTCTGAAGACCTTGGCCCCAAGTCCGTGCTGAATTCTCCTCTGCTCAAGCCCTTCATGAATATACACGTACCCTTAGCTTTAGACTTCCCCAATTTTGCTGTTCAGGGAGACACTGCTTTGGGAAAGAGGCCCAGTGTTCTTACTGGCTGCAAGTAACAAGTCCTTACTTCTCATCTTTGGCTAGGTTGTGTCTTTTGGCTCAACACCCACCAAGAGTTTCAACTAGATTTTGGGTAATATCTGAGCTCTGCGATTGAACAGAATGGATGGCAGGGGAGTGGGCTTGGGCCATTTCCATTGGAAACAAGACCCAGGGTTGGAGGTAGACGATGGGAGCTGACACTAGCAGGGCTGGAGTCCTAGCAGCCCCTTGGCTCACCCCAGAAAGCCGCAGGCTACAATTGGAGCTCCCCTCAGGTAGAAGGAGAGTGTGGTCTGACCTCCTAAACCAGACCTGTGGAATGCTGATTGTCTGAACACTGTGACCCCAGTTCTCCCAGGGCCTCTCTATATCTCTCACACAGACTGGTTTCTCTCCATCTTTCTCTCTTTCTTCCTGTCTCCTTCTGTCTCTCTCTTTCCATCTCTTGGGGGCCATATTAGAGGCCCCAGAGGGAGCTAGGGGAACCCTGTGGAGAGCACAGATGACCCTCTGCTGTCAGAAAGGGCTTAGGCCCTGCCCTCATCACTGAGGTCACTTAGCAGCAGCTGACTTTGGCTCAGCTGTGGATGTGGGAATGGAATCTCAGAGACACATATGCCCTTCCCAGGCCTGTTCTAAGCACCTATTAACTCACTTAATCCTCAAAATGTCAGGAGAACCACTGACAAAAACCGCTGCCCACCTCCCCACCTCCTGGCCAGGCACAATAGTAATCACTTTACTATTACTAACCACAGTAGTAACCATGAGCTATCATACAACAGGAGGTCCTG
This sequence comes from Muntiacus reevesi, assembly GCF_963930625.1. Lineage (NCBI taxonomy): Eukaryota > Metazoa > Chordata > Mammalia > Artiodactyla > Cervidae > Muntiacus > Muntiacus reevesi. The sequence continues at coordinate 61,114,746 of NC_089250.1, read as the reverse complement.
GTAAGGAATATGGAATGAACAACCACCAACCAGAAGAATTTGGGAAATGTCAAAAGGAGAAAGGAGATGCCAGCCCATATGTCCTACCAACCTTTCAGCATCCTTCTCACTGGAATCCATCTCAGCTGAGTGATGCACATGGCCAGGAAAGACCCTGAATCAGAATGACTGGCCAGAGACAAGGCATAAATTGTCTCATTACCATAAAATCTGAGACTGTGAGCCATGTGGTAGAGCAGTTGTCCTGAGTTCCCTTACCCTCCTGCCCTCTGCTCAGGCGCCCCTTTCCAATAAAATCTCATGCTTTGTCAGCATGTGCATCTCCTTGGACAATTCACGGTTGACTATGAGATAAGAGCCCACTCTCAGGCCCTGAAGGAGTCCCTCTTCCTGCAATAAATGGTGACTCTGATAGGATCTCTTCTTTGCCACGGCTGACATCCCGATCTCTTGGGGTACTTGAGGACAAGCTTGCCTGCCAACGGGCCAGACCCAGTGGTCACTGCCTGGGACGCTTTGTCCCTGGTCTCCTCCTGATGCAGATGGTCGGTCAGAGTGCCCTGACCCTGACCCGGTAAGGAACAGGAGACTGCTGACCTCTTTCCCTTTCGTCTTTTCAACTCCTCCTTTCCTACCCTTTTTTTCTTCTGCCTTCATCCTGGGTGCAGGAGTCTGGTTGAGGGGTCTCAGCCTGATCTGAGGGTCGGAGCCTGATCACTTCTGGTGGGCAGAGAACTCAAATTCTGATCTCATATCTGGTTTCTGATTTCTGCTAGGGTCGAGCTCCTGACATTCCTTCCTGGAAACCGAAGGGAAAGTCCTGTAATATCTGAGGACTGCAGGCGGCAGGAGACTTCTATAAGGTCATCTCTCTTGTCCCTTCTCCTTATACACTTCTTTCAACCTATCTTTCTTCCCTCTCTTTGAAATCTTTGAAGATCTGAGCTGTTTCCATTTACTCTCAGTGCTCAGATCTGAAGTTCTGTATCTCTGTAGGAGGTTTTCTGAGAAATTCTAATTTTGTATTTAAGGGAGTGTCTGGTGAGGATGGTCTTGCCTATTTGTGTCTCATATTAATACTTTGTGTTGTGATTTGTGATGGCCATTTTGCCTTGTGAAACGGGAAGTTCTGGTTCTGTTCCACAGCAAAGCCATCTTCAGTGAATTCTGTCTGACTGGAAATATTTTAGCCATGAGCCTATGACTAAGAAAGAGATGATATTTTCTTACAACATTATGTGGCCATGATATTGTTTAGATTCCAGAGAAAATTGGTTTAGGTAAACTCTTGAAAATTCGCAAGCTAGTTCTTTTTGCCTGTTAAAGGCAAGCTTGATAAAAATGTCTTTTCAGAATTCTGACCTTGGAACAAGTCCTACTAGGAGAACTTGATTTTCTCTCCCTGTGCCTTGAGACCTGGAGATGGAAATGGCAACCCACTGCAGTATTCTTGCCTGGAAAATTCCATGGACAGAGAAGCCTGGTGGGCTACAGTCCATGGGACTGCAGAGACGGATATGACTGAGGTCTTGAAACCAGGGCTCTCAGGAACACTTATCTTATCTAGACCATCTCTAATTCCTAAGACTGAGGGAAAAAAATATAACAAGGAAGAAGCCTTTTATCAGTTTATGTATTCCAACTGTTACTTATAAACTAATGAGTTTTATATTATAATTTCTGATTCTTGAGTAAGTTTAGAAAATGAAACTATGAGATCTCACATTGTGTCTGTCTTTATGTTTATGGGTGCATTATATTTGACTTTACTTTTGGATGGTATTATCAAAGCTAATTTGTAAATGAGCTCTATTTAATTGGCTTAAAGAAATTAAGTGCTTATATAAGTTCTGCAAAGTACAGAAGGTAACTGGCCATAATTTGTTTCAGATTCATGTAAACTTGGAAATATTTAGTATTAAGTTAATATCTGGAATTAATGTATAAACTTGTTGACCTATGAAAATAGACATGCTTTTACAGTCATCAGCATTAAGTGTGATACCTTTATTGCGCCTGCTGCTGCTGCTGCTGCTGTTAAGTCGCTTCAGTCGTGTCCAACTCTGTGCGACCCCATAGACAGCAGCCCACCAGGCTCCCCCGTCCCTGGGATTCTCCAGGCAAGAACACTGGAGTTGGTTGCCATTTCCTTCTCCAATGCATGAAAGTGAAAGTGAAGTTGCTCAGTCGTGTCCGACTCTTAGTGACCCCATGGACTGCAGCCCATCAGGCTCCTCCATCCATGGGATTTTCCAGGCAAGAGTACTGGAGTGGGGTGCCATTGCCTTCTCCGTTATTGCACCTAGGTTTAATAAAAATTAAATAAAGTTTTATTATATCTGTTGCAAATTTGTCAGCAAGAAAAATAATTTGGTATGATGAAATTTTATAAGTGAATTAAATGCAAATAAGATAAAAGATTTTAGGTAAACTCTATAGGAATAATTATGTTTTAAGACTACCTATACTACTACTATCTAAAAATAGTCTCTCTAGATTTTGGTAACTTGAAATTCCAGTGTTGTGACCGTTTAAGTCGTCTGGTCTGTATGTAGGCCTTTTACATCTTTTATTGTTTCTTTGGCTAAGTGAATAACTATTGTTTCACAGTGACTTTTGATGCTGTCTGACTGAGTTTTGTCAAGGAAAATATCTAAAGGGTTTCATTTTTATATTTTCTTGACAAAACTTCCTAAAGAAAATTCTAATGAAGTCCTTTTGACCTCTAGCTAACTTTGGGATTCTTCAAAGGGCTCTTGAAACATCCCAAAGAGAGATATTAAACAAATTAGGTTCATGTGGTGTGTTAAATTACATGGGAAGTATTGTCTGATGAGTAGTAAATCTTAAGTTTTATTGTTTGGTAAGTGTTATTAATATAGATGTTCTAGAAATTATATGGAGTTTCTAAAATTCTGATATGTCCTGGTAAAATATTATCAGTTATGATTCTAATTATTAGCTGCAAGTTAATAAACCAAGTTTATTTGTCAATTGCATTGTAATCTTTTTTTTTTTTTTTTTTTTTTTTTACTGTGGGTTTTAAGTCTTTTTGTCATTCATAGACACTTACAGTTTCACTCTAAACTTTTTGCAAAAATGCTTCCTCCTCAAGAAGATTTGTAGAAAGAACTTTTGGATAAATACAAGTTTCTGACTATCATACCATAATGCTGAGAAAAAGAAAGAGAGTGAAAATTACTTAGTCATGTCCCGCTCTTTGCAATCCCTGGACTATAGTCCATGGAACTCTTCAGGCCAGAATACTGGAGTGAGTAGCCTTTCCCTTCTCCAGGGGATTCCCAACCCAGGGATTGAACTGGGGTCTCCTGCATTGCAGGTGGATTCTTTACCAGCTGAACCACAAGGGAAGCCCACCATAAAGCTGAACTGGGTAAGAAATTAAAGAGTTCTAATGGGAAACCTGTGTGCATGCATGCTAAGTTCATTCTATCATGTCCGACTCTTTGCAACCCTGTGGACTTCAGCCTGCCAGGCTCCTCTGTCCGTGGGATTCTCCAGGCAAGAATACTGGAGTGGGTTTCCATGCCCTCCTCCAGGTGATCTTCCTGACCCAGGGGTCGAACCCGTGTCTTTTATGTCTCCTACACTGGCAGACGGGTTCTTTAATGCTAGCGCCACCTAGGAAGCCCTGATGGGAAACCTGATGGCTTCATAAAACTGTTAACAAAAAGAACTAGTTACATAGGACTGAGTGAACTGGTGAATATAGTTATAATTGTTATGGTTTCCATCTGAAAAATTATTAGTTCGATTTGTGTTTTCCAGGTGTAAGGAAAACCTTCCCCTCAAACTCATTATGACTTAAAGTCACTTGGTATATTATACCTTTGAAAACAGAATTGAAACACATTTTCTCTCTGTCTGATCCCTACAGAGGTTGGAAACTCTTAGGTTCGCAGCAGTTTTATAGGATAAATTAGGAAGACCAACTCACTAATAGGTACAGAAATCTCAAGGTATGTTGGTGACCTTGAAAAGGGAGAAATTCACCTTGACCTGTCAGGTGATATCTGTGACAAGCTCTTGGCATGACTTTCCTAGCCCTGAGAAGTCTTGTAAAAGTTCAGTCTGAGGCTCTATAAAAGTTTCAGCAAAGCAAAAAAGGCCTATATCATCCATTATAGTTTATATAAATCATCAGGCCAAGTTTATCGAGACCAGGCTTATTTTGCAAACAGATTAGTCTTAACTTGGCTATATTTGGTAAAAATTGAAAACTGAAACTGTTAGTTGCTCAGTCATGTCTGATTCTTTGTGACCCCATGAGCTGTAGCCTGCCAGGCTCCTCTGTCCATGGGATTTCCCGGGCAAGAATACTGGAGTGGGCTACCAGTTCCTTCTTCAGGGGGTCTTCCTGACCCAGGTATCGAACCCTGGTCTCCTGCATTGCAGGCAGATTCTTTACTGTCTGAGCCACCAGGCAAGCCTGGTACTTTGGCAAAAATGAGGTTAATTTTAGAGATAAAAAAGATTATGTTTCAGTGGATATTAAATTCCAATTCTGTTAATGGAGGTCTGTATTTACTAAGACTCACCTTAAAACAATGTGCAAACAGAGGAGAAACTACACTCCTACTAACATAAGAAGAAGACGACATCAGAAATAGCTAGCTAGCTCAAGATCCTTGACCTGACTCATACCATTATTTATAATGTTTTCTTGACGTCTTGAACTTTGCATATGAATCAAATGTTTTTCTACCATGGGCACGATCCAATGCCATGTTTAAAAATCAACCCAATTTTAGGTTTGTGGCCAATTACAGCACTTCTGAGTTACCTTGGTGGATATCTCCACTCCAAGGCCCTAATTGGTTGGCTTTTAGGAAATATATTTTAAAAGAAAAAGTTATAGTCCTGTTCAAGCTACTATTTATATTACTAGGTAGAATTCCCTCACCTAGCAAATAATGCCTGCTCTGATCCTGGCCATAAACATGAATTTTCCTCTATTTCTCAAGCTCAATCAGAGCAACAGGCAAAATTGAGCTTAGAATAAAAGGAATAAAACCTCCCATAATTATGGGATGGGTTTATGTACAGTATGGTAATTTAAGTTTAAAGACTTCTCTATATTGGGAACAATTAAATCATACTGAGGATGATCAGTCTAGTAAACTAGAAAACTGGGCTGGGTGCCTTATGGACAGTGCCAATATATAATTTCCCTTAAAGATAAGGACTGGTACAGAACAGACTAAGTCAGAGACCTGTGATAAACTGGGTTGCACCTAATGGAAGTTCTTGACTTATATTCTTTCTTTTGATCTTACTAATAGAGCTTGGTATATTATTTTTTATATTGCCTGTTTTATGAAATTGTTTCTTTACCAAATGTATGACTAAACCTCTGATAAAATGATGATATAGTCCCATATGAGGTCAATGATTGTAATAGTGTAACTCTAGATATGGTAAGAGGCAACAGGGGGAATATTTTCCTGGACATAAGAGACTAGTAAGACAGATGGTTCAGAGATCTTTGGTAACTGTTAATAAGACCTAGTCCAGATTTTTGGCCACTGTTAATAAGACCTAGCACATTGCTGCTACTGCTGCTAAGTCGCTTCAGTCGTGTCTGTCTCTGTGTGACCCCATAGACGGCAGCCCACCAGGCTCCTCCATCCCTGGGATTCTCCAGGCAAGAATACTGGAGTGGGTTGCCATTTTCTTCTCCAGTGCATGCATGCATGCTAAGTCGCTTCAGTTGTGTCCGACTCTATGCGACCCAATGGACAGCAGCCCACCAGGCTCCTCTGTCCACAGGATTCTCTAGGCAAGAATACTGGAGTGGGTTGCTATTTCCTTCTCCACTAGCACATTGAGTGGCCTATTACTGAAACTTTTGCCAGACCTGGAAATGAACATTCCTAGCATCATGGGATGAAATGGTCATGAACTGCCCCTTAAACCATGGTTGTATTCATGACCTTGAAGGGGCCCTGCCAACTGAAAACTGGCTCTTGCTGTCAGTCTCTGCAAGAATTAGATCAATGGCCACTGACCTTCAACATACCTTGAAAGGAGTTCAGGGTGGAGATCAGGGATGAAGCAATTTGTGCTCTGGGAAAAACTGGCAGAACAGGCCTCTAGATAGTTAGGCACTTTCAGAAAAAGATTTTTAAGAGCCCAAACTCTTGTATCTTGTATATAGAAGCACCAAAATCATTAATTGTGGGTGGCATCTGCTTTGGCCATTAAGGAGAGAAATGCAGTTGAAAGTAAAAACGGAGTAGCTGTGGTTCAGACGTCCAAGGTAATACTAGGTGGCATTATAGACCCAACTTTAGACAAGACCTTGAATTGGGAAGAACTTGAGTTTTCTGAGCTGTGTCAGACTTGGGATGCCACCAGCCACTCTCAAAACAATGTCTGCCGGCAGTTGGTAGCTGTAATATGATTTCAAGGTATCCTCTTATAACTATTAAATCTTTAGAAAATTAAATTGCTTTAGATCAGATATTAGTAGAAAAAGGAGACGTGTAGTGGTCAATGGCTGAAATTATGTATATATTAATACCACATTGGAAGTTAAAATCTACTTAGATAAAAGTTCTAACTGTCACCTCTCCTCCAACTACTTCTAATTGAGTTTGTTACACCAAAACAGAGGACCAAGGGATTGAAATTTTAATCCTATGAGACTCAGATCCAGGGCCTGGAACTCAGAAATATGTCCAATTCAGTGCCTTTTCTCGATATTGAGGCAGGACTATGCCCATTTTGGCAGAAGTGGCCAGAGATGTCGTCACCCAGTTCCCTGAATTGAAACTGAGCAGGACTCTGTGGGTCTCTGGAGAACAGAGACCAAAAATAAAGGCAAACTTGGGATGCTGGAAGTGTACCATCAGAGCATCACGAGGCTTTAATGGTTTCAGCCAGCCTGGGAACTGGATGTCCTCCATCCACGTACCACACACACACTCCTTGTATAAATCTCTCCTTGTTTGACTTTTATAGTCTAGGAACAGCCCTACCATCTCTGAGGGCTCACTACCTGCCAGATACAGCTTCCACCTGCAAGTTCATTGCTATTCCCCCCATTGTTGTTGTTTAGTAGCTAAATCGTGTCTGACTCTTTGTGACCCCATGGACCGTAGCCCTTCGGACTCCTCTGTTCATGGGGTTTCCCAGGCAATAATACTGGAGTGAGTTGTCATTTCCTTCTCCAGGGGATCTTGCCAACCCAGGGATCAAACCATAGTCTCCTGCCTTGGCAGGTGGGGTCTTTCCCGTGGAGCCACAAGGGAAGCTCTCCCCATTGTACATAAGGAAATGGAGGTACACAAACGTGGGAAGACTGGCTCAACTTCACACAGCTTCGGGGGCAAGATGGCAGGATTTGAACTCCGGTTCGTCTGACTCTGAAACTTGTGCTCTCAACCTTTCAGCCATCATCTCCTGTGCTCTGTGTACCACCTTTCCTTGCCTGCCGCAACTGCATTTACATTTTGCAATATCTGTCCGCCCCTGAGATTACTGTTTACTCAGCACGCATTTTGGTAAAGGGAATCAGTTTCAAATTTAAATACATTTGATTTTCCACTTCTAAGAAAATTGTATAACACTACCAAAAGTAAAAGAATAATATCCCTTCTCAGAAAAAAAAAAGTGACAGCAGGATTATAGTGATGAGATAATGGCTATTATTAAGATAAAGTCTATAATTAAGCTTAGTGAGCACTTATGCACCCTTGTTTGAGTTAACCCATTTAAGCCCACTCCAATGCCTGGAGTTGGGCACTATTTTATCCTTATTTTGCGCATGATCCCTCTTCAGAGAGGTGGCATACTTTTTCTAAAGCCACGATGAGCTGCAACATGAGTTGTGGAGCTGTAGCTGGGAATGTCGCCGCTCAAGGCACCTGGTGGGGAGAACAGGCAGTGGTTGGAGAGGCGTTCAAGATGTACCCAAATTCTGCGGAGGACTGAGAAAGAGCAGAAGGGGAATCCCTTTCTCACTCCCAGCGATGGTGTGGGAGGCAGCCTGGCTTCTGGAAAACCTGCACCAAGCTCTCTGTCATGCACCAAGAAAGGCAAGGAGCTCTAGCTGAGTGTGATTGACCTGGAGGACAAATCTCTTACCGTGTGGGTGGCTGTATCCCCTGGCACCAGCGGAGCTTCTGAAACCCAGACCGAGTGAGTTCTCAAATCTCTTTGCACCTTTTCTGAACTTGGGACCTCCCTGGCCTGTGAATGTCTTGCTCTGGGCTTATCTCGACTTCCTGGAGGCTGGAAGGAGAGCACAGGGACCCATCTGGCACCTCCCTCGAAGTCACCCCATGGAGACTCCCGTGTTTACTTGGTCACCTGGTCCTCCAGGAGAGGAGAAAGAGGGAATTAGTGGGTGACCCAGGAGGCCCACCTGGGAGGGGGGGGATTACAGGGCCTCTTTTCAACTTTCCCCTTTGTGTTGGGAAGGGTCATTCAGGACGCCCTCCTGCCTGTCATCTCTGCACTTTCAGCATCTGCGGCTCCTGGGAGAGGTCATTCTGGGCTTTCATGGGGCCCTGACTTCTGGCCCATTTTCAGTCATTTCTCACCTCCCCGGTCGCCTCTGGAGTCTCCCCTGAATGGTGGCTCTGGCCTCCTTCCTTTCCGTCCCACTGCCAGGCCTCAACTCAGGCCTCATCATTTCTTCCCTGGGGTAACTGCAGTCAGTCTGGTCTGGCCCCCTCGTATCTCCTCTCTGCAGCATAGCCAGAGACCTGTGTTTTCTTAAGAAAGTTTCAAACACAGAGCAGTTAGTTTTACAGATAGCACTACATGTTGCCGCCTAAATTCTGCCCATCCATATTTGTTTGATGCATTCCAGACTTAGTTGCAGATGTGAGTACCCTTCCCACCAAGTCCTCAGCACATGTGTGGTGACTTGGAATTCAGCCTTGCTTGCAGCTGGGCTCTCAGCTTGAAGGAGGCCAAGGTATACCTGTTTCTAGTCGTCTGGCACCTGGAATCCAACATAGGCTGCCTCCTCCATGATTTTCAAGTTCACCCCAGTGAGATCAAAGTTGTGTACCCATGAGAAAGTGAGGGCCCCATGGAATATTACTCGGCCGTTAAAAAGAATTCATTTGAATCAGTTCTAATGAGATGGATGAAACTGGAGCCCATTATACAGAGTGAAGTAAGTCAGAAAGATAAAGAACATTACAGCATACTAACACATATATATGGAATTTAGAAAGATGGTAATGATAACCCTATATGCAAAACAGAAAACGAGACACAGATGTACAGAACAGACTTTTGGACTCTGTAGGAGAAGGCGAGGGTGGGATGTTTCGAGAGAACAGCATGTATATTATTTAAAGTGAAACAGATCACCAGCCCAGGCTGGATGCATGAGACAAGTGCTCGGGCCTGGTGCACTGGGAAGACCCAGAGGAATCGGGTGGAGAGGGAGGTGGGAGGGGGGATCGGGATGGGGAATACATGTAACTCCATGGCTGATTCATGTCAATGTATGACAAAACCCACTGCAATGTTGCGAAATAATTAGCTTCCAACTAATAAAAATAAATGAAAAAAAAAAATACTCTACTGTCAAAAAAAGAAAAAAGAAAGAAAGAAAGTGAGGGCCATGTCTGTCCTGGCCTCCCACATTGGCTCCTTGGGTCTCTCTCCAAAAATTTTGGTGATGACATTACCAAGGCAATTGGGGACCTAAAGGGTCTGAGGCTTACAGTGGAACTGACTGTTCAGAACACACAGGCTCAAACATCACAGTCCTCAAGGAACTATGCAGGGACAGAGAAGAGCAGAAAAACATTAAGCACCTTGGGAATATCACTTTTGATAAGGCTGTCAACATTGCCTGATAGATGCACACTGGTCTTTAGCTAGAGAACTGTCTGGAACAATTGAAGTGATCCTGGAGGCTGTCCAGTCAGTGGGCTGCAGTGGAAAAACTTTCAGTACACAATGAGAAGTATAGATCTTAAATGTTCATTTGCTGAGATTTGACAAATATGTACACCTGTGTAACCCAAACCCGTATCAAAATACAGAATTTCGCCATCCCTTTAGAAAGTTCCCTTATGCCTCTTTCCAGTCAATTTCACACCCTCTGTCCCTGTAGGGGGAGTGGATTCTCATTTTTTCCTACCGTAAATTGGTTTTGTCTGTACTTGGTTTTCATATAAACAGAACACGCTGTACATACCCGGCTGCACCTGGCTTCTTTGACTCAATAGACAATGATCTTATTTACTTATTCTTTTATGTGCTTATTGTTTGCTCTCCTCCCCCGTCACTGGACGAGGAGCTCATGAGAACTGCAACTTGGTCCTGTCCACTGAATCGCCCCCAGCACGTTGCCACCCTGTGTGGCACAGAGTAGGGTCTCAATACATGCTGGTTGAAAGTGCAGCAGTGGTTGCCAGTGCCTGCACTCTTTTTAAAAAAAAAATGTCTTTAAGAAAATCAGGTATAAAAATGATACACAGAGGGGACTTCCCTGATGATGCAATGGTTGACTCCATGTTTCCAATGCAGGGTGTGTGGGTTCAGTCCCTGGTTGGGGAACTAAGATCCTGCATGCTGCACAGTGTGGCCAAAAACAAAAACTAAAACTAAAACCAACTCACTAAATAAAATAAAATTAAATTAAAAATGGCTTTATGAAAAAGGAAAAAAGAGGTATATGCTAGGGTAAAGGTTTAACAAAATAATTTAAAAATGATACATACATACACAAAGATTTGTGCATTTCATTTGATATACACTTTACCTTAAAGTTAAAAAACATGCACAACTACTGAACTCTAGTCAGTGAAATGTCTCCTGGAGTGTTTAAAGACATAGTGAACTGCTATCTGCAATTTACTTTGAAATGAATAAAAAATAAGATGGAAGGATGGATAAACCTTTATGTGATAGGGCAAGCATGGAAGACTGTTCATTATAGAATCTAGGTGTGGGTATATGGGGGTTTCCTGTAATTATTTTCAGTTTCCTGTATATATAAATATGTTTACAATAAAATGTTGGGGGAAAGTCATACATGTATAAGATAAAAATTTCACCAATACAGAAGGAGGTTGAGTGAAGCCCAGGTGCACAATTTCCTCATTCCAAGCACTCTACTCCCTTGGAGTTTTATTCATTGTAGATACTTCCTGGTTTGTCCTTCCAGAAAGGACTTATCCTTTTGCAGCCATCACAGAAGGATCAATCTACCCTGTGTTTTGTACCTGGTTCCCTCCCTCACCCATCATTAATGTGTCTTGGAGGTTTCCCCCACACCAGCACATATGGTTTGAGTCTTTCATTTCACAGGCTGTATCGTACCACAAACTTTCCCCTTGTCTCCAGTAGTGAGCATCTCACACACATGAATTCACACGCTTTTCAGTGCCAGATGGTACCTTGAGCCGGTCCTCCCACAGCTCTGACCATCTGCTATGAGAGGAAGTGAAAAGCCCAGCACAGAGTTGTTCCACTCTCAGGCACAGGGACTGGCCTTCCCCAACCTCGTATTCGTTCATCATCTGTGGTGGGTTGTCCCCCAAGGGGGTGGGACCCATCCTGTTGGCTGAAAGCTGTTCTCTAGAGAAGGGGGAGCTTTGAGGCTCTGCCCAGTTGAAGAGGGGTGGGGGAAGAGTGCCAGCATCTGTAGTCCACTCCTTTCACTGCTTGGGCCGACTTGCTATTCATATCAAGTTTGCTCTCTGCAGGCTCAGCCACTCCAGAATTCTAGGTGATATGGACTGAACTGTGTCCCCCTAATTCATATGTTGTAGCCCTAGCTCCCCAATGCTTCAAACTGTGATTACATTTGGAGACAGGGCCTTCACCAAGGTGATCAAGTGAAAATGAAGTCATTAGGCTGGGCCCTACTCCAGCTGGCTGCTATCCTAATAAGAAGAGAAGATCACACCAGAGGCAAGGTTGCATGGAGGGGTCACCATGTGAAGAAGCAACAGGAGGGAGGACACCTGCGAGCCAAAGAGAGAGCCTCAGAGGAAACCAGCCCTGCCGGGACCTTGATCTTGGATGTCCAGCCTCCAAACTGTGAGAAAATACATTTCTGTAGTATTTTGTTATGGCTGCCCTACGAAACTGATGCAGTCATAACTCATGGGAAGTTTCCAAACTGTTAATAACTGGAGTCCATGGTATTGTAGCGGATCATGAGGCCTCAGCCGATACGCAAAATGCTGTCTGTTCTCAGTTGTCCTAATCCTCAGCCCTTCTGCTGGGCCGAGAGGCTGGTTGGCCACCTGAATGAATGGTACCACATCAGGCACGCAGTGCTGGTCCTTGTTGGTGGCAGGTCATACATACCTTCGGTGGCAGTTACTAAAGCTGCTTTGGCATTCCCAATCTCTAAATCTCATTTCTTCCAGGTCCATGATTAAATTATTAAGCCATTTTCCTCAGCCAACAAAACAGTGACTATCTGGCCATTTCTCTCTTTGCTCAATTGGATGACCACGTGTGCAACCTGAAGTTTGCCTACTTCAGGATTCCTTCTCATTCTCATCTTTCAGGGTCACACCTTAGTGAGCACAGCTATAGTGAAACAGCATCTGTTTTCAGTTTACACCAACCTCTTAAAGGACCATGCTCAGGTTTTTTTTCTCCTCCATCAACTGGTCATTTAGCCTTACGTGTGAACCAAGAGAGAAGTGGAAGGGCAACAAGACTAGCAGGTGACATATGTGACATGGGAGATGGATGTCTGGCCTCATGCTCAACTTATTCTTGCAGTTTACTTCTGCCCCCTGGACCTTAAGGTCGAGCTAGATATACTACTTCTACCTGATGTTGGATGGCTATAGGTCCTGCCTGACCTTACGACTTGCTGGATAACTGTGCCTAGTGCATGATGGGAAGCTCTGGCCTCACGGTCACTTGATGACCCAGTGAGGAGCTGTTTTTTCTAATGCTGTATAGTTCTCTGCTGAAGATGGCATGGGGTTTGTCAAACACTCCACATGGCATCTTTATCTAGCACAGACACTTCTAGTGCCATGGGTTCTGTCTCATCACATGGCTCAAACAAGTGCTGCTTGAACTGCAGCCTGAAGGTGCTGCAGAGCCCTCGACTGCTCTGGGCTCAACTCAAAACTAGCACAGAGTAGATGCTCAGTAAATATTCCCCTCTCTGGGTGAATGGAGTACAGGGGAGAAGATACAAATGCAAATGCCACTAGGGTAGTTTTCCAGGAAAAAATACAGAAAGTCCAGTTAAAAAAATACAGAAGTCCAGACTTCAGATCACAAATGAATAATTCGTAGTTTAAGTATGTTTCATGCAATGTTGGGGGCATACACATAAAATATTCATTGTTTATCTGAAATTCAAGCTCAACTAGGTATCCTGTATTTTCATCGGTAGATCAGGCACCCCACTTTTAGGGTCAAGCATCTAATAGCATAAAACAATTTGGTATGCTGGAGGTGGAGGGATAGTGAATGCATTTGCAATCAGTACCCAATAGGAGAATAACCAGTAAAAATGAAAATGTGCCGATTTGGCTGGAGGATAGTGGCAAAAAGCTTGGGGTCTTGAGTTTGACTTCCAGAATCTGAAACCGGAATCCGCTGCTCACAGTCTGGATAACTTTAGGTCATAGAGTCCTCATCTCTGGGTGAAGATTAAATAAGATTCTGCCTTTAAAGGGTTTAGCAAGGTGCCAGGCTCACCATAAATAAATGCCAAATAAATGTTCATTTTCAAGATGACTGCTGGGTTGCCATGCAACAGCTCTCTCTAGTGGTCACAGGGCAATACGAACGTGCTGGCTAGGGCCCTGGAGGTCTACTTGACTTCTGGCTATCCAGAAGCCAGTCTTTCCAGGCATCAAGAGACTGGTCTCCCATTAGAGGATCTGAGGATCTGATCCCCAGATTCCAATCATTCACATGTTACCTCCCGGATTTCTGCCCCAAACCAGCCACCAATACCTTATTACTCAGTATTCCTCCTTTTAACTGTCTCTCTATTTTTAAAGAAAATCTATTGTAATAGGAAACTTCACAATTTTCAGTTAAAAGTCCCAGCATCATCAATTTTCAGAAATAGAATGTAACCACAAAGTAGATATAAGTGAAACAGAAAAATGTGAAATTTTATGGAAAAATGTGTTGAGAATTGGAGGATCTCGCTTTCTCTCTCGGTTGTAGCCAATTCACCCAAAGCAGTAAAGACAGACTAGCTTCCAAGTGAGACTTTCTTCATGCTGCAGTCACAAGAAGGGAAAAAGAAGAAACAGAGAACAAAAATGTTTCCCCATTGGGATTTCATGCTCTTTCTGAAGTTAGCTCACAAACAGAGGGAGAATACCATCAGTGCTGGAGGAGACACTGACAGAGGACAGAAATGTTGAAACTGTGCCCTTTATCTCCACTTTAGTCAGTGTATTTATACTTTTATCTGATTTGAATGTGGTGGGAAGGAAAAACTGCTTTTAGACAAAGAGTCAAAATAACAATAACTCAAAATCCAAACTGGATTGCAGCCACTTCTACCTTATTGGGAGGCTCAAGGTTTTATCTAAGGAGAAAAGGCTCATTTGCTTAGGAAAACATGCTTATGAGCCTTTGGCTATTGACTGCAGTGCCCAGGGAAACATCTGGAATGTAGAGGGGGACAGTGGTTTTAAAACATGTCCACAAATCCTTTGATGTGCCCTTCAAAAGAGGGGGCTAATTCTCCCTTTCGGAGTGGAATGGATTTAGTGACATACTTCTAATGAAGAGAAGATAGCAGATAGTGATGATGAGTGACTTTAAGAATAGGTCATAAAAGATTCTGGAGTTTCCTTCTTTCTTTTTCTCAGACCACTTGCTCTGGGGGAAGCCAACTGGCATGTTGAGAGGACACTCAAGCAGACCAGTGGAGAGATCGGAGAGGCAAAGTACTGAGGGTAGATTCTCCAGCCCTGGTTAAGCCTTTGGAAGATGCAATCTTGGAAAACATTTTAATTGAAACTTCATGGGAGACTCTGAGCCAGAACCACCTAACTGTTTCTATATTCCTGACCCACAGAAACTGTGATAGAATAAATGTATATGGTTTTAAGCCAAAAGGTTTTGGGGTAATTTGTTATGCAGCAATAGATAACTAATACAAAGGGAAACTAAGGGAGCCAGGTATTCAGCTGTAGCATAAATAAAACAGTGCCCTTCCTGGGGAGAGAGTTTTCTTCTGAAGCCAGGACTCAAAAGCTGAAAGTCTCCCATTTCATAGCTTAGAAGACCGATTCCCAAAGAGGAGGATGCATGCAGTGAGTTCTGCTCCGCTGCATTGCCGCTAAAGCTCAAGAGGGCTGTGGGATTGTGACTGGTCTTGGCTACTTTGCATTCAAGGTCACATGCAAGTAGGGGTGACCATGTGACCATGCATGACCATGCATGTGACATTCAGGGTCACATGCAAACAGCTCTCCATCTCTGGCTCTTGCTCCCCTGCCTTATCAACTGCCCGGGCTCTCAACTGTGTCCCTAAGAGGAGTAGGAATCCTCCCTGCACCCTTGCATCTTTTAAAAAACTACTCAGTCATTTATTTTTGGCTGTGTTGGGTCTTTGGGGCTGCGAGGGCCTTCCTCTAGTTGTGGCAGATGGGGTCTACTCTCTAGTTGGGGTGGGTGGGCTTCTCACCGTGGTGGCTTCTCTTTGTTGCAGAGCATGGCTCTAGGGCGTGTGGGCTTCAGTAGTTGAGGTGCACAGGCTCAGTAGTTGGGCTCTTGGGCTCTAGAGCACAGGCTCAATAGTTGTGGTGCGTGGGCCTAGTTGTTCTGTGGCATGTAGGCTCTTCCTGGACCAGGGATTGAACTCATGTCTCCTATATTGGCAGGCAGAGGTCATAGGACAATCTGCCATCTTGAAATCTGGAGAGACAGATGAATACATAGAATTATAGTCAAGAGCAGCTTACCTGAAGCAGAGGCTGCTGGAGTCGATAACTTGTAGGACCATTTAAAAGGTAATTATGACAATTCCTGAAAACTTGAATGTGGACTAGCTTGAGAGTCCACAAGACTCCTGGGGATCCAGTCTTAAGGCCTGTGTACCGTTTTGACAAATGTCCTTAAGGAAAAGACAGTTCCCATTGACCGACTGAAGTCTGAGTCAGGTCATGTCAAGACAGCCTTGGGAATGGGTTCAACCAGGGAACTAATGTACCGGTTGAATAATGACAGTTCTCTGGGAATGAGGCTTTGAAATTGTTCGATCCATCCCCTTCTGCTGACCTCCAGTGGTTGCCAGGCTACTGGTTTTCACCAAGATTATGGGATTTTAGTTTTCAAGTCTATTATGGAACTGAAAAGTGGGAGATGGGTAAGATAAAATGTCACAAAGCTTGATAAAATGTCACAAAGATTCAGCAATCTTTATTGAATATAACACCTCCTCCCCACCCAGATTGCTGTAAGAATTCTGAAAAAGTTGGTTCTGACAATTTTTGCCAGTTTTCCAATTGCTTTTAGGTAGGAGAGAATTTTTGGAAGTCTTTAACTTGCCATTGCCATTGCTACTGACATCTTTGTGGAGAGCTTTTAAAAATGTGGAAATGTCACTATTAAAAGTCATAAATGTGCTCTGGTTAACCAGGTCATTTGGCAGACTCTCTTGCATCCTGGGGAATGTCAGACTGGTTAACTAGGAATTGAAATTGTTAGGGGAGGAAAAATACCCACTAATGAGCTGTAGGAAGAAGTCCAGGGAGCAGTGAGAAGAAAATAGTAACCAGAGATGGGCAGTGGATGTGCGTCCAGGCAGGAATACAGTTTGGTGCCAGGTCAGAAGGCAGCTGAACCAGTGTTGATGGTCCCCCACAGGTGTGTGTGTGTGTGTTTGTGTGTGTGTGTGCGTGCGCTCATCTTTATCCACCTTTATTCTTGGGGCTTCAGCCCTGGGAGACTCAGTCCTGACCAGGAAAGACATGCCTAGGTTCTCTCCAAGTCAGACCCTGATTGATGGTTTCCAATCTGGAAGGTCCTTTCTGTATTTCAAGTCATTCATAGTCATAAAAATCAATTCAGCTTCTTACAGAATTTAACTATCCACCCTGAGTTCAAAGATCTTATACTTCTGTGAGTGTGGAAAATGCTTCCCCTCTTAAATCCTCATCAGAAGACATATATTGGTTTCCTATAATAAACCTTCTTTCAGTTCTGAACCATTGGACTGTCCTCCCCTGAGCCATATTGGTTGGTGGCAACAGAGAGTGGAGATAGTGGTGGGTCCAGACATGATGGCGGATGTTTGGCAGGGGTTGAGAAACACCAGCTTGCATCTTCTAATTCTTACAAAGTTAGTGGGGTCTCCCAATATCTGTGATGTTTCAGTCCTTGATTTGCCTTTTTGTCATTCTGTGACCTTGTACAAGTCATTCATACACAACAACCCACGGTCTCTTCTATGGAGTGAAAAGGTGGAGCTGGTCCTCTAAGGACCTCAAATAATGAGAGCATGTTTATTTTTTGTTTGAGAGGACAATGTTCTTCAGCCTAGGTAGTCCTTCTTCTTCCTTCTTGCTTCCAGTTTTTCATAAACCTTACCTGAATTCATAGTCTCAACTTCCTTATATCCCATTCTCCTCTCGGTTCCTTAAAATCAGGTTTATTCTTCTAAAATATGATTCTCACTCAGGGCATCAATAATCTTTTCATATGCAACATCCTCTGACCCTTCTTTGTGCTTCACTTTCCCAAGCCTTTCAGCAATGAACATTTTGGTCTAGTTTGTCCTTCCTCCTACACTTCTTTCCCATCATCTTTACCATCCTTTTGTTGAAAAAGCAGAGAAGTGGTTAGTATTGACTGGAAGCAAATAGGCAAAAGAGCAGTGCTAGACGACTTGTATCCATCAGCTTCCTGGATGGCTTCCTTGGGGTGTCCCAGGCACTTTCAGGCAGCGTGGCCACAGCTAAAGGCATGATCTTCCTGCTGGAATCAACTCATCCCCCCGTATTTCTGGTTACCTTTGGGATCCCCCACCTGAGACCCAGACGGGAGTCTCACCTGCTCCCTCACCTCTACCCTTCTAGGTCCACTTCCTGAACATCTCTCTAATCTGTCATTTTCATTTCTTGTGAAGTGTTGTCTTGTGTATCATCACTTTTGCCTGGAGAGTTAAATTTATCCAACCCCCGTGGCACATCCTAAGAATCACAGAGCAGTCGTTCTGAAATCCATGCTCATCGGAACGTCCTTCTGACCTAAGACCATTAAGATCTTCAATGTAAGGTTCAAACTCTGTTCTATAGCTCCAGTCCCCCAGGTCAGGACTCTTTCCCACCTGTGAGCCCTCCAGCGATGGTGAAGAATATGACAATATCTTATGCAGAGAAAGGGCAGTTTTATTTGGTGATGAACAAGGAATGACAGATGCTTGGTGGGAAAGCAAAGGGGGAAGTTTCCTTGGCGAGAAGGCTGCTCTGGTCTCCAAGCATGGCTCTGTCATTGTCCAGGACATGGGTCAGCCTTCTGTGAGCCCTCGGGCAGGCAGTGAATCCTGCCTCAGGAAATGGTTCTGTTGGGAGAAGACCCCAGACAAAACGGAGACTCAAGGTCCCTCAGTCTAGATGGTATTGGCCCACGATCAAACCTGCCCTCCAGAGGGTGGGGAGGAGGCTGAGACCCTGGAGCTGGGGGTCTTGTCTCCAGCCACCAGGGGAGCCCAGACCCAGAGTCAGGGGGCTCCTTGTGCATGCGCTTGAGTGAGTGTGTGTCTGTGTGTGCATGTGTATTTGTGTGTGGCGTGTTTGCATATGTGAGTGTAAAGGTGTACATGTGCTGATGTGAGACTGTGTGCATCGGTACGCCTGCCTGAGTAACCGCTGTGTGTCTGGGCACTTTGTGTGTGTGTGTGTGTGTGTGTGTGTGTGTATCTATGACCGTGTGTGCTTCCCTTTGGATCTGTATTTTGGTGACACTTGTGTCTTTCCACCACTGTCAGCCTTTCTGAGGACTTCTCTCTGCATCTTGGTGTATGTCCGTATGGCTGTTTGTCTTTTCCTTTGGATGGCACTGTCCAAAGCCCCCTGCTGCCCTCACCAGGAGGAGAACAGCTGACTACCCCCCAAATCCTGCGGAGTATGGAGCAATACTCACCGGTTCAGCAGAGGCCAGGTCCGTTCCTGGAAGTCTTAGACTTTGATGACAAATTCTAGCCCATGGATCAGTGCATCTGGAAAATGGGGGGAAAAAAAGCCAATAACCACAGACCAGAGGGAAGGAGCCCAGGGATTTTCATGGTCCTCAGGGGCCTGGGAAATGGGAACTCTGAGATTCAACCATGCTCAGGCAGGGCTTGAAGGGGACTGTGCTTCCTTCATCAACCAGCCCATCTATTCTTAAGTTATGGCTGATGTGGGGAGACAGGGTCTATGTCTTAAGATGATTCTGATAATTCAAGGCAAAAAAGAACTCTAAAACGGGGAGAGCTGAGACTGGAGGGCCCTAGCTGTCCCATGTGTGTGGGGACAGAGCTCCCTGGGGAAAAGCCCTGCTCCTCAGAGGGGAGAGAGGACTTGGAAGCGGGTCACGTCTGACTCTTTTGTGACCCGATGGATCGTAGCCCACTGGGCTTCTCTGTCCATGGGATTTCCCAGACAAGAATGCCAGAGTGGCATTTCCTTCTCCAGGGGATTTTCCTGACACAGGGTGGGTACTTACTGACAATGGAATGTACCAGAGTGACGTCCAAGCGGCTGAGAACTGCATTGACCAGGGGACACACCTGAGCCAGGGGCAGAGAGGAGCATTAGGCATCTTGGGAGACACTGGCAGCAACCGCATCCCGAGTATGGGTCCTCTGGGGAGGTCTTCTATCATTTGTCTGTGTCTGAGAGCATCTGATTCTAAGCAATCCCACAGATGAACCCTGCCACGTCCACACTGGGCAGATGCAGATGTTGAAGGTGGGGATGAGGTGTCCAATCACAGAGCGAGCGGTTGTTCACTCTGTGCTCTGGCGTCTGTTTCTGAATAGGGCGGACTGCTCTGGGAGGGGTGGGTTTCTGGTCATAGGAGATCCTGAGCATGGGCTGGGTGAGCCTTGTCTGCAGCCATAGTGGGGGTGGACTGGGAGCTTCTTGGGGCAGGAACCGATCTGTTTCAGCTGTAGTGTGGACACACAGAGTGCCTGGCCCAGAGCAGAAGCCAATCAGTACATTTTGAAGGATGGGAAGAAGAAACATGGACAGATGGACCAATGGACAGGTAGACTGATGGATGGAATTTACTTATCAAACTGAGTGACTCAGAAGAGCTCCCCCAGGGGCTTCTTTTAGCTTGAGAAGCTCTAAGATCCACAGACCAGGAGGCCGCACTTACCTTTTCCTGCATCAGCCCAGGAAGGACATTATTCAAGATGCCAGTGAGGTTGTCAACAAAGCTTTGAATGGGGAGGGGGCCCAATCTGAAAGAGAAAATCACGGAGAGTGCAGGGGCCTGGGGCTGGCATGGAGAAGCTTGGGTTTGTGCCCACTGCAGTCTCAGTACTGATAAGAGAACCTGGCCTTGTGCCTCCACACCCACGTGCATCCATAACAATGCGCCCATCCAAAGGGAGTGACACCCCGCACAGCAGTGCACACACTAGGTACATGTAGAACAAACACATAGTGCCAGCACACAGTAGGTGTTCAATCAGGCTTTGCAGAATCCACATAGGAATGAACAGTGCTTAGTATGCAGTTGTCATGAGGATTCAATGAGATGATACATGGGACACACATATGTGTGTTCAATAAATGTTAGTCATGATGGGGGTGGCTCCTGTATTTTATACCTGCCTCCCTCTCACTTTCAAGAGTAACTGAAATAATCACCCTTGTGGGCTCCATGGCTATTTTACTCTTTACTGGGACAAAGCCTGTTCACATTTATTATTTTTGAGGATTCTCTCAATAATGCCAATATAGCTCCATATTACAATTATCTGAGTAAGCTGAGACTCAAGCTGGGGAAGAACTGTTCAAGTTCACACAGGGAGCCGTCCATCTCCTGCCATACCCCTCAGCTGGATGGGGCTGGAACTCAGATTTCTTGTTGCCTAATACAGCAGAAAATTGGTCAGCCTGGTCTAAGAAGGGGTAGTGACCATTTACTTATTCATCCATCCATCTGTCCATCCATCCATCATCTCACTCTTCCACCCTCCCACTCACCCGTTCTCCCATTGTTCCATCTTTCCAAGCATTCACCCATCATTCCATCCTATTGTCTCAATAGGAGCAGCCACCCCTCTGGTCTCACCCATCAAGCAGGGAGATTTGCAGGCTGCCAGGGGAGTGAGTGCAGTCGCCAACAACCAGGTGGACATGCTTCTGCTCATCTGTCACAGCTAAGAGTTCCACGGTGATGTTTAGCTTCACAGCCAGCTTCAACAGACTCCCCACTAAGGGCCTGCACAGGAGACAGTCCGCTGTAGCTGAGCTTCCATGTCCAAAGGCAGAGGAGGTTTTCTTCTGGACAGATATGCTAGTCTTGCCTCATTCCATCTTGCCCACAACTGTACTTCTCTCAATTCCCAGTAGGCTCAAAGAGGCCAAGTGAGTCTGCCGAGTGAGTCTCCCAAGTGACTCAAAGTCACTCCGCATAGCAGCAAATGAGCTGAAGCTGGAGGCTCAGGTCTTTTGGATAGACTCCAACAGCTTTTTTCTTTCTTACCGCTCAAAATCATCAGGGTCTCCTTTGGTGAGCCATCCTCCCATCCCCCTTTGGAGTCCACTCACGTTTTCACATTGAGGATCATGCCCAGAGGGATGGTGACATAGAGACGATGGCCATCGGGGCTCTGCACGAGGCCCAGTTCCAGCAGCTGAGGGTTAGTGATCTTCAAACTGCCCAGGGAGAAACACTGGAGTGAGAAACATTAACTCCTCTAGTCCTAAACTTAGAAACCACATCTAATCCCACCGTGAACATCTCAGAGGTGGACCCATGAGGTGGGATGGAGGAGATATGAGGGGAATCTTGCAACAATAGCCACATGAGTTTTGAGTCTCACATCAGTTTTTCCCATCCTCTGCACTGGGTCAGATCCCTCTGCTCACCTCAGGTCTATGAGGTTTTCCAAGATAAGAAACTGTGTCTGGGTTATATTTACATCCTGTATGCCAGCTCAGAGCCTTACAAAGAAAGGGGTTACTTTATACTGACTGAGTTTGTGGACTGATGAGCAGGTGGGTGAATGAATATGTGGGTAGATGCATGGAAGAGAAAGTGGTTAGACAAAGGGCAGATGGTCAAGTGGATGTATGGGTGGGTAAGTGGATGAAAGGATGATGTCGGGGCAACTGAAGTAAGTCCTTCACATTTAAGAGTAGGGATCATGAATCTTGCTGAGTCCTTCAATGGCAGGTCAATCAATAAAGTTTATCATGAAGATAGAGGAGCAGGAAGCTGGGGAGAACTGAGAGAGGGTGGAAGTAAGCCTCTTCTCTGAGGACTTTGCTCTTCTCTGAGCTAGCCTCTGTGTCAGATGATTTACATCTTCTCCAGTCCTCCTGACAGTTCTCTGTGGGTACCATAATCTTCATTTTACAGATGGAAAAACCAAGCCCAGAGAGACAGAATGCCTTGCCCCGGGTCACGCAGCAAGTACATGATGGATACAGAAATCAGACTCAAGGCTATCTGTCTGTCTTCAAGTCAGAGGCAAGCATCTGGGCAGCAGGGGGGTGGGGGCTGGGGAGGGTAGGAATCCTGGGAATGAATTTGATCCAGTTATGTAAAGGACCCAGTCTTGCCAGCTCACTTTCCACTCTTGCTCTTTGTTAATTGGATTGTTCCATGGACATCACATGACGATGTCACTGAGGAGAATAGCTTACATTTTCTTGCTTACATCAAAAGCCACCGTGTTCACTAGTGAGGAGAGCAACTTAAGAAGGGATTTCACTGATAAAGAGAGCAAAATTATCATGGTAGAGTGGAAAAAAGCCTTGACTTTGGACTTAGATCAGTTAGAGTTAGCACCCACACTCTGCATCACTCTGGTGGTGTGGGCACAGACCCCTTTCTGTGCCTCCACTTTTCTGTAAATCTAGGGATTATAAAACTGACCTCAGAGGACTATGGTGAGGGTGATAGACGATGACGGAGATCCAAGCTGCACTTCAGGACTGGGAGCAATTGCTGGTTCAGGAGAGCTGCTGCTCCTGCCAGACTGTGAGGGGGTCTCAGCCTGAATCCTGGCCTCATGTTCTGATGACCCCGCTCCCTCCTCCAGGGCCACTACCTGGGGCTGGCTGATCTCCAGCGGGAGATCTCTGGTGGGGCCCAAGGCCCTGCTTCAGGGCTACTCACTCAATGATGTTGTTCAGGAGAGGGGTGAGTGAAGTCACTTTCCCAAGCAGGCCCCCCAGCAGGCCACTGGAAGCGCTCCCTCCAGTCTTCAGGATGTCCAAGAGCGGAAGGTTTTCGAGAGTGCCCAACAGACCCTCAGAGAGCAGGCCATTGGTGAGAGCTGGAAATGGGTGTGGGGTCCTTGGGGGTCAGATCTGACAATTATGGCTCCTCAGTCCTTGCCCCCTTTTAGCCCCCTTCCCAACCATGAGATGATTGCGCACACACGCACACACACACACCTGGAAGAAGTTGTCACAGACTCTCACTTACCACCTGTCAAGCTTCCAGCAAGATCTGTGGGTTTCGGGGCTAGGGCTGGAGTCAAAGCCAAGGGTAGAGTCTGGTCCAAGGGCACGGGCAGGGCTTCCAGCAGGGCCGTGGTCTGGGCCAGCAGCCCACAGAGGATGACGAGGCTCCCGATTTGAAACATCCTCTCACTCAGTATCTGTGGAAAGGACCACTGTGGCACAGATACTAGAGAGGAACCCATCCACTGCCTGCCCCTGCCCCAGCACACCAGGGAGTGAATAGCGACAGCCAAGGCTTTTGCTCTGAGCCAGGTGTCAGGCTGAGTGCTCCACATTCGGTGTCTGATTTCATCTTTACCCATAAGATGTGGACACTCAGCACCTGCATTGCACCAGTGAGGAAACAGGGGTCTAGTGAGTTTAGGTAACTTTCCCCAAGGTTGCAAGTACACACTGGGGATAGGATTTAAAGACAGCTCTCTCTGCCCTGGGGGCCTCTGTTTAAATTAAGTGACCATCAGATTTACTTTCCAGTTGCGCTTGCTTACAATGTATTGAATGAGACAAAGCAAATTAAAAGGCTTAAACGTGCTAGTGGCTGAGGAGCTCCTCTGCTTTGTCACCATCCTCCTTAAGTCCTCTGGTCTGCGTGTAGCCCGTGATGCTTTGTGGAAGCCCTTGCAAGTCACAAGACTATCAAAGGTGGCAGGGCTATAATTACCATCTCATTCATACCAGTGCTGGGAAATCCTGGGGACCATCCAAAGTCCTCATTCAACTAGGACAAGAGGACCAGAGAAGGGTAGTGATTTTCCCAAGGTCAAACAGCAAACTAATGGCAGAACTGCAGTTGGAGGAAGGTGTCCCTCCCACCCCAACTCTCCACCCCTACCAATATACAAACTATCTCGTCCATGTCTTTCTCTTTTCCCTCAAGATGACCTGGACGAACTTCCTGGGCAACCTTTGACATATGCCTCCCTTTTGTACCAGTCCTCCTCCCAGATGCCACCATCCTTCTCCAGGGCCTTTTTGGAAGTCAGTAAAGGTGTTGAGAGCTGGAGCTGGCTCCCACACTCTGGAGACACTTGGCTGCTTTAGGCAAAATCCCATCAACTGGCCAATTTGGCCAAAGAGCCATCATTGTTGCTGCCACAGAAATCTAAAGGGCTATTGGGTCCAAAGAGCCAGTTGTGGCTTCCTTGGGAGGTAAACTTGGCTTGGGCCTCTGAATCTCTTTTCAGCAGCAGATCTTTTATGACTCCAATGGAAGCTAAGGACTCTTGGTCCCAGAAAAATGCACCAAAATGTACAAAATTGGGTGGTTTGTAGGAGGTTGCTGGACGATGGTCTGGATGCACAACGAAGTGAGGGTGTACACTGAGCAATGCACAATGGTAAACTCAAGATAAAACTCTGTAGAGACTGGGATTTAGGGCAGGAGGAGTATGCCCATGAGAGATCCCTAGCTCACGTGGAATTTGAGCAGTGTACCTACAGCCACGTGCTCCCTATCACCATCAAATAGCCTGCTGCCAAAAGTCTCTACATTGATGTCAGTGGTCTCTTTGGGAGGCAGAGTGGATGCTTATCACCTTGCCCCCCAAATGGCAAGCCTTGGTTCTCTTGGAAGACCCCCAAAGAGTGATCTGAAGTGTAGTCAGCCAGTGATGCCACAATGTGGAGGCTAGCACCTCTGCCCTCCGAGGCAGTAGTGGCGGTGGTGGGGGAGGGTTGAATGCACAAGTCTCACCTGGCTTCTCAGAGGTCCTGGCAGCTGTCGTGGTCTCCTTGCTTTGCTGAGCAGGCAGCCTTTTTTATAGTGTGGAAATCAGGAAATGAGTGATCGAGAGATGGATTTATAGATAATTCAGAATTCGGCAATCTGTTGGTGTCTTTCAGGGCTCTCCAAAGTAAATAATTGCCAGTCCCATTAGTAGGTGGGGCCGTTAAGCTGTTTGATTGACAAGTTAAACAGAAAAATGAGATGGGGATGTTACTCAAGATTTCATGGTTTTGTGAGTGGGGCTGATGCTGGGAACCCTGGCTCCAAGGTGACCTGAAGATTACATTTGGAACACCGGGAGAGGCAGCTGTTGGAGCTCTGGGAGGGACCTCAGTCTCACTGTAGTTTACTCGCTAAGTCGTGTTCGACTCTGTGCGACCCCATGGACTATAGCCCTCCAGGCTCCTCTGTCCCTGGGATTCTCCAGGCAAGAATACTGGAGTGGGTCGCCATTTCCTTCTCCAGGGGATCTTCCTGACCCAGGTATCGAACCCACCTTTCTTACCTCTCCTTCTTTGGCAGGTGGGCTCTTAACCACTAGCGCCACCAGTCTCACTGTCATTGTTTTTCAGTTGCTCAGTCGTGTCCAACTCTTTGCAACTCCATGGTCTGCAGCACACCCGGCTTCCCTGTCCTTCACCATCTCTCATAGTTTGCTGAAACTCATGTCCATAGAGTTGGTGATGCCATCTGACCATCTCATCTTCTCTTGTCCCCTCCTCCTGCTTTCAGTCTTTCCCAGCATCAGGGTCTTATCCAATGAGTTGGCTCTTCGCATCAGGTGACCAAAGTCTCATATCCAATGTAGAAAAAGAATCAAGTTGTCTCTGATTTCCCTACATCTGGGGTACCCCTCGATTCCAGGGTGGGGGTCTCCTGACTTCTGAATCTCAATTGCATGACAGTCACATGCTGGGAGCTAGACATCTTCACAGAACGCTGGAGGGAGGGGTTGTTGCTCCTTCTTTGCAGAGGTGGAAACTGAGGCCCAGTGGGGACAGGTGCCCAAGGACACAGAGAAGACGAGGGCAGGGTTAGTTGCTGCAGTGCTTACTCCTGGACAAATGTCTCTTTGAGTAACAAAATACAAAGAAACTATAAGGGACTAAAAATAACTGTGTGCATCTACAGTTGGGGCAAATTATGGACAAGATACAAAAAGACCAAAAACCTAACTGCCTCTTCTGAAAGGCTGAGAACCAAAACCGGGGCGGGGGGGTTGAAGCAAAAGCAGGGTACTGCACATACCCTCTGCACCCCACACCACCAAAAGGGTGGGCAGATCACCTAAGCCCCCCTCCAGCCCAACCCCTGGACACAACCCCTACCCTCACCCCATAGAAGGAACCAGCCTGCCCCGCCTCGGGGAGGGAGCAAGGGAGCCTGTTACTTATTTTCACTTGCCCCTGCTGTTAGCAGGCGCCCCAGTAAAGCCTTGCCTGAATTTATTGTCTGGCCTCTAGTCAATTTCTATTGACTAAGGAAGGCCAAGAACCCTGGTCAGTGTCATTAGGACTCAAGCTACTGGATAATAATCACAATAAAAACAGTGTAAACAGCTAAGGCTTGGCAAGCTCTGCCTAAATGTCAGGCCCAGCATTGCTATTTTTCACATCCAGTCTTTCACGAATTTCAGTCTTTCACAACCCTGTGTGGTGTGGGAATGAATGGGAAAACTGAGGCTTGGAGTGTGAGGCGACACGTCTAGAGTCTCATGGTGGACATGGAGCCCAGGCATCCATGCTCCAGTCCTTTCTCTTGATCACTGGGCTAAGACGAGGATGCCTTGGGTGTGCTCTGACCATTTTGCATCCCTCCATCTGTGAATGTCATGTTCCCACTTGTATAACCTGAAAAAGGCTACCCGGTCTCCCAGGCCTGAGGGATCGTGTGGCATCATGATCTCTACACTTACCCTTTTTTCTTCCCTTCCCCAAATGAAGGCATGGGGAATTTGTTCCCACCCCTTGGGTCTTTGGAGTCTGTTGTACAGATGAAAAAAATGAGGCTCAGGGAAAATTCCAGCTCTTAGTCCAGTGAGAGCAGCTCTTGCCTTGTGGAACCAAAGACCTTAAAAGCAAAAGCAGAGAGTGAGGGAGGAAATGCACATTTATTGAGTACCTACTGTGTGCCAGATGCTTTCCACACATGAACTTCATCTTTGACATGATTGGTTTGGTTGATGTTGTTGAACCTCAAATGTCAGAGGAGACTAAGTTTCAGAGAGGGTGATTATTGCCAAGGAGCACACAGCGAGTGAGTGGTGGAATCAGAATTCTCCCCCGTGTCTGACGCCCCGGTAATCAGTGAGCCACGCTGCCATCCCCTCATTTCAGACCGTCGCAGGAGCTACTTCTGCTTCCTGTGAGTCTGGCTGATGCCCCTAGGAGGCTGTGGCTTTGGACTCAGTTATCCATTCAAGCACACACTAGACTGTTCCCACAGCCTGTGTGTTGACACTCACTCTCAGCGGGGGGGTCCCCTTTTTTGTTATTTTGGTGCAGTTTTTCTGGATTGGGTCACATTGTTACTATCTTTTGGGGAAACAGAGGCAGATAAGTCAAGGAATGATTCAAGTTTGTTCTTGGACAGCTAACAGCCAAGCTAAGAAGTTATATTTGTGTTAAGGCAGAAAGGGGATGACCTTGGACACATATCGCCCTGGTTCAAATCGTATGACCCTGGGAAAGTCCCTCCAATCCTTTGAACCTTAGTTTCCTCATCTGTAAAATGGGAAGTAAATATCTACCTCACAGGGCTGTGGGGGATAATGTCTAAGGAGGGGGTTTATGTTCAGTTCATAAGCTCATGTGTCTACATGGTTTTCTTTTTTTTTTTTTTAAGTTAAACATTAAAAAATATTTTACTTATTTGGCTTTGCCGAGTCTTAGTTGCATCATATGGGATCTTTTGTTGCAGTGTGTGGACTCTCTAGTTGTGCACAGGCTCCAGAGTGTGCAGGCTCGGTAGTTGCAGCTCTCCAGCTTAGCTGCTCTTTGGCATGTGGGATCTTGGTTCCTAGACCAGGGGTCAAACCCATGTCTCCTGTATTGGAAGGTGGATTATTAACTCCCCACATGGTTTTCTTTTTAAATACATAATCCCTTTATTTATTCATGTATTGTATTTTGGCTGCATCTTGCCACTGGGGATATGGGATGGTTCCCTGACCAGGGATTGAACCCAGGCCTCCATAATAGCAGCATTGAATCCTAACCACTAGGCAACCAGGGAACTTCCCTACATGTTTTTTTTTTCTCCTAATGTATGTAGATTTTAATATTTCAAGTATCATTTTGCTGAATAACAGAACGGTCCCCACTCCCCCCTGGCATTTTATTTCTGTTCCAGGGGCTTTAGTTGTGTCAGAGCATCTGAAGGAGGAAGCCCTGTCCTTGTTTTGACTGAAAATGTAGAGATAGTCACATACCATTTGGTTCCTCGATACTTAGATGCTGTGTTTCCCTTCCATCCTAAAAGCCCCTTCGAATTAACTTTTTAAATTATATTTTCTCTTTTATTTTTAATCAGAGGATAATCGCTTTACAGTGTTGTGCTAGTTTCTGCCATAAAACAACATGAATCAACCACTGGTAAACTTACGTCCCCTCCCTCTTGAACCTCCCTCCCACCCCCACCCCATTCCTTCCCTCTTATTTGTCTGCACTGGGTCTTGGTTGAAGCCTGTGGGATCTTTCATTGCCAGGTATGGGCTCAGTCATTGCTGCAGGCAGACTTAGTCGCTCCGTGGTATGTGGGATTTTAATTTCCTGACTAGGGGTTAAACCTGCATTCCCTGCATTAGCAGGTGGGTTCTTAACCACTGGAACATCAGGGAAATTCCATCCCTTCAAATTTAACCTTTACTTTTTACTCTCTTCCTGGACACCCAAAAGTGTTCTGTGTCGCAATTCCTTGGCCTTAGGCAAGACCCTGGGGGGCTACCTTAGCCCATCTGTCTGGACTATGACCTTCCAGTTGACCTTCTTTCCTTGGGGTTCTGCCATCTTTCCTGGCTCTGGAAGGGAACATGGACACAGACCCCACCCATTCTGGAATCCCCCACATCGACCTGGGGTTTCTGCTGGCCCTCCTCTTACGCCAAGTTTTGCCTGGGGAGACGCGGGAGACACTTCTCAGAACCCACTACAACTACACTCCACCAACAGGGGATATTTTCTAGTCTGGGGGGCAGGAAAACTTCCTTCGATTAGCCATATACATGCTATTCTTAATGTATAGCATTAGACTATACTATAATACAGTCATATGCATGCTATTCTCCTATGATCCACATTCTGAAATGGAAAAACTCAGGCTTAAAAAAGAATCAACCTACAGTAAAATTGACTTTGGAGGGGGGTGTATAATTCAATGAGTTTTAACACATGAATAGTCTTATGTAGCCACAATAATAATCAGGTTACTACAGAACATTTCCATCACCCCCCAAATACACTCATGACGCCCTTTCAGAGTCACTCCTTCCCTCCTCCCGACTCCCTCCCGCCCCTGCAACTGGCAACCACTCGTCTGTTCTTTGTCACTGATGCTTTGTCAGAGACCCGGGCTTCCGAGACTCAAGAGCCTTCTCTCAGCTTCTGCTGAAGTTGCCCTTCCCGGATGCACCGGTGAGGCTGGTTTCCCTGCCCCGAGCAGGACAAGGGTCATGAGGCATCAAGAAGTGTAGATGGACACCCAGCTAACATTTCAAGACAGTGTTTTCCGCGTTGGTGATGCCAGTGCCTCCTCATTGTGTTTCTCACAAACTGGAGGTTGTGCCCTTTTCATCCTACATATCAGATTGTGATTGTGTTGGGGAGTCTTTACTGGCATTGTTTTGTGAATCAAGAGATCCCTTTTTAAAGGACAGAGTTCATTTTATTTTTCAATTCTGCAAGGTCTGCTCTCCAGAACTTGGGTGTGGGATGCTATCTTTGTCCCCTGGGAGCCAGACCTCTGTATGGAAGGGAGAGGAAGTTGTTACAAGTATAGGGGGCAGGGTCTGGAGCAAGCCTCCGAGTATTTGGGGCTGAATTTCTGCTTCAATTACCCACTACCCCAGGCCCCAGTATCATATTAGAGATCCATTGTGCACCAAGCTCCTCCAGGAGAAAATATGATGAGTCCACAGCTCTGTGAAACTTAAAATGAAAAAAAAAAACAAAACACCACCACCAGAATTCAAGAAACCTGAGGAGGGCTCTTGAGAAAGGCACTCCCGGCAGGGGTCAGAAGAAAGGCAGACAAAAGCTGCTTTCACCGAGGGACCAGGCGACCTTGCCGGAGGTTGAGGTCCAGCCCTCCCGTGTTTGCTCTTTGGATCATGAGCAGGAAAATCCCGTAAACTCAAGGCTGTCAAGGGGAATCTTTTGTGTGAACATGGGCGTTTAGGGTTGCAAATCCCCGGTGAGGCATTTTGGATTAGGGAGTCTGAGTTGAAAGATGGAGACATAAGTATCGCTTGCCCCATTCTCATCTCTGAGTTGTTGACACCTCCTTGTTTGAGCTTGTCAGTCAAGCTGAATGAATATTTCATCATTTTCCCCTAAGTGTAGGGGGTGTGTAGATGGGTGCAGGGATGTTGGGAGGGAAGACTGAAGTGGAGGGTCCACAGTGGTCACAGTTGTGAGCTCTGGAGTCTGGCTGCTTGAGCGTAGTTGGCTTGGTCATTTCCTGGCTGTGTGAGGATAGCAGTTTTGAATAGGACAGCAGTTTTGAACTTCATGCAGTTTCTGTGAGGATTTAATGAGATGCTGGATGCAAACTCTGAGCACCAAGCTTGGCATATGCTGAGTCTTTAAATGTGTGTGTTACTGCTATTAATTGTGTGTGTGTGTTATTTCCTCTTTATTTCTCAGTATGCTCTTCCTTGGCTTGGGTGGAGGAGGACAGGAATCTATATTTAAGAACTGAGGGACTTCTCTGGTGGTCCCAGTGGCTAAGACTCTGAGCTCCCAATGCAGGGGACCCATGTTCGATCCCTGATTAAGGAACTAGGTCCCACATGCTGCAACTAAGAGTTCTCACACTACAACTTAAAAAAAAAAAGAATAGTCATTAATTAACTTATTAACGAATTAAAGTACTTTTAATAAGCACTTCCCATGGACCTAGCACATGCTAATCATACTGCAACTGCTTTTGTGCATTCCTGCAAATATCCTGCAGGGTAAATAGTTTTTATTTTCAAAATAAAAATTTTTGGTTAAAGTATAACACCAATGGGAAAAACGCACATAAGTGAAAAGCTCAATGAACTTTCACAAACTGAACACCTTCCCTGTAATCAGCACCCAGATCAAGAAACAGAATGGTGTCAGCCCTGCAGAGCCCCTCCCTCTAGTTCCAGTCACTAAGCATCTCCCCGAGCATAACACCTTCTTAACTGCTGACCGCATGGATTAGGTCTGCTGCGTTTGAGCTTCACATAGATGGGAGATCTGTGTTTTGGAGCCTGGCTTTATTAGGTGTGTGAGATTCATCCATGCAGTAGAGTGAGTGCAGGTTTTTCTCTTTACTGTAGAGCATTCTGCTGATGACCGTCCCACAAGCTATTTATCTATCCACTGTATTTATCCCTTTTTTTTTGATGTGCACTTAGGGAGTTTTCACTTTGGGGCTCTTAGGACTATGGCTGCCACGAGCAATCTTGGACAGGTCTTGTGGTGTCCACAGACTCATATTTCTGTACTTAGGGGTGGGATTTTGGGTCAGAGGGAGGAATATGTTGCCCTTCTGGAGTGTTGCCACCTAGTTTTATAAAGTGGAGTTATGACTCACCTCCCTCCAGCAGTGTGCTGGCTCCTGTTGCTCCATGTCCTGCAAGATCTCTAGCCCCTTTCTGCAGGGGAGGAAGACCAAAAGGTGAAGTGCCTTGTCCCTGACACAGCCGGGGAGTCCTAAGACCAGGACTCACCCATCATCTAATCATGAGTAAATGTGCCAGGTCTATGCTGGGGGCGGGTGGGGAGTGTGTGTGGTCACTGGCTACCCTGATGCACATGTCCATATGCTCATCATGGAACTTATTATTGGGTTGAATAG
The DNA here is from genome assembly GCF_963930625.1 of Muntiacus reevesi. Taxonomy (NCBI): domain Eukaryota; kingdom Metazoa; phylum Chordata; class Mammalia; order Artiodactyla; family Cervidae; genus Muntiacus; species Muntiacus reevesi. The sequence goes on along the minus strand of NC_089250.1, from coordinate 61,082,328 downwards.
AACTTGAACTCAGATCTGTTTGGTGCAAGTGTTTCTACTTTACCACTCTGTCACCATTCGTCATTCCCTTGGAATCCAGCAGAGTGGTTGGCACATATTAGATGCTCAATAAAGTGAAAGTGTTAGTCGCTCAGTCATGTCCAACTCTCTGCAACCCCCTGGACTGTAGCCCTCCAGACTTCTCTGTCAGTGGAATTCTCCAGGCAAGAATACTGGAGTGGGTTGATGTTTCCTTCTCCAGGGGATCTTCCCAACCCAGGGATTAAATCCAGGTCTCCTGCACTGCAGGCAAAATCTTTACCATCTGAGCCACCAGGGAAGCCAGGTGCCCATAAACCAGGGAACCCATAAATGTGGGTTGAATGGATGAGAGGATGGGAAGTCTCAGCAGGACCCTTCCTGCACTGATGAGCAGATTCATGGATGGGGGCTACTGGCTGCCAATTACAGGATAAGAAATGATGTTTTCTGTGTCATTTCTGGGTTGATGAGCAAACCCAGGTATATCCAGTCTCAGGATGAATCTTCATCAGGTCTGACTTCTGGAACCCAAACCTCAGGATCTACGCAGGAGGCCCTTTGCACTCTTCAGAGTTAGAATTTATTATGGAAGAGGACAGGATGTCCATAGAACCTGTGGTACAAGTTTTTGGGGCATCAGAAGCCCCACTGTAAGGGAGACTTAAGGTCTCCAAGTGTGTTATTTCCCTCTAATCATCAGTGGCTGCTGGAGGGCACTCAAGTCTAGTTCATGGAAGGTTGACTGGACTCAAAGTTGGTTGAGTTCATAAGCAATATCTTGTTCTGAAAGGAGAAGAGGCAGAATCAGTCACCAAGTGTCTGCCCCCCACTCCCCAGGTCCACACTGAAGGGGTCTCTCATCCTTCCATGCTGACCAAGGCCCAGTGCTGGGAACATTTGCATTGAAGCTCTTCAAACGATATCTAATTGTTCACTTCTTGTGTCTTCCTTTCATAGTGAGTTCCCTGAAGGCAGGGACTTTATCTGTTTATCTGCAACTGGGGCTCAGGTGGGCTCAGGTAGGGGGGTCAGTGCTCCCTAAAGATTGAGTGGAGATCTTGGGCCAGCTCTGGTGACCTGGAGGTTTGATGGGGTACAGCCTGATAGGTAAGGGTGCCCTCCACTGCCCCACCTCACTTGGGGACAATGGTGGTCATGGTCACACATTCACCTCCAAGTGTCCTCAGAGCACATTCAGACACCCATCAGAAGGCCTCCATGGGAGCTGAAGCAGGGGCAGCTCTCTTGTCCATTTGCCCATCTTCAGTCCTCCCCACCAAACGGACACAGGTGCTCACTTACCCATGAGGCTTTTCAACAGTTTCACATCCAGCTGCCTGAGTATCTCGTCAATCAGAGGACACACCTGGGCCAGGAAGAAGGGTCAGACCAGGGACTGGAAGAAGAAAGCTGGAGGGCCTGTGGCTGGGAGCCATGGGATTTCAACAAGGAATCATGGCAAGAGTGGCTCCCCTGCATTGAGTGCCAACTATTTGCCAGGAGCCATGCACAACATTACTCTGCTTTGTCCCCCTGAATCTCTGTGACTTTCCGTGAAATAGAGAGTGTGATGGTTCCCATGTTACAGATGGGGAAACTGAGGTTCAGGGAGGCTAAGTCACTTGCCTAAGGACACAGCCAGTAGATGGCAAAACAACATTTTAATGGAGATTTTCCAGGTTCTAAAGACCCATTTCTTCAATGAAATGCCAATATATATGCCCTGACCCACAGACTCAAGGATGCCCAAGGTGAAAACCCTTTTTCTCAAACTTACCTGACTTTCTATCAGATGTGGGATAACTTTTTCCAGGTTGTCTCTGAAGTTGCGGAGAAAAGGATTCACCTTTGGTGGAATAGCTCTAGAAACAAAGGTGGGTGTATCGCACAGAACAGATAAATACAGGAAACACTAATGTCAGGGGCTGTGTGTGGAGAACATCTCACACAGCCATTGACTCCTCAGCCAGCTCTACATGAGAGGTGTCACTGTAAGCAATGATCAAAGGGCGAAGTGATGTGCCTTGCCCAAGGTCACACAGCTAGTTCAGCACTGATTAGATTAGAACCAGGTCAGTAGCCACACTCCACAGTCCTCTTCATGGATGTCTGGCACGATCTAGGCATTCAGTGAATATCTGATGAGTAAATGAACAGATATGCTCTGAGGACCTAGTTGCTTTCAGCCATCTGGAATTATGGAGAGAAATCAGACACAGATCTTGCCCTTGAGGGACTTGCTAGTCTGTTGGGATTCACTCACTTGGTCAGCCAGCCTGCAGATCTTCACTTAGATCTGTTTTTTTCTATCTTGTTCACTACCGTATCCCTAGCATTAAGCACACCATGCCTAGCACATAGTAGGTTCTCATCAAGTATCTGTTGACTGGCTGAGTGATGAGGAGGAGCTTTAAAGGAGAAGGGAGGGGCACGTAGGCCTAAGGACCAGCATGTACAAAGGCACAGTGGCATGAAAATATATTATACTGATGGAGGGAGTCCTCAGAGAGGCTCGAGGGCAAAGGGCTGCAGAGTGCGGCATGGGACAGGACAAGTAGGGCCTTGAGTGACATCCAGGAGTTTGCTCTCTATCCAGAGGGTGTTGGAGAACCACTGGAGGGTTTGAAGCAGAGGTGGGGGTGAAGAACAAGACCGTATTTCTGGGCTGGGGGAGAATGAAGACCAGAAAATCCCCCTGCTGCAGGGGGAGAACGGAGTGAAGGCAGTGAGGTCTGAGTCAGGGAAAGCCGGAGGAGGTTCAGAAAGTGGACTATGAGCCCGGCCACTGGGTGTGGGGATGGAGAGACAGGGAGCAGGTGAGGGCTGCCAGGAGGTCACTGATGGGACCTGGTGAAGATGGCCTGTGGGGAGGGGGAGGAAGAGTCTGGCTTCTGGGCGGGTGGCAGGGCCATCCCCGGGATGGGAATGTAAGAGGAGGAAGAGATCTGGGGGAAAGGGTGAGATCAGTCTAGGGGTTTTCCAGGAGGTGGTGGAAACATGAGACCAAAGTCAGTGCTGGTTGGGAAGGCGCCCAGCCCTGGGAGGGGGTGGCAGGGATCTTACTCAGTGAGGAAGGTCATGTGGACACTCCTGGGCTCCACGTGGCATTTGCCTATCACCAGATCCCTCCGGCCAAACTCATCTTTCTCCAGCCAGAACTCCACAGAGAGGTTCATGCTTTCGTGTGTCTTTATGATATGGTTATTGAAGGGCCTGGGGATGAGAGAGAGGAGGAGGGGGAAGGGCAGGAGACAGAGAAAGAGTAGGAGAAAGCAGCCAACATGGAGGGCTTTTTTGCCAAACCAGCCCAGTGGGGCTCCATGGTGCCTGGATATTAAATTTTGTTTTCAGTGATTAAGGAGAAAAATGTTATTAGCCTGAGTGGTTTCCAAAAATTCTTTAAATAGACTAGATTAGGGGGCCTTTGGGCTTCCTTGGTTGCTCAGATGGTAAAATAATCTGCCCGCAAGCCAAGAGCCCTGGGTTCAATTCCTGCCTGCATTGGGAAGATCCCCTGGAGAAAGGAATGGCAACCCACTCCAGTATTCTTGCCTGGGAAATCCCATCGACAGAGGAACCTGACAGGCTACAGTCTGTGAAGTGGCAGAGTCAGACACGACTGAGTGACTAGCACTTTCTGGGAGGGGGCCTCTGCAGATTAAGAAATAGAGATTTAATTTTATTCTAAAAATCTTTACCATTTAGTGGAGCCCACCATTTCCTTGGGAGCAGCAAATGTTAAATGGGAGCAAAAGTTTAAACAGGCAGAGGGAAGGGTGTTGAGATCATTAAAGTGTTTCTCTTTTTAAAGATCGTTGTAGGGAACTCACATAAGTTTAAAGGAGCAGACGACCTGTCTCCACTTATCAGTGATCGCCATCTACATTTCAGCTGAAGAAACCAAGGCTCAGAGAGGTGAAGTGACTTGCCTGAGGTTACACGGCAAGTGAGTTTGGAAACCAGGATTTGAAACCAGGTTGGAGCAGAAAGATCTGGGTTCCCCAAATGGCCAAAATCTGCCTGCCTCCACTCCCGGGTTCCCAGTGAAGAGGAGCAGTGCCATTTAGACCCTGCTTCTGTATGACTCACAGTCTCAAGTCAATGTCAAATCCAAGTGAGATGTTTGCTGTGAACCACTCCTTATGGAAAGACATCCGGATCCCACCATAGTCCAGCTGAGCGTTGGTAATGTTGGCACTGCACAAGGAAGGGGAAAAAGGCCCCCACCAACGCTGAAGGACCTCAGACCTCAAGACCTTGGGTTGACAGACAAGGCTGGCAGTTGGGTTTGGAGTCAGATCCTTTTACAGATGTTCTGCGGGCAAGAGCTCCCAGTAGGAGTCCTGGGCTGCAAGCTGACCCCAAGCACCCCTAATAGCTGCATACAGTTTCCTCGTGAAATCCACAGCCAACTGCAGACCCAGCCACTGGGCTTGTTCTCAGAACCAGCCTAATAATCTCAGAGGATGACTCTTAAAGGAATGAATGAAGGGAAGTGGTTGTGGCCTCATACATCAAGGTGATGAGCACTGGCGCTCATTAAAGTGGAGGGAATGAGGGATTCAGATCACAGACAAGGCGGGTCAAGGGCACAGCAGGTGTTACAGTTGAGTAGCTTTGAGACCTGCATCCATTGAGAGGAAGCAGGGCAAGCGGAAGTGAAGGACAGGCCCAGTTCTGCGAGACCAATTATACCAACGGCCATGCAGCTGTATAATCAGTGGCTATGCAGTGGCTACGAGTGCTGTGGGCAAAGTCCCTAACAGCCCCCGGAAGCAGGGGTCATTATGCCCATTTCACTGATGGGACTCAAGGCTGAAGCTCGGGGAGCTCAAATGCCTTGCCCAGGGTCACACAGCTTTCAAGCAATAAAGTGGGGTTCAAATGTCTGACTCTAGCCCTGGGTTCCTATGGCACCGCAGATGTTATCTGGACTGTGCTCTGGGTACCTATGTCATAGATGAGATCAGAGTGGTCCAGCAATTTCCCCAAAGTTGGTGGCAGTGCCAGGATGTAAATGAGGACACTTTTGCTCCCGAAACCTCTGCCTTTAATAACTAGGCTGTGCTGCCTTCCCCAGTGACCCCCAAACTCATCTTCCCTCCTTCCTTCTTCACTGGGCTTGTACCTCCATGCCCTCAACTCTGCCCTCTGACCCAGAGCCTTTTAAGGAATCCCAGGGCCAGGGATGGTGTTCAGGATCTCACCTGCTTTCTTGATCGTGCTGAAGGCTCATGCTGCCGATTAGCCAGCCCACCATCCCCGGGGCCATCTGCCCAGAGGCATTCAGACTGTCCAGGAGGTGGATGTTCTGGATTCGGCCCTCTGTGTCGTGCTTCATGAGGCCCTGGGCAATAACTGGAAACGGACATGGCACCAGTGACATTGCATGATGTCCTGGTAAAGGTGGGGGGGCAGGTGTTGGAGCCAGGAGGCCCAGGTTGCAGGCTGCAGCACCCACTTCTTGCCGAGTGATCTACTGGGGGCTTCCCTGGTGGCTCAGATGGTAAAGAAATCTGCCTGCAATGCAGGAGACCCAGGTTTGATCCCTGGAGGAAGATCCCCTGGAGTAGGAAATGCAACCCATTCCAGTATCCAGTACTTGTGCCCGGAGAATTCCATGGACAGAGGAGCCTGGTGGGCTACCGTCCATGGGTCGCAAAGAGTTCCTGGTTTCATGGAAGACTCTTACCCAACTTTATAAAAAGGTAATTATGAAAGTAAATGGAAAAAGAAGAAGATGCAAAATTCATTTTATGAGGCTAGTACAACTTGCTTCAAGAACAGTACAAGACTGGTGACCTAGAGGGGTGGGATGGAGTGGTGTGAGCGGGGCTCGAGAGGGAAGGAACACACGTATACTTAGAGCTGATTCACGTAGTACAGAAGAAACCAACACAACACGGCAGGGCAATTATCCTCCAATTAAAAATAAAAAATTAGAAAAAAGAAGAGTACAAGGGAAGTTATGTGTCAATTTTGTATATGAAAAATTTGCTAAGATCCTAAATCAATGATTAGCTAACAAATCTAATAGTACATTATAAAAATATCACATGACATTACAAAATATAAATTTTAGTTTGATACATTATAGATACATTATAGTATGCTACAAAAATACATTATAAAATAGTAGCTTGTAAAGATATAATTATCATACATTATAAAATATAATATTTATTTAAGAATTGCTAAGATGGATTTAACATAAGAAAATCTGTTAATATAATTTATCATATTAACATAATAGATGTAAAAATGGTAATTTTTAGATGCAGAAAAGCACTTGTTAAAGGCTAATATGGATTTATGATTAAGAAAAATTTAGGAAACTAGGAATATAAGGGGACTTCTTTAACAAAATAAAAACTATATTCCAAAAACCTATAGAAAATATACTTAGTGAAGAATTCTAGATATATTCCCATCCCTATAGGAGACCTTGGTTATACTGCAAAATAAGAAAAAGGCACAAGAACTATAAGGTTTAGAAGAAAATAGAAAAGACTGCCACTATTTGCAGATGATGTAATACTCTAGACAGAAAATTGAACAAAATAAATAAGAAAAATTGCTAGAACTAATAAACCATAAGACTTTGGGATAGCAGATTAATTTTCAAAAATCAACAACTTTCCTCTCATCTGTACCAGCAATACCAACTAGAAAATATAAAAGAAAATCAGGCAATATTTACTGAGGCAACAAAACTCACAAAATCTCTAGGAATCAATTTTACAAAGCATGCTCAAGACATCTACTGAACTTTAAAATTCTATTAAGGGTTATAAAATAAAATCTCAATAAATGAAAAAGTATACTAAATTTGCAATTGGATAATGTAATATTGCAAAAATATCATTAAATTCATTAACAAATTCAATGAAATCCTAATCAAATTTCCAGAAGATTACTTTTTCTTTTTCAATGAACTAAACCCAGTCTAAAATTCATTTGGAAGAAGAAAGTTCTATCAGATGAAATGGCATAGTATTTAAAATACTATGTTCTTGGTACGGAAACAGAACACAGAACTTAAAAGGGAATCCACGTGTTTGGAAACTTAATCATTTAGTAGATGAGTTGAGAAAATGGACTCATATGGAGAGAAGTGAAGTTGAATCTCTAACTTACGTATATAAATATACATAAAGATGGCCTCCAAATGGATTAAAATCTTACATGTAAGTTTGAAAATATTCCTGTTCAATGAAGCATCTACCAACAAAGTTAATAGCTGACAGTTCGGGAGAAATGTTAACAGTGCTTAGACTGACAAGGGATTAACGTCAAATAAATTAACGTCTCCTCAAAACAAAGAGAATTTAAAGAATGCAAAGCAAATAGAAAAAAGGGCAAAGGGTAAAGACAGGGAATTCAAAGAAGTCAAAATGGCTAAAAAAATTAAGATGTGATGCTCAGGACCTCCCTGGTGGTCAAGTGGTTAAGAATTCACTGGCTAAGGACCCATATACTGCAGGGCAACTAAGCCCATGCACCACAACTACCGAGTCCACGCTCTAGAGCCCATGAGCTGCAACTATTGAGCTGACATGCTGCAACTACTGAAGCCTGCATGCCTAGAGCCTGTGCTCCGCAACAAGAGAAGCCAAGGCAATGAGAAGCCCATGCACTGCAGTGAAGAGTAACCCTTACTGGTGGAAACTAGAGAAAGCCCACACACAGCAATGAAGACCCAATGCAGTCAGAAATAAATAAATAAAATTAAAAAAGAAAAGATACGGTGCTCAAAGTTCCTACTAATCAGATAGTCAAGCTAAAACAATTAGATATTGCTCACAACACGACAAAACAAAACAGGCTAGCAGACATTTAGAAAGATGACATTATGTACTGAATTGCGTTACCCCTCCCCAAATGAACATATTGAAGCCTCAGACTCCAATTTGACTGTATTTGGAGATGAAGCCTTGAGGGAGGAGTTAAGCCTAAACCAGGTCATGAGGGTGGGGCCTTAATCCACTGGGATTGGTGTCCTTTTAAGAAGAAGAAACACCAAAGTACACTCACTCACTCACTGTGTGCACTCAAAGGAAAGGCTTGGTGAGGACACAGTGAGAAGGTGGCTGTCTGCAAGCCAGGAAGAGAGGTTTCACCAGAAACCAACCCTGACAACTTGAACTTCCAGCCTCCAGAGATGTGAGACAATAAATGTCTGTTGTTCAAGCACCCTGGTCTGTAGTATCTTGCTATGGCAGCCAAGGAGACTGATACAGGTGGGTTCTCTCCAGTATTGGGAAACATGGGGACAGAGGTATCCTTGTTTGTTGCTGGAATGGGTGTAATCATTCTAGAGAGCAACCCAGAAGTCTTTAGTTAAATTCAGTTTGCATCTTCCTTAGAGCCCAGACATCTCCATTTAGGATACACCCCAGAGAAATTCTCCCACAGCTTCTAAAAGGAACACATGTGAGAATGTTCATCACTGTGCAGTTTATAATAGCGGGGAGTTAGAGACAACTCAAGTGATCATCCCTAGGGAAATGGACAAGTGGTGGTGAAGAGGACGAATTTCATGGACTTTTCTGCACTAATATGAAGCAACAGATGTCAACAGCACAATGTCCAGAAAAAACAGTAAAAAAAATGAAGTCTTGTTTATGAAATCTTATTTATTGGGTTGGCACCAACTTATTTATTGACATCATTAAGATGTCATGGAAGAACCAGAACAACCATTATGGCCAACCTATGTTTTACAAGGATATGGGCATTTAAAAATACATATATTAAACATGCTTCATTGCCTGCCAAGGAAGAGGGGAATAATAAGAGATTGAGGGGAAAATAACAAAATAAAACACAGGAGGGGCCTTGTCATGGTGCTGATAATGACGATGTGTTATGAATAGGCATATGATCAACTCAACCTCAATTTTTTTTGTACTTCGGGTCTATGAAAAAGAGGAAGAAAAGCAGGTAAGTGACTGATCCCAGCTCATCTAGCTGGGTAATGCCTTCCCACCCTCCCTGTGATAGCGGGCAGAGCACGAGGTTAGCTTACTTCTTGCCAGAGCCGACTTGCTGTCTGTGTGGGTCTTGACCAGGCCAGGCTGCTGTGGCTTATGTAGGGCTGAGGGCAAGGCCAGCAAGCTGAGGAGGACCAGGAGCCTCCAGATAGAATGCATCCTGGGTTCTGGGACCTGTGGGTATCAAGAAAGATCAGTTGATACACAGGTGGATGGCTGCAAGGGTGGCCACCGGGATGAGTGGACTCATGGATTTTGGTAGGAAGATGACACCAGAGTTAGCCTCCAGCATGCTGTGGGGAGGTGTTGTGATGGGCTCTGGCAGCTGCCACTGGGGCTTGCTCACATGGTGAGGGCAGCAGGTGGAACACTGGGGTGAGGCCAGGGATCCAGAGGGAAGCCTGGTTGCTTGGAGACACCCAGTAGAGCCCACTGTTGGGTCATCCAGCAGGGGTCCTCTCCCAGACTCTGCACAGGCTGGGTGTTGGTGACTCTTCAGTGAATAAATGAATGAATGAATGGGTGAGGATGGCTAATCTCAGGCTTCCCAATTGGACTAGGATTTTTCCTAAGGGCAGGATCGTCTGTAATGTCTATCACCATGCTTGCTTGCTAGAAATTAAGTGCTGGTGATTGTTTATTGATGACTGAATGACTGAATACATGAAATAGTGAGAATGGTGGTCTCTGTTCAGTTCAATTCAGTCCAGTCACTCAGTCGTGTACAACTCTTTGCGACTCCAGGGACTGTAGCACCCCAAGATTCCCTGTTCATCACCAATTCCCAGAGATTACTCAAACTCATGTCCATTGAGTTGGTGATGCCATCCAACCATTTCATCCTCTGTCATCCCCTTCTCCTTCTGCCTTCAATCTTTTCCAGCATCAGGGCCTTTTTCAATGAGTCAGTTCTTCGCATCAGGTAGCCAAAGTATTGGAATTTCAGCTTCAGCATCAATCCTCCTAATGAGTATTCAGGACTGGTTTCCTTTAGGATGGACTGGTTGGATCTCCTTGCTGTCCAAGGGACTCTCAAAAGTCTTTTCCAACACCACAGTTCAAAAGCATCTATTCTTCAGTGCTCAGCTTTCTTTATAGTCCAACTCTCATATCCATACATGACTAAAGATCACAGCTTTGACTAGATGGACCTTTGTTGGTAAAGTAATGTCTCTGTTTTTTAATATGCTGTCTAGGTTGGTCATAGCTTTTCTTCTAAGGAGTAAGCATCTTTTAATTTCATGGCTGAAGTCATCATCTGCAGTGATTTTGGAGCCCCCCCCAAAATAAAGTCTCTCACTGTTTCCATTGTTTCCCCATTTATTTGCCATGAAGTGATGGGACCAGATGCCATGATCTTAGTTTTCTGAATGTTGAGTTTTAAGCCAACTTTTTCACTCTCCTCTTTAACTTTCATCAAGAGGCTCTTTAGTTCTTCTTCGCTTTCTGCCATAAGGGTGGTGTCATCTGCATATCTGAGGTTATTGATAATTCTCCCAGCAATCTTGATTCCAGCTTGTGCTTCATCCAGTCCAGCATTTTGCATAATGTACTCTGCATATAAGTTAAATAAGAAGGGTGACAATATGTAGCCTTGATGTACTCCTTTCCCAATTTAGAACCAGTCTGTTGTTCCATGTCTGGTTCTAACTGTTGCTTCTTGACCTGCCTACAGATTTCTCAGGAGGCAGTGATAAAGACCATCCCCAAGGTACATTTTTTGCCTTTTCTAAATCCAGCTTGAACATCTGGAAGTTCACGGTTCACGTACTGTTAAACCTGGCTTGAAGAACTTTGAGCATTACTTTGCTAGCATGTGAGATGAATGCAGTTTTGTGGTAGTTTGAACATTCTTTGGCATTGCCTTTCTTTGGGATTGGAATGAAAACTGACTTTTTCCAGTCCTGTGACCACTGCTGAGTTTTCCAAATTTGCTGGCATATTGAGTGCAGCACTTTCACAGCATCATCTTTTAGGATTTGAAATAGCTCAACTGGAATTCCATCACCTCCACTAGCTTTGTTTGTAGTGACGCTTCCTAAGGCCCACTTGACTTCACACTCCAGGATGTCTGACTCTATGTGAGTGATCACACCATCATGATTATCTGGGTCATTATCTTTTTTGTGTAGTTCTTCTGTGTATTCTTGCTACCTCATCTTAATATCTTCTGCTTCTGTACGGCCCATACCATTTCTGTCCTTTATTGAGTCCATCTTTGCATGAAATTTTCCCTTGGTATCTCTAACTTTCTTGAAGAGATCTCTAATAGTCTTTCCCATTCTGTTGTTTTCCTCTATTTCTTTGCATTGATCACTGAGGAAGGCTTTCTTATCTCTTTTTGCTAGTGTTTGGAACTCTGCTTTCAAATGGGTGTATCTTTCCTTTTCTCCTTTGCCTTTAGTTCTCTTCTTTTCTCAGTTATTTGTAAGACAACCATTTTGCCTTTTTACATTTCTTTTTCTTGGGGATGGTCTTTATCACTGCCTCCTGTACAGCCATGAACCTCCATCCATAGTTCTTCAGGCACTCTGTCTATCATATCTAATCCTGTGAATCTATTTGTCACTTCCATTGTATAATCATAAGGGATTTGATTTAGGTCATATCTGAATGGTCTAGCGGTTTTCCCTACTTTCTTCAATTTAAGTCTGAATTTGGCAATAAGGAGTTTATGATCTGAGCCACAGTCAGCTCCCAGTCTTGTTTTTGCTGACTGTATAGAGCTTCTCCATCTTTGGCTGCATTTTTGGCTGGTCTCTAAATCCCACACTAAAGTAAATGTTTCTGAGGACAGGGTGTGAGTTTAATCCATTCTCATGTGTCTAGTGCTTCCCATGTTTACCAGCAATGTTTGTTACCAGCAATGTTTGTTACTAGCAATGTTTGTTAATTGACACAAATGAATGACTGAATCATTGGATGGGCAGTTTGTGGTTAAGATTTACAGGGAGGGGAGAGAGAGCCTTGAAATCAAAGCACTGCAAAGTATAAGTTTACCTTGTTGCTCTGGGTTTGAGGGTCATAGAGAATTCAGCTCAAATCCCCTGTCCTCACCTTCTTAAGAAATGATATCCCAATCCATCCAGTGGCTCCAGCTGCAGCCCTTGAAGTCATCCTTGACTTCTCTTTCCTCATCTCTCACAACCCATCTGTCCAGAAGTCCTGTCAACACTCCCGAAATCTGACCACATTTAACAGCTCTTCCTCAGTCACCATCATCTTGGCCTGAGTTATTGCAGGTGTGTCCTGCCTGGTGTCTCAGCTTCCTTCATGGCCCATTTACAATCTCTTTTGCATACCGCTGGCCGAGTAATCGTTTTGAGACCTAAATTAGACCATGCACTCCTCTGCTTTAAAACCCTCCAAAGTTTCCCAAAGAAAAAGCCAAACTCTATGCAAAGCCTCCCAGAGCCTGCAGGGTCCCTGTGGCCTCTCTGACTGCAACCCCTACCACTCTATCTCTCCTCTACTCCCCTGCGGCTGCAAAGAGCTTGGGGGTCTGGGCCCCACAAGTCAGCTGCCATGAGCTCTGAGACAAAGGCACTTTCCCCTTCCCATGCTCCCCCCACAACGTGGAAGTGCAGGTCCTATGTGAATTTTTCTGAATCCCTGGGCCATTCTTGGACACTTTGTTTCTGGTTTCATAAATCAAATGCATCAGTTCAGGGTGATAGCTTTCCTGATTTGAGGTTCTCTCTCAGGGTTCATGATCCCCTTGAGGATGTTTGTGGAATATCAATTACTTTGAAATGTACTTTTCTAGTCTTCCTGGTCTTGTGTAACCGGCTGGGATTTTGTTATTATTTTGTTAAGAAAACTGGAGAAGAGAAGGCACTGTTGTCCTTGGCTCTTTGGAGGTGTGAACCGGGGGTGAGGGTAGGGGCTGTCAGTCCCACCTCATCACGGGCTGTGGTTCTCACGGCCACTGAGTGTAAAGAAATGATGACATGGAAGGTGTAGACTTTCCAGGTCTGGGGCATGATTTGGGAACAGGAAGCACTGCTCAGGGGTGAGCCCTGGATTTGGAATCAGCTTAATGCATAATCACACGTGGTTAAGAGCATGGGATTCTCAGTCACACGAACCAGGATGCAAATCCTGGCTTTCCCTCCTGTCAGACTTGGTTTCCAGATCTGTAGAAGGAGGAGGAGCATCATTCAGGGCTATAGTGAGGATTAAGGGGAATCAAGCTCAGGGCGATGCTCAAAATCCTTGTAGTTATGATTGCGGTTACGCTCACCCTCGCCTCTCTGAGTCTCAGTTTCCTCACCTGTAAACTGGAGAAGCTGGCGGAGTGAATGACACCTCATACGCTTAGCCTGGAGATGGTGCCCAGGACACTGAAAATGCACAGCATGTTAGGGAGCCACCTCTCCTGAGGGCATCTGCAAATGAGCACGTGGCTGTTTGGGCAATTCTACCAGGAATTACAAGGCAGGGCTGTGTGCCTCCGGTGCCTGGAGGGAGTTTGCAGATGTCCAATCAGATGGTGGGCTTCGTGCTCATTCATTCAACAAGCAAAGCACTGAAGTGTTGAATACTATGTGTCAGGCACCATGGCTCTGAGCATCCAGGCAGGTTCCTCATCCTCATGGTGCTCACATACCCACGGGGAGACAGACAGTCTTCAGTGAGCGTGTGCTTATGAAGCTTGGCTCTGCTCTGGAGTGGAGGTGGGAGGAGCTAAGCCAGGGCAGAGTGAGGGGAGACCTGGCTGGTGGGGAGGGGGTACTCAGAGAAAAGACCTGCCCAAGAAGGTAGAGTTGACATTTAAGGGAAAGACTACAGCTAGCTGAGTGTTGTCCCACCTCTGCCCCTGCTGGTGCTCCTAGAGAAGGAGGTTCTGGAGGGATGCTCAGCTCCTCTGTAAGCAGCTATGTATGAGGATGGTGATGATATTTATCTGATGACCTCATTCACCGTGCTAAGCCTGCTCCATGTGAGATCTCATTCTACCCTCATGCCATAATGAGGGGACGGGGACCCAGAGAAACCCAGCAGCCTGCCTTCCCAGAGCAGTGAGACGCTGTTTCCCTTTGGAGGATGGAGCTGCTGGACACCCCAGACTTCACCCATTAGCAATCCCAATACTATTTCAAATAACTTTCCTTAGAACAGGCTTCTTTACGTTTTGGGGAGATATTTGGAAATGTGATGAAATCTTGGGTTTGTGATGATAAACATATATGTACTCGGTTTAAAAATGTTGCTCACAGTAGCAGAATTTCTGTGGTCCCCCTAAGGCATGTAGGTAATTGGCTTTCAAATTGTGGTGTTGGAGAAGATTCTTGAGAGTCCCTTGGATTGCAGATGTCCAATCAGATGGTGGGCTTTTGATTCTAGGAGATCAAATCAGTCAATCCTAAAGGAAATCAATCCTGAATATTTATTGGAAGGACTGCTGCTGAAGCTGAAACTCCAATCTTTGGCCACCTGAGGTGAAGAGCTGACTCATTGGAAAAGACCCTGTTGCTGGGAAAGATTGAGGGCAGGAGGAGAAGGGGCGACAGAAAATGAGATGGTTGGATGGCATCACTGGACATGAGTTTGAGCAAATTTGGGGAGATGGTGATGGACAGGGAAGACTGTCATGCTGCAGACTATGGGGTCGCAAAGAGTCAGACACAACTGAGCAACTGAACAACAACAGTTGGCTTTCCAAGAGTTTGACTTGGAGGAACATTGATTTGTCCACTCAACCACTATTTCCTGTGGGCCCACTATGTGCCAGGTACTGTACTTGGCTTGGGCAATAACAGGATCTCTGCTTCTCTTGCAGCTTATAGTCTGGTGAGAGAATCAGGACAAAAGATGAATAATACATGAAATAATTACAAATTGTATTGAGGGGGTAAAGTGAGGTGAGACTGGAAACTGCAGGGAGGTCACTTTAGACAAGGGTTAGGGAGGTTCTCTGGAGAAAGTAGCCTCTTAACTGGATCCAGGAGAAGGAGATGGAGCTGGCCTTGGGTACTTATGTAAGAGATGCCAGCAGGTGGAACCAAAGGCTAAAGGCTCTGCAGTGGGAAGAGGCTCCCTAGGTCAGAGGAACAAAAGAACTGGGTGTGGCTGGGACCATCAGATAAGCAGTTAGTGGCCATGTGCCCAGAAGAGGCCCCGTCTCACATCCATGGCTCCAGGGAGGGGCATCCAGCCGAGAAAGGGGACAGGCGCCCCTGGCAGAAGGATGGCTGTGCAAGTGCTGTGTACGAGTGCCCTCTTGTGGCCATTGGGAGTGGCTTCCCCATCTCCTTGCGCTCTAAGACAGCTTAAGGTCCCCCAGGGCAGAGGTCTTCAAACTTCAGGGAGCAGCAGAGCAAGTGGGTAACAGGCAGCCTCCCGGACCTCAATCAGCAGGGTTTGGGACAGGTCTGCTTGGTCCACTCATTGAGAATCACTCGTCTAAGGAATGGGATCCATTATTCATTGATATGTTATTTATCACACAAGATTAGAACTTTAACCCACATACAAATTTCCCTAAAAATGGAGATGGGGGCCTTTCTGAATGGAATATTGGAATTTAACAAAAAATGATGACAATGGGTTCTACCGTGGCCTGGAGAAGGGGAAGAGAAGATGGAAGAGCTGGGGTTTCTGGGGCATTGCAGTACTTTTGGAGGGATGGGTGGTCCTTGTGAAAATGCAGATTTCTAGGCCACCCTTGAGCAATGGAGTCAGAGTCTCCCTGCATGTGGGACCTGGGAATGAGCTTCTGGGCCATCCTGCTCTACAGGGTGCAGGAGGTCCGTTTAGCTGAAATAAGAGTGAGGATACTAATCAACATTTGTTGAGTGCTGACTGTGCATGAAGGGCCATCTAAGTGCTTTACTTGTAATTGCTTAGTTAGTCCTCCACATCACCTTCTGAGGTAGGTACTGTTGTTATTGGCCTCCCTTTGCAGAGGCACAGAGAGGTTAAGTAAGACTCCCAAAGTCACCCAGCTGTGGGAGGTGGGGCAGGATCAGGAACCAGGCAGCCAGACCCGCAGGAGGGAGATCAGAGGAGCTGCCACTCATTTCCCACCAAGCTCCCCACCCTACACTCCTCTATGCTCCCCAACACCATCCATAGCCCCCACCGGCAGCACAAGGAGAGGCAGGAAGAGTAACAAGAGCAGATGCACTGAACTTCGAATCAGTGCCAGGCTCTGTTCTAAGCATTCTTTGTAGATTAATTTGATGACTCCTCCCAATAACCCTTGAGGCCTGCTTTGTTGTTGCCCCATTTCACAGATGCAAAGCCTGAGACACAGAGTGATGGGGGCACTTGCCCACGGACACCCACCCATAAGTGTGAAGCTGTCTGATTATCGTAGGTGCTAGTTTGTCTCTGGATAAATCGACTCACAGTCCTCACCCTTCGTTCTGGTGAGCCTGCCTTGTCCAGTGGCATTTCCTCTCATCCTCTACAGAGACCGCTAAAGAGTCCGTGGGACCCGCATGGTGAATATCAAAGATTTTCTATGAGCCAGAGTTGCTGGTGCACCAGGGGAGTGAAGACTGCAGGTCTTCCCACAACCGTGCACGCTCTGGACCACAAGGGGGCAGAAGCTGACTTCATCCAGCCCAGGGGCCTGCACAGCGGAGGTGTTCTCAGGAGGACGGGGAAAGGTGGGTCATCCAGGAGCACCAGCCATTCAGGGCCACAATGTTGGCCTTAAATGTCAGCCAGTGGGAAGGAGGGAATGTGCCTGAGTCCTTACTGCATATATCAGACCTCAGCATCCATGTAAGAAGTTAGAAAAAGAGTCAGCTAAACCCAAACGGAGCAGAAGCAAGGAAGTAATAAAAATCAAAGTAGAAACTAGTGAAATCAATGCAGAAAAATAATAGCGAAAATCAATAAAATCAAAAGCTGTTTCTCTTAGAAGATTAATAACATTGAAAAAATCTTGGCAGAGAGATTAGGAAAGAGAGAGGACACAAGTGACCAATATTGGGAATGAAAGGAGTGGCAGTATTACGTAGACTTCATAGATATTAAAAGGTCAATAAAGAAATATTATGAAGAATTCTGTGACAATAAAATCTACAGCTTAGACAAAAATAAAGTCCTTGAGAGACACAAATTACCAAAGCTTCTCTAGAAGAAACAGATGACCTGAAAAGCTCTATATCTATTACAGACATTGAATTTGTAGAAAAAGCCTTAGCACACAGAAACACTAGGTTAAGATCATGTCATCACCAAACATGACATTATATCCAAGCTACTCCAGAAAACTGAAAAGGAAGGAAGACTTATCAAGTTCTTCTATGAGGCCAGCCTTACCCTAATACCAAAACCAGACTAATACAGACCAATGTCCATTGTGAACACAGAGACACCCCCCCCCAAATTTTAGTGATTTATATATATATATATATGACAATGTACAAAAAGGGTAACATATCTTGACTATGTAGGGGTTTATCTCAAGAATGAAATATTGGTTTGGCATTTGAAAATCACCACATTAACAAACTAAAGAAGAAAAATTACACAACTCAGTAGATACTGAAAAAGCATTTCATAATCTCCAACATCTAGATTTGATAAAAACTTTCATCTTGCTAAGAATTGAAGGGAACTTCCTCAGTCTGATAAAGGGCATCTACACAAAACCTACAACTAATATTGTACACAAAACCTATAACTAACATTATAGTTAATGGTGAAAGACTAAATGCTTCCCCACTAATTTCAGGAACCAGGCAAGGATGTCTGTCTGGTCTCACCACTTCTGCTCAACGTTGTTCTGGATGTTCTACCTAGACAGGAAAGAAAATTAAACATCTGGATCAGAGAGAGAGACATCAACTAGCTTTATTCGCAGATGATATGACCATCAACACAAAATTTGATGGACTCTACAGAACAGCCACTAGAACTAATGCGTGAGCTTAGCAGAGTTACAGAATACAAGATCAAGAAACAGAATCCATTACATGTCTACATACTGGCCATGAATGATTGGAAACTGACATTAAAACAGTACTATTCTGATAACATTAAGAATATTAAATACTTTGGAATAATATGGCAAAAGGTATGTAAGATCTGTACACTGAAAACTACAAAATATTGCTGAGAGACATTTTAAAAGATCTAAATAAATGGAGAGATATGTTCTGTTGGAAGACTCAATATTGTTTTTAAGTTTTCTCCTCCGGTTTGATTTCAGACTCAATGAAGTTCCATTAAAAATCCCTGCAAGTTTGTGTAAAATTGATAAATTTATTCTTAAAATTCACATGGAGATGTTAAAGAGTTAGAGGAGCTAAAATAACTGTGAAACAAAGCAAGAGCAAGTTAGGTATAAGAAGCTTTCATGATAGGAAATAATACCAGGTGGAGCCTTTGTTAAGTGCCAATAGAAAATCATAATGCATACCCCTTGGAGCTCTAGAACAAGGCCATACCATCTGGTGCAGAGAACTATATATCATTTGGAAAATAGCACCTAGCTTGATACCAGCCCCTGGTAGACAACTGTGTCTGACTGTGGGCTCTCAAATAACCGTGTGGCCAGAATTGCTCCTCATGAGCTTGGTACAGCCCGAACCAGCAAATAAGCCAAAAAGTCAGGTTGGCCCAGGATCATACATCATACATCATACACTGGAAGTGTCCTATCCAGGATTAGTTCTGAGCAGTTCAGAGGGTACAAATAAGGTACATAAGCAGGTGACCCAGATCCAATGTCACCTTTCATTGTTGCATTGGCATCTTCTTCTCGATATCTATGGCCTTATAGAAGTTTTCTACAACCAACTGACAGAGGAGAAAAAATTTTGAAATTTGATTAATGAGTGGATCAGCTTGATACACTGATATGACATGAAAAAGATCTGTTCAGCACTACAGCTCCTCTCACAAGGAGCCCAGACCATCTCTCTGGACAGAGCTTTAGGCCGTGTACCTGTCACCTGCTCTGTGCAGAGAGAGTGGCCTGAGCTAAGGCTAGACATGGACTTGTGGGCTGTGATGAAGAGCTCATTGGTCAAAAGACTGGAAGGAACAATATTGGATGATCGAGGATATTGGATGGGTCTGGGGAAGAGGTGCATAAATGGACAATGGGAGTGAATATCACTATAAATGGAAGTTTTTGTCCCCCTGAAATTCATATGTTGAAACCTAACACCCAATGTGATGGTATTTGGAGGTGGGGCCTTTGGCAGATGATTAGATCATGAAGTTTTCAGGATTAGTGTCCTTGTAAAGAGGCCCAAAGAGCTCCCTTGCCCCTTCTGACATGTAAAGGCACAGCAAAAAAAATGGCCATCTATGAACCAGCAAGTGAAGACTCACCAGACACAGAATCTGTTATTTCTTTAGTCTTCGGCTTTCCAGCCTGCAGAAGTATAGAAATAAATTTCAGTTATTTATAAGCCATTCAGGCTAAGGTGTCTTATTATGGTAGTCTGAATGAACTGAGACAATACAAAGAATGCGAATATGTGTGTGTGTGTGTGTGTGCGCGCACGTGCGCACACGATTAGTTCCCCTTTTATTTTTTATTATTATTATTTTTTTATTTATTATTTTTAAACATTGAAGTAGAGTTGATTTACAATGTTGTGTTAGTTTCTGGTATGTAGCAAAATGATTCAGTTATATATATATATATAGATCGTTACACACATATCTTTTCTTTTTAATAAACATTTGTTTATGATTTTTGGCTGTGCTGGATCTTTGTTGCTGCGCATGGGCTTTCTCTAGTTGTGGTGCGTGGGCTTCTCAGACGGTGGCTTCTCTTGTTGTGGAGCACGGGCTTGGCTGCTCCGTGGCATGCATAACCTTCCAGGACCAAAGATATAACCTGTGTCCCCTGCATTTGCAGGCTGACTCTTAAACACTTGACTGCTGAGGAAGTCTTATATTCCTCTTCATATTTTTCCCATTATTGTTTATTACAGGATGTTGAATATAGTTCCCTGTGTTCTATAGCAGGACTGTGTTGTTTGTCTATTTTATATATAGTAGTTTGTATATGCTAATCCCAAACTCCTAATTTATTTCTCCCTACCACCTTTCCCCTTTGGTAAACAAAAATTTGTTTTCTGTGTTGTGAGTCTGTTTCTGTTTTGTAAACAAATTCATTTGTATGATATTTTAGATTCCACATATAATATTAATAATAAAATATAATATGTCATATGATATTTGTCTTTGTTTGACTTATTTCACTTAGTATGATAATCTCCACTTCTGCCCGTGTTACTGCAAATGGCATTATTTCATTTTTCTTTATACGGCTGATTGCTATTCCATTGTGTGTGTGTGTATATATATATATATACACACACACACACACATCTTCTTTAGATGTTCATTTGTTGATGGACACAGATTGCTTCCATGTCTTGGCTATTGTTTATAGGGCTGCTATGAACATTTCTGTGCTTGTATCTTTCTGATTTAGTTTTCTCTGGATATACGCCCAAGAGTGGGATTGCGGGATCATATGGCAATTCTTTTTTAAAGGAAGCTCCACGCTATTTTCTATAGTGGCTGCACTAATTTACAGTCCCACCAACAATGTAGGAGGGTTACCAACAGGTGTGAATCTTTGTGTTGCACTGGTGCCCACCAGACAGCATTCATTGCAGAAGAGTCACAACCAACCAACTGGTTGAGGTGACTCAGAGGGTAGATGCCAGCCAGCCTCTGTCCTCAGCCACTGAGTGCTGATCTCTCTTCTTAGCATAGTATCTTCACCTAGGGCACACTTGGGTTTTACTCCACCCGAATATTTATCTAAACTAGACAATTGACCCCAGATATTATAGAGGCCACTATTCTTTAATCATCTATGCAGTGTTTGTTCATTTTGAATTTAGTTCATTTCAATGACTTCAAGAAAAAGTCTGGATTTCACCTAACTGTTGTTTTATTGTTGAAACAATGGTCTTTCACTTCTCATTCCTAACCAGTGTGGAAAGCTTTTTCTGTATCATTAAAAAAAGCAAAAAACAAAAAACAAAAACAACGTTGTTTGGGATACCATAAGGGTAAATTGGCATTCTGTCGGACCAGAGATAGTGATGATGGCTGGATCACTAGGGACAGAAACGCAAACCCATATCAAGAAGATATGCTTATTACAGTGAGTAGAAATGACTGATTCTTCTAACCTGCCATAACCTGGCTGGATGGTGTTCTTCCTTCCCCCTGGAATGGTGGTACATTAAGGGTTTATCAGAATTAGTGTTTAATATTCAGAGAGTATTGGGCATAATGTAAATGAAAATAATAGCACGTTTTTTCTTTGCAAGCAGTCAAGTGTGTAAATTACTTGTGACTTTAGGACCTGCTCAGGCTCAGTCTCTTATACACGGTTTCCAACTGGACAAGGATTATTGCTGTGCATGCCCAATATTAAAACTTTATAGATCAGACTACACGTACTCTAGGAAGGGCATCTCAGGTTGCACAGTCATTTGATATCTCATAGTTAGATGATCATTTCTACCAGGACTCAGTTTCAAGACAGGAGCTGTTTTTCAAAATCAAAACAGTTATCTGCACAATAGGATAGTACTTTTCTCCAAAACGCTGGAGTTTTCTCCAAAGTTCTGTGCTGTGTTTCTCTTATTAAAGTTTGCCAGAACATCAATACAATACCCTTGTTTGCTAAAGATACTTTAAAAGGATAATTGGCTCTGTCTTGGTCATAAGGACAAAGTGGTAGAGAAGCTTGAACTGCTTGGTGGAGAGATTTTTCTTGCTCTGATTCCTACTCAAATCTGGTACCTTACGAGTTAGTACATACAATCAGAAAAGCACTTTTAACTGTGATATGTATGCATGTGTGTGGGTGCTCAGTCATGTCCAATTCTTTGTGACCCCGTGGATAGTAGTCCACGAGGCTCCTCTGTCAATAGGATTTTTCTTTTCTTTTTTTAATTTTATTAAAAAAAATTTTTTTTTCCATTTATTTTTATTAGTTGAAGGCTAATTACTTCACAACATTGCAGTGGGTTTTGTCACACATTGACATGAATCAGCCATGGAGTTACATGTATTCCCCATCCCTGTCAATAGGATTTTCCAGGCAGGAATACTGAAGCGGGTTGCCATTTCATTCTCCAGAGGATCGTCCCAACCTAGGGATTGAACCTGAGTCTCTTGTGTCCCCTGCATTGGTAGGTTCTTTACCACTGGCACCACCTGCGAAGACTTAGTTGTATTATATATTGTCTTAAAAATCAAAATGGCTCATGAAGCTTTGTGCCTTTTTGTAAGAATAGGCATTGCAAGGGCACAACAATTTTTTTATCTGTCTTGGAGGGACACCCTGACATGCTCCAAACCATTGTCCTTTCAAGTTTCATCACAGTGGTGGAGTCCTGGGTTTTCATGAAATTTTGTCTCATCTTTTTGCTCTTGAGTATTTTGATAATGCATTTACATTTCTTGCTAATTTCTGCTCACCACATCTAACAAGCGTAATGTTAACAGTGTATTGGATGTATGTAAAGTTCTTTGATGTCAAGATAATCAATATTTTTGCAAGTCATATTATTATTATTTTAAAATTTTACACTTTTATTATTTACTTATTTTTGGCTGTGCTGGGTCTTTGTTGCTGTGTGTGGCCTTTCTCTAATTGCATTGATCGGGGGCTGCTCTTTAGTTGTGGTGCATGGCCTTCTCATTGTGTTGGCTTCTCTTGTTGCAAGGCAAATGCTCTAGGGCAAGTGGCCTTCAGTACTTGTGGTGCATGGGATTAGTTGCCCTGCAGCATGTGATATCTTCCTGGACCAGGGATTGAACCCATGTCCCCTCCATTGACAGGCAGATTCTTGACCACTGCTCCACCAGGGAAGTCCTGCAAACTATATTATGGTAGAAAGCAAGATGCTCACTGACCCAAAGCAAAACTGTGAAGGTGTGTTGAGATCATTGACAAGTAAAAGCAAGCTATTCTGATGGTTCCTACAGCTTGGTATAGGGTCAAAAAATGTTTCCCAGGGCAATAGTGGATCCCAGGTGCCAGGGGCTGTGGACAGTGAGCAGTTGTGTTAAGTGGGGATGGGATAATAATATGATTTTCTTTTTCAATGTGTCAATTTGGCTAGGCTACAGTCCCCAGTTATTTAATCAGGTACAAACCTAAGTGTTTCTTTGAAGGGAGTTTCCAGATGTAATTAGAGTCCATAATGAGATGACTTTATGTAAATGAGGTTATCTTGGATGATTTAGGTAAGACAAATTCAATCAGTTGGAAGACCTTTAAAGCAATGTTGAGGGGGAGGGAGTGAGATAGAAGAAGACAGAGAAGAAGAACAAGAAGGAGGAACAGAAGGAAAAAGAGAAGAAAGATTTCTCGTGGGATGCAGCTTCAATTCTGGCTTTTCCCTTCCTGGTAGCTTTACCTACTGGTTTTGGTCTTGCTTAACCAACCTCCGTAATTATATAAGCCAATTTCTCAAGAGCTTGAGCTTGCACTCTCTCTCGCTTCCCTCTTCTGTAAATTGATCCTGCATGTTACAAGTATCAGCATCCTTTTGTCTCTCAAATCTAAATTATAACCTTTGTCTCTTCAACCCCTCCAACTGCTTTTGGTTTATTATCCTGTGACAAGAGAAAACTCCAGGAGTTTCTGCTTGCCATTGTCTCCTAAAACAATTCTCACTCTATAGATCAGAGAGCCATCTGGGGATTCTGTCAGTTGCTAATTATATCTCTTCCAATTATACATGAATGAACTGGGGAAATAATCACAGAATGGGTCCCCATAATTATTGGGTCCACTCTGAATCAAACTTGTACCAAAATCCCATTTATCACTTGAAAAACAGAAGCCCATTTTAACTAGTGGACCTGAAAAGTTGGGTTCCCAGAAAATTGCATAAATTCGCAGCCAGTATCTCACATTCCCAAAAGTTTGGGGTATTTTTTTCCACAGTACACCATGATTGTCATAAACGTCAATGGGCCAATCTGGGAGAGACTTGAAGGAAGATTTACGGTATACACTGTGGCCACATTGCAAGATCCTTTGCCTTCCTTTCCATCAGCATCTTCCTGATTCTGAACTAACTTATAACTGGAAACTGGATGAGAGGCTCTGATTCTCCCTTTTGGCAACCCGAGTCAGGTTTCTGGATACCAAACTTGCAGGGTTCCCTGATCAATTAACATTTAGTAGATGGACTAGTTCTTTTTTAGGGAGACTGATCAATTAGCATCTGCCAAGTAGTCCAATGACCAATTTATTCTTGCTATTCATTAAAATGAGCTTGCCATCTTGTTTCTGCCAATTAAGCTCTGCTCTTGCTCTTTTTTTTTTTTTTAATATCTCATCATCCCAATTGAAATAAAGGAATCCTTCTCTCTCTTTCTTTTGGCAGCACCACATGGCATATGGGATTTTAATTCTCCAACCAGGGATCAAATCTGTGCTCCCTGCAGTGGAAGCATGGAGTCTTAACCACTGAATCACCGGGGAAGCCCCATTAACCATTTTTTAAGGGAGGTCTTCTCAATGGTCACATTTCCCAAGAAACAGAAAGCCATCATAGAGCTCTTCAAGGATACTGATGCTCTTCTCCTAATGTAAACTATTTTTCAATTTTCTAGTGAAGAGATGTTCTTTGGGCGCCCTCAGGAGATAATGGTGTTGGGGGAGGTGCATGTATTTGCAAAAGATAAATCCACTCCAACAGTCCTATCTCCCAAACCTTTGGGAGACTTACTTTAAGTAAAGCCTTAATTAAGTAAAACTTTAAAGCCTTGGAAGTTCTAGCATGTCAACCACATTGGATGAAGGCCACTGTTGAGTTCAATTTCCAGTAACCAACATAATAAACTATTAAAGCCATTTTCAATTGTCTGGTACTAGCACTAAGTTCAGAACTTTTCATAAATGTACCCATCAATTAAGTACTACTCATTGCTATATTCTATCTTCCTTGGTCTAATGTATTTAGAGTCACTTGCTACAATATTCTCCATATCTGCTTAAATAAATTGTCAAAAATTGCAATTAAGTGTAAAAGTTGTTTTATCTTTTATTTTTGTCCCCCTAAAGCATGCTGAGATCTGAACCTAGTAGTGGGTCTAGTGGCAGTAGAAGGTGGTAGGATGAATTGAGGAGTAACCCTATGGAACTTAGAAACAAACCTCTGAGGAAGGGACTCCTATTGGCTGGTGCAGTATTCAGAAAAAGGTTTTGATAAGGTTGGTTTTAGGAACATTAAATAAAAACCTGTAAACTCAATCTGATTTCCCCTAGATGAGTGAGGAACCATTGCCAGGTGATGCTAAGAGGAATAGAAATAAACAGGAGATAGGAATTTTCTTTTCTCCTCCTCCAGCTTTGTAATCTGCCTCTGTTGGCAGACCCTAACAAGGAGCAAACCAGCAAAGAAGACACGCGGCTTGCAGTGTCCCAGACCAGCATGGCAAAGCAGAGTACAGAATGATAGATTTGGAAGCAAGAGGCAAAATCTTAATAACCGACATGGTTTATTTAGAAGAGCAAGTGATGTAATATTGTAAAATGCACAGAAGAGTGCCAGGTATGAATCAAAGTAGTGATGAGGAAGAAAAAAAGGGGGCAGAGCAGGAAGGGGGTAGTTTAGGTTGTCATCCAAAGTGCTAACCGCTAATGAATTGAGAAACATGAACACTGGATAAGGGTTCTTTGGCGCTGGACACAAAGAAGTTCATAGACGGCCTAGGGCAAGATATTTTGAGGAGTTAGGGGAAGAAACCAGATTATCCAGAACTGAACAGTGGAAGAAGGTAAAGAAGTAGAGGTAGTGAATAGCTGTATGTCTTTTGAGTCTGGTGATGGATGGAATAAAAATGGGGATACTAGAACAGACAATTTTTCTTTCATAAAGCACAAAACTTGTAGACTGTTCTAGCCTGAGAGCACTTAGAGGATGAGATCGACACTCTCATCCTCTGGGAGGTCTCTGGGAGGAGACCGTGGCCCAGAGCAGTGAGCTACCCAAGGTCACAGAATCAGTTTAGAAAACACTTCAGATCAGACAGGAAGACTTGGTTCTTAGCTTTTGGGAAACTCTGTATCGATGTGTTCTGGCATTTCTGAGATAAAGGCTAAATCAACCCAGGCATCTTCTTCCATCTTGTGAACTTTTGTTGACATAACCAGACCCACTGCCATCTCTGGTTATTGTTGTCCCATGGTGCTATGGAAGCTGGACAGTCCACAGGTCAGAGCTGCAAAAAATTTATTGTGGGAAAATTATAGTGAATCAATATATGGATTCTGGTGAGATTTATAGGAAAATAGTCTCTATACCAAGAGTAGTAGTGAGTCTTTGGGTCCAGGGCAGGTAATGAAATTCCAGGCAGCAGCTGAATAATCAACATGAACATCTACATAGGTGATGGCCTGGAGCTTGGAGGACATTCCAGGGAGACCAGCCAGAACCTGACTCTGTATGAAATAATCAAGATATTAGTTAACTTCATACCCTTTCTAAGGAGGTTGTAAGCCAGTGCTGAGCCTTTCCCCCTCCCCCACCTTCCTTCACATTGGTACAACTGTCCGCTATCCATGGTGCTGAACTATATTCCTATCCTGACGCGCACGCTCTGCCTATCACTGAATAACAAATTGCTGTTTTCTGGGCTTTCTTCAACTAAGGTGAATCTTGCTCCTCACTTTGGCCTATTTCATGACAGAAAGATGTAAAGTATTGCCAGATGCTTTGGTTGATCAAAAGACATATTTCTTACTTTTAATATTGGCAACTCATTCACATTTATAAAACACTGGGTTGGCTAAAAAGTTGGTTTGGGTTTTTCTGCAAGTGTTATAGAGAAGCCTGAATGAACTTTGTGGCTAACCCAATGTTTTCTATGTCAGTGGGCTAAATAAAATATAGGGGACAAAGTTTGGGGCTTCTGTCCCAAACAGAATGGGATGCCTAGACATATTGATGGGGATAAAATGAGATGCTATAGGCCTTTCAAAAGTTTGCAACTGGCAGCAAACTAGCTTAGTTAGAGCTGCATGTCTAACATGGCATCCACTAGCCACACGTGCATATTAAGCACTTAATATTGAAATGTGCTGTAAGTATAAAATATGCAATAGTTATCAAAGATTTGGTACAAAATATAGAATGTAAAACATTACATTAATATTTTATATTGATTATATGCTGACATGGTAATATTTTAGGTATATTGGCTAAATAAAATTTATTACTAAAACTAATATAATCTATTTGTTTTTCCTTAGAAAATGGCATTACTAGGGCACTTAAAATTATACATGTGTTTTGTGTGTTACATTTCTGTTGAACCACACTGGTTTATTAATAGACTATTATGTAACTAAGCTAGTCAACCCAGGGACATAGGTCCAATTGTGATGTTGACTATTCAGTTTCTTAAGTCTCCTGTCATGGATGGCATCTACTACTTGGTGGCTCAATTCATCACATACACCTTGTCTCCAGAAAGCATGTGTATAGTTCATTACAAACATCATTACCCCTTGGAGGAGGATGCCTCCATCCCCCATGAGTCCTATGTCCAGGCACCCTAAAGTTCTCCCTATTGGAGAGAGCATCAGATGCTTTCCTACCCCTGTGTGTTTGCACATGCTGTGTATCCTTTGCTTTATTATTATTAATTTGTTTATTTATTTGTTTTTGGCTGTGCTGGGTCTTCACTGCAGCACACAGGCTCTTCATTGCTGTGCAAGGGCCTTCTCTAGTTGCAGCAAGTGGGGGCTGCTCTCTAGCTGTGGTGCACAGGCTTCTCATTGGGATGGCTTCTCTTGTTACAGAGCATGGGCTGTAGAGCGCTCAGGCTTTAGTAGTTGGGGCACACAGGTTTAGTTGCCCCATGGCATGTGGGATCTTCCTGAACCGGGGATTGAATCTGTGTCCCCTGCATTGACAGGTGGATTCTTAACCACTGGACTACTAAGAAAGTCCCTATCCTTTGCTTTTAATGTCTTTTACCACAAGAAAACTCTTAGTCATCCCTCATCACCCAGTTTAAATCCTGCCTCCTCTGTAAAGCCCCCCTTGATCTTGCTTCTCTACTTCCACAGAACACTTTACTGCACATAAAATTTTCTATTTATTTGTCTTATCCTTCAGTAGGCTGGGGGCTCTTGAGGTTATAAGCCATGTGTGAGTCTTTGTAATCTGGCACCTGGGATAAAACAGGGGAAAAAAATACAGTCTTTGTCTTCATGAAGCCTACACTCTAGTGGAGAAGACAGAAAATAAACAGGTAGTATAGTAGGAAATCAGATAGTAAAGAATGTTATGATGGAAAGGAAAGTAAGGAAGAGAGTGGGAAATATGTCTCTTTTTGAGAGACCTGAGATTGTGACACTGAGCAGAGTGTATCAGCACAGAATAACTGCAAAAAGTACATGACACATGAATAATGGCATCTCCTTTTACAGAAACGTCCTTCTTTTCTCCATCAAACATCACCCTTGTAAAGATGCTTCCAATAGCTGAGCCCTTTCCAATGTGACTGCAGTCACATTGCTCTTCTTTCTTTGCTTCAAAAAGGAAATCTTCCTGCCTCAGGACTTTTGCACATGTTCATCCTCCTGCCAGTGATGTTCTTTCCCAGGGTTTGGCACAGCTCCTGCTTTATAATTCAGGGCTCAGCTGAAAGATCTCCTCAAAGGGACTTCTGCCTGCTTATGTTCTCTTAATTTGATGCGTTCCTCCCTGCATCCACCCCAGTCACTTTCCTCCTATTTGGTTTTCTTCACCGTGCTCACCATTCTCTGGAATTTAGTTGACTGTGTATTTATTTCCTGGTTCATTGCTAGTGCACTCAACTAGGATACAAGGTCAGGAGAGAAGAGTCTTGTGTTGTTCATGGCTGTATCCCTCATATCCAGCACATGTGTGTGTGTGTTAGTCACTCAGTCGTGTCCAACTCTGCAGCCCCATGAACTGCAGCCCACCAGGATCCTCTGTCTGTGAAATTCTCCAGGCAAGAATACTGGAGTGGGTTGCCATTTCCTTCTCCAGAGGATCTTCCTGATCCAGGGATTGAACCCGGGTCTCCTGCATTGCAGGCAGATGCCTTACCATGGGAGTTACCAGGAAAGCCCCATCTAGCACATAGTAGATCCTTCAATTGAAATTTTATGAATGAATGACATACTGGCTCTAGAGGCCAAGCATCATCACTAAGGAGTGGAATAAGCTCTGATGTCTTACCAGACTGGTACAAACATGGCTTCTTCACTTTGAAGCTATTTCAATGGTGGCTTGGTACCCATTCTGCTGCAGCAGCCAATCTAGAATGCAAAACAGATAGCTCAGAACAGTGGGAGTGAAGGCAGATGAGGGAATTCCCTCTGCTTTAGCTGGGGGTGGGCAGGGTGGGGGAGTGAGCCAAAGGCTTGAAGACAGGAAGCTGTCACTAGAGGTCACTAGCTGTCTCTGACCACTTCACTGACAGTTCTGGACCTTCTTTTCCTCATCTATATATTGGGAACAACTATGTATGCTTCCCAAGCGAATCACTGAAGAGTGAGATAGTAGAGGAAGCTGGCATTATAGCAGTCAGAGTCTCCATTTGCCCGCCATCTCCCCAATGTGGTGGCCCAGAATCATCAGGGTGGGATTGAACTCCTCCACTCACATTTACTTTGGGAAGCTGGGGACTAAGCTTTGGGAACTTTAAAGCAGTGGTCCCCAACTTTCTTGGCACTAGGGACTGGTTTCATGGAAGACAATTTTTCCATAGATGGGGATTGGGAGAAGATGGTTCAGGCAGTAATGGGAGTGATGGGGAGCTATGGGGAGTGGCAGATAAAGCTGCTTTGTGGGCCAATTCCTAACCGGCTATGGACTGATAGAGGTTGGGGACCTCTGCCTTAAAGCTCAACCAGATTTAACTGCCTTGAGCTTCCTATTGCATAATCTGGGTGTACCCTGTCAATGGAGGGATGTGAGCAGAGGTCAGAAAATTGCTTACTGGGAGAGAAATTGCAGCATCTAGTACTTGGTAGAACTAGTGAATATTCAGTGAAGAGGAAGAGTCTTTTCAACCCAGCAAGTCCATTGGTTTTCAGATTCACACTGGGGCCTCAGAGACTGAGATTCAGTCTTGGATTTGTTGCTTTGAGTTCTTGCAGATGTGGGAACATCGGCGGGTTAGAGATAGTGACTGTTGGAAGGAGGCAGGTTTTGCCTGGGCTGAAACTATTTTCTGCTTATAAAGCAACATCCAAATTTAGGAGGAATTGGACAGCTTTTGTCTCCCACAGAAACCTCCATTCATACTTCAGCTTCTCTAGGCTTTTGGGACCAGAATAGAATTGAAATCAGCAGGACTTAGCTAGTGGTGGAGGCTTAACGGCTAGGGCACGCAGGGTGATTACCCCTGGGCTTGGTGTGCACAGGACTCCCTCAATTAATGGCAGTTGAGGTCATTAGAATTGTTATTGTAGGGGCCATTCTGGTTCAAAAGATGAAGGGAGTTTCGATCTGAGAGAAGTGTAAGGTGAGGTAAGGGCAGAGATGAAGTGTGAAGGAGGGTTGAGCTTTCTCCTGGAGTATTCCTGTCCCTTCCCATGGCCATCACTTACTCATCAGCTCATTAGCCACCTGTGGGTTCAGGTTATAGAGCCATGAATTGATGAAGGGGCATACCTGAAAGATAAGGAAATATGCAAGAGTCAGGAGGAAGGTGCTACACACTGGAGCCTGAATGGGAGTAATCAAGGCAAGTTCTTCTAAGCCAACCCATCTGAGGGGAAAATCAGATTAAGGACTTTGGGGGAGAGACTGCCCTGCCATCATATGTCAGCTGAGCCATTTGGCAGCTCTATGACTTGGATAAGTCATTCTTCTCTGGGACCTTTTTTTAAAACTATAAAATGGAAATAATATTGTAACCTAAAGTATGAGATGGTTTGAAGGATGGGATTCACGTAAGATACTTAGCACAGTTTCTGTGAGCTTAATGAACGTTAGCCCTCAATTTTATAACTATCTTCTACTGATTTTACTGATAAGGAAATTGAGTCTTGGAGAGGCTTATCAATTCACCTCCCATCACACAGATGCTAGTTTTGACCTGAAGAATTAAATGTCTGTAAAGCACTTTCTCCATGCCTGGATGCAGAATGGAAGCTTTTTTCTCCCATTTCCTCTTTAACTTTCCTTCCTGGGAGATTCCCTTCCAGTTTAAGAATAGCTAATCCTGGACTTCCCTGGTGGTCTAGTGTTAAGACTGCACTTCCAATATGTGTGTGCATGCTAAGTCGCTTCAGTCGTGTCCGACTCTTTGCGACCCTATGGACTGCAGCCTGCAAGTCTCTTCTGTCCATGGGATTCTCCAGGCAAGAATACTGGAGTGGGTCACTGTGCTCTTCTCCAGGGGATCTTCCCAACTCAGGGATCCGACCTATGTCTTTTATGTCTCCTGCATTGGCAGGCAGGTTATTTATCACTGTCGTCACCTGGAAAGCACTTCCAATACAGGCAAAGTTTAATTTCTGGTCAGAGAACTAAGATCCTACATGCTGTACTGAAGTAATTGGGTTTTGTAGACTTACTTTTGCTCCCAAATTATTGATGATCAGGTTTTTTATAGTTATCTCCTCATATTCCCAAACAAAATTTGGTATCCGACTGGTTCTAAATGAAGAATGAAAAAAGTGGGTAGAATGTATTAATTTCTCCCAAACTCTCCGTTTTTCACTTCACTTCTTTGCTCAATGGACCCCAAATTGCTTAAAGTCTATTGCTTGTTTCCAGAGCACTTTATGGGACTTCCCTAGTAGCTCAGACGATAAAGCATCTGCCTGCAAGGCAGGAGACCCGGATTTGATCCCTGGGTCAGGAAGATCCCCTGGAGAAGGAAATGGCAACCCACTTCAGTATCCTTGCCTGGAAAATTCCATGGACAGAGGAGCCTGGCAGGCTCTAGTCCATGGAGTCACAGAGTTGGACATGACTGAATGGCTAACACACACACACAGAGCATTTCATGACTCAGCCTGGTTCTTCTGCCTTGACCTACTTCTTAGGGATCCTCAAAATGAATCTTCCCATGTAAATCACCCTGACCTCATCATTGCTGCCCTTCATCCCCCTATCTGTGACTATTTTATTTTTTTCTCCCGAGATGCCTTCTTCAAATCCTGCACCCTTTTAGGTACAGCCATTTCCTCCAGAAAGCCCTTCCAAAGTTTTCCAGCCAACTCTGAGTTTGCTCTGGCAAACTCCTGTTTCTCTGATTATCTAACACCCCAGTAGAACGTGTCCCCTTGGCCAGAAATTTGTGCGTTTACCAAAGGAATATTTTAATAGTCTTCAGTTGGGAGAGATGAGAAAGAAACAGGAATTAACAGTGGCAAGGTATCTTTGTGTTTCTGACTCAGTCTTTAATCCTTACAGGTGAGAGAAAATCTGTCTAATTCTCAGGCAACAGGTTTGTGCCTGTATTCTATAAATTATATATAAATTTATATATATGTAAATATATATAATCATGGGGAGATGGCATGCCTGTGTGCTCAATCGAGTCTGACTCTTTTCAACCCCATGGACTGCAACCCACCAGGCTGCTCTGCCCATGGGATTTTTCTAGGCAAGTACACTGGAGTGGGTTGCTGTTTCCTTTTCCAGGGGAACTTCCTGATCCAGGGATTGAACCCAAGTCTCCTGTGTCTCCTGCATTGTCAGGCAGATTCTTTACCACTGAACCACCTGGGAAGCCCATATATAATTACATGCAAATATAAATTCCCTGTGTCTTTATTCTATAAAAACCTTGCATATAAATCAATTGATCTACCCCTGCCAACCTGACATCTTAGATTTCCCCCAGAGAAGGGACTTGTTTTCTTCAACACATCAAAAGACATGGGAGCCATCTTCAGAGAAAAGCAGAGACATTGCTTTGCCAACAAAGGTCTGTCTAGTCAAAGCTATGGTTTTTCCAATAGTCATGTATGCACATGAGAGTTGGACTATAAAGAAAGCTGAGCACCGAAGAACTGATGCTTTGGAACTGTGGTGTTGGAGAAGATTCTTGAGAGTCCCTTGGAGTGTAAGCAGATCCAACCAGTCCATTCTAAAGGAAATCAGTCCTGAATATTCATTGGAAGGACTCATTTTGAAGCTGAAACTCCAATACTTTGGCCACCTGATGCGAAGAACTGACTCATTTGAAACGATCCTGATGCTGGGAAAGATTGAAGGTGGGAGGAAAAGGGGATGACAGAAGATGACATGGTTGGATGGCATCACCAACTCAATGGACATGAATTTGAGTAAGCTCTGGGAGTTGGTGATGGACAGGGAGGCCTGGCGTGCTGCAATCCATGAGATTGCGAAGAGCTGGACACAACTGAGCGATTGAACTGAACTGAAGTGAGGAGGAGGTGACTGAGAGCCAGGGAGGCTGTGCTTAGCTTGGGTCTCACTTATGTTTGAACGTGACCGGAGAACACTACCAGATCTGTATGGGCTCAGGAAGGATTCCACACTCGGTTCTCTCTGGAAACAGTGAGAAAACTGGGAGATGAATCAAAATAAAGAACGCAGGAGTGAAAAAAGACAGGGTATAAAACAGATCGGGGATGATCATTGGATTCAGTTAATTGTGGATGTCAGCCTAAGTTTTTAAAAATCTTACTAAAGAAGATTGTAGAAAAGAGATTATAAATGTATAGGAAAACACTAAAACTTTAGTTAATAAAAGAGCAAACCTCTGAAGATGGTTACTCAGAAGAAGAAATGTCACAGACTAATAAGAGACTGATGAAATCCTGGCTCTATTGGTAGCCTGCCCCCCTCCACCTCCAAAAAAAAAAAAAAGGAAAGAAAAAAAAAAAAAGAAGAGAATTGCATCCATGATATTTTCTAGCTTCTGAAGAGAAAAGTCCTGAAAATAGAATAATTGGTGCTGTTCGAATAGTGAAACTGACCAACACTGGCTAGAAACAAATCACTTAATTTAGTTCCGATGGTGAAGTATTTGGTAAGTTATTTGGAATGTCTTTAAACTATTATATGCCTTCAGATTTTAAAGTCATAAAAATGTTTATACTTTTTCAATATTTTTAGTTATCTACAATAAGGAAATGATCCCATTCGAAATTCTATTTTTGGAAAAAATTTCCCCAAAGTCTCAGGATTATTTATGGCAGTAAAAAATTCAGAAATAACCTAAATGCCAACCAATGATCAAGTGATTCTGTTTTGTTTGTTCTCAGTACTATTCAGGGA
Source organism: Muntiacus reevesi (assembly GCF_963930625.1). Lineage (NCBI taxonomy): Eukaryota > Metazoa > Chordata > Mammalia > Artiodactyla > Cervidae > Muntiacus > Muntiacus reevesi. The sequence goes on along the minus strand of NC_089250.1, from coordinate 61,048,103 downwards.
ACCATTTTCATGCAAATGAAATTACTAATTTTACAAACTACACAATTCTAAATTACTGTGAAGTTCTATTTATAAAATGTAGTCCATGGGGTCACAAAGAGTTGGACATGACTGAGTGACTGAACTGAACTGATTTACACAAAAGGCTGATTTTGGAGGGTACAGTTGCTGGTGACATCTTTCAGTTGAAGCCTCGTTGTTGGTTTCATCACACCTGGCTGGAAAAAGATGAAAAACTCACAGACTTCCAGATTGGATCCGAACACTCTCAGGAATGAGCCTGCAGTGCCCGAAGGTGAGCCGGTATATGCCATTTACATCCTTCTCCAAACGAAGCTGGACTTTCATATTTGTCCTCACTTGAAATATGAGGGGATTAAGACCTGGAAGCCTGTGGGAGGGAAGAGTTAAGGATGGTGGGAGAGAATTTCAGAGCTTTCTACATTTCCATTTATTTCTAGAATGAGGGTCCCCATGTTTGCACAAGATCCTAAAAATCACCCTACTACAGCTCTTTCCTCATTTTTCAAAAGATGTGACTCAGGACTGGAGAACAGGAATGGCTTTCTTGAAGTCATGTATCCAGCCAGCAGCGTCCAGTTACTACTATGATACTACTATGGCTCAGGGGACAGTTAGAAAGAAAAAATTGATTCTGAGTATGGCATCCTATCAAACCAAGGAAACGTGACCTTGGAAAGTACTCTTTAAGAGGTCTCAAATTCTACTGCGTCAGGGGTCAGATTTGAAATGGAAATGAATGAAATAGACCAGGGCTTGTCTTTGTAGGAAGATGAGTGAAGGCTGTGATGAGCTGAAGAACGCCCATCCTCTCTAAAAATATACCGTGCAGACTAAAAAACATATCCCTAGGCATTTGTACGTGTTAGTGCCACGGAGTGTAGGAGTCTAGAGCAGATTCCTGAGTTCTCACCTTAAATCCTATTCAGTCAGAACTGAGTTGGCTCATGAAGTCCAAATCAATGAGTGGGGGGGCCTTTGAATGAAGCAGGGAAAAAGAAACTCACTCAACCTTCCTCCTTACCTTAGAGGGGCCCCAGGATGGAAGCATTCAGGTATTCTGCAGACTCCTGATTCTACACACAGGGTGACCCGGGCCTGGGGGGGAGGGGCTGTTTTATCCCAACCACACAATGAGCCCCTCTGAGACTGTGCTGGACGCCCTCCCCCCGCCCCCTGCCGCACACTGAGCAAAAGTGAGCGGAGATGCACATGAGACACAGCCATTACTTACTGTGTATGTGCAGAAAATGCCAACGCTACCAGTAATTCCGCTTCCTTGTTGTTGACGGAGTCCTGGAGGAAGACCTGAAGGAGGCGGGGGTCTTCTAGTTCTACCCTGGGTGAAAAAATAGCACAACAGGGGAAGGTTGCAGACTTGAGCTGTGGGTGGACCTCACTTTGTGTGAAGGCAGGTCCCCTGCAGAGCAGAAGCTGGAGGTATGCAAATATGGTTGCTCACTCATTAATCATAGAATTGCATAGCTACTGCATGGTATGGGTACTGGGAATATAGCCCTGAGCAGGAAGAAACTCTTGTCCTAATGCATCTCAGGATGATCCGGCCCAGTCCTTTGGTCAGCACTAAGCGGTTTGGAGGGCTTCCCAGATGGCGCTAGTGGTGAAGAACCCACCTGCCAATGCAGGAGACGTAAAGAGACGTGGGTTCGATCTCTGGGTTGGGAAGATCCCCTGGAGGAGGGCATGGCAACCCACTCCAGTATTCTTGCCTGGAGAATCCCATGGACAGAGCAGCCTGGTGGGCTATAGTGTGTGTGTGTGTGTGCCAAGTTGCAAAGAGTGAGACATGACTGAGCGACTTAGTATACACACACACACACGCAAGCAGGCTGGAATAAAAGAGTGGATAAATAGTAAGGAAGAGACTGAAAGCCATATGTAGCACATGCCTAGAGAGGGTGTGTATGTGTAAAGCAATAAACCCAGTAAATAAACCCAGGTGATAGGTACTGTGAAAAGGCCCTATAGGATCAGGCAAAAAGGGATGCCATTGGGAAGAATGGAGTTTTAGATAGGGTAGTCAGGGAAACCATTTCGTTGGCAGTGACATATGGCCAGAATCACGAATGAAGTAAGGGTACAGGTCATGAGGAGGGGAGCTTCCCTGGTGGCTCAGCAATAAAAAATTCACCTGCCAATGTAGGAGACTTGGGTTTGATCCCTGGGCCTGAAAGATCCTCTGGAGAAGGAAATGGCTACCCACTCCAGTATTCTTGCCTGGAAATAAACAAGTCACAAGGATAACCAGGGGAAGAAACAGCTAGGCTGAAGACAGAGTAAGTGCAAGGGTCCTGAGGCTGAAACTTGGCTGGCATGTTTGAGGAACAGCAACAGACTCAGTGTGGCTGGTGGGCAGTGGGTGAGGGGAGAATTATAGGAGAAGTGAGAGAGTCAGGGCCAGGCATCATAGAGGCTTGTGGGCCAGTGATAAGGACCTTGGGTTTGGTTTTGAGAGCAAAGAGAAGACGTTGGAGGATCTCAGAAGGGAGTTACAGAGTCTGTCTTACTCCTTAGATTTTTCTGGATACTGGTGGAACAGAATGGAGGGGAGGGGCTTAAAGTGGAAGAAGAGGGTCTCTCAGATCAGAGGAAGTGGGCAAAATGGGCAGATGCCTGGATGCGTTTTGAAGGTAGGGCGGCCCAGATTTTCTGACAGGATGCGGCTCTGAGGGAAAGAGAGGAGGCTAGGACCACATTAGGAGCTTTGGCCAGAGCAAACTTCATGAGTAGAGTTTTCATTAACTAAGATGAGCTAGGTCGGGGAAGGACCAGGTGGGGTGGGATGAGGGTGGGTGGGAATCAGCAGTTATGTTGGATGTATTAGGAACAGGAGCTGGGTCTTTTTCACTCTGGTGGTCAGATAATGTTGATTATCATGCTACCACATTATTATTGTAGAAAAACTGAAAGAGAAGGTGTTAGTCGTTCAGTTGTGTCCGACTCTGAGACCCCATAAGCTGTAGCCTGCCAGTTTCCTTTGTCCATGGAATTTTCCAAGCAGGAATACTGGAGTGGGTTGCCATTCCTTTTCTCCAGGGTATCTTCTTGACCCAGGGATTGAACGGAGGTCTCCTGCATTGCAGGCAGATTCTTTACTATCTGAGCAACAAGGGAAATCCATTATTGTAGAGGTTGTTATTGTTACTGCCAATTGGGGTCTTACTAAGGATGGGGAACTGTGCGAGCATTTTACATGTATTATTTCATGCAATATTCACAGCAGTTCTCTGGGGATAAATGCTATCATTCCCTATTTAACAGGGAATGAGAGTTGAGAAGGGAAGGGAAGAGGAAGAGAGAAGGGAAGAGAACTATTGCCCTCTGGCAGATGGAGAGATTGGAATCTGTCCGCAGCACCTCCTCAACTCCTGCTGCCCCCTCGACAACCCCCACTGTGGGGATTTCTTCCAACTATAGTACATCCCCAATGTACGAATATTTAAGTTGTGAACTTTCAAAGATGCAACATGCGTTTGCGTGTCCAATCACAGAAGGTGTGAGTGAAACTGCAGCCTGCCCTCTCTCTCCCATTGCTGACCATCCTTCAGCTCTGCCATCTCCCACCTCGTCCAGTCAGCAGCTCTTCTTGCCCTGTTCACTCAGTGCCAGCTCCATTGTGCCAGTTGTTGTACCGGATGACTGTACTTTTCAAGGTACTGTGCTATAAGACTTAAAATGTTTTCTTTATATTTTTGGATTTTTAATGCATTATTTGTGTGAAAATATGACAAACCTATTCTAGTACAGTACTATATAGCCAATGGTGTTAGTTACCAAGGCTAAATTTGTTGGACTTACAGACGCATTGGATTTACGAACACGCTCTCTGAAAGGAGCTCCTTTTATCTAGGGGACTTACCGTAGTGGATCTAAGGCCGTAGGTGCTGGAAGGGCTGCTAACTGAAGGGAAGGCCTCTGTGAAGTCAGGGAACGTGGGGTGAGCTCTAACAAACTGACAGACCGGGAGAGCCTGGGCCTGGGGGTGGTAACTGGAGCGCACTCACACAACATAGATGTCACTGTTGATGCCCAGCACGTCTGCTGGAAGGTGGAAGACGTTCTGCAATGACTCTTGAAGGCTGATTTTCTGCAGGCTTGGGAGAAAGCCCATGCTGAGGAGTTCTTGAGTCAAGACTGAAAAACATGCCCCCCACCCCACCCCCAACTCAATTAGACATTTAGAGGTCAGAGTGTCTCAGATGCAACCTTGACCTCTGAGTAAGTCCCATATGAGGCGCTTCCTCTTCATTCACCTAGTCTCTCTGGTCGTTCAGTGCTGGACCAAGTTCCAGACACCGTCACTCAGGAAACATTTGTAGGAGCCACAGCTGTCAGGGATGGGGCTGCCACAGGGCGAACAGGCATAACTCTCTGCCCTGGTGGAGCTGGCGTTTCAGTGAGAGTGAAGGGAGAGACAGCAGAGCCATGAATGAAGAGACATGTAGGAGGTGGGGGCAAATAAATGCTGTAAGCAGGTTGGTTTTAAAATATTTAGCAACCAGCTTGGCATGGCACCGGCTGGTCAGAAAGAACATCAGCCGTAGCTGAGGTCTGGTCCTGGGGCTCCTGTGCTTAACTTTTCAGATCTTTGGTTGGTGAGGAGCCTGGAGTTCTGGGCGGGTGAACCTGGGATGTTTTGGGTGATGAGTGAGATGCTGGGAGTCTCTGAACAGGGATTATTTCCCAGGGAGAATAGAAAGTTTTTTCAATATACTAAATTCCACTGAATGCTATTTCTGTCTATGAGGGAAAATAAAAGGCAGAGTGAAGGATTGAGAGTCCTGGGTGAGGGTGCTAATATATGCAGAGAGATGGAGGAAGGTCTTCCTGCAAATTCAAAATTTTAGCAGAGACCTGAAGAAAGGGAGGGAACTGTGCTGATAGTTAGGGGAGGAGTGTTCCAGTCAGAAGGAATAGCATGTGCAAAGGTCCTGTGGTGTGCTTAATGTGCTGAGGAGGCTACTGTGGCAGAAGGGAGGGAGTGAGCAAGCGGTAGTAGGAGAGGTGGGCAGAGGTTTTAATAGATGAAGCAAGGAGATAGCAAAGGAAGAAACCTTGGGGGAAGAGGGTTAAATAGAGTAATGCAGTGATGTTCAGAGCTGTTAATGATTATTGGAGTTAACTATGTCCCAGGCACTAGGCTAATCAGAACTTAACTGACATTAGTTAATGACCTGGATCTCTAGAAGAGGCCTGTGGGCCTGACGCAACCAGGCATGACCCAAGGCTGGACAGTCTCACCATCGTTGATCTGGGAAGAAACTTCAGACAGGACTTCTTGAGCAGAGGACAGAGCAAGCAGCCCACAGAGGAGAATGAAGAGACTGGAGACCTTCTGCATCTTGGAACGGGCACCTGTGGGTAAGCAGGGCAGAGAGGGTTCTCTGAGAGAATCTCCCCAGAGCTTGGGTCCAGGATGGTCACAGAACTCACTGGACCCATTTAACAGATGGGACCACTGAGACTTGGAGAGGAGACATGTTTTTCCTCATAGTACTGGGCAAGAAATGGAAGGTCCAGCCCAAGGCCTCACAACCCATATTTTATGCCCAAGAGATCTAGACATACAACTCTTCCTGCAGGGACACAGCCTCCCCCAGTGGAGCTCTGACTGCCCCTGTGAGAGGCTGTATAAAGTTGTAGTTAGGAGAATGTAGGAACAAAATCAGAAATGAGGCTTTTCCTCTCCTGATAACAAGGAAAATGGTCTAGAGAAATAGCAAACTGGTCTAGAGAAACAACATAAACAGGTCTGAAATAGTTGATCTATCTGAGTTTTAACTGTTACTAATCTGTAGTGTCTGTAACTAGATGGGCTTTTCAAAAGCTAACCTCTAACACTCCCTGACTTGGTGTGAATTACATTTGGCAGGGATTAACACTCCCTACACTCCTTTCTGGGCTTCCCTGGTGGCTCAGATGGTAAAGAATCAGCCTGCAATGCAGGAGACCTGGGTTCAATCCCTGGGGCAGGACGATTCTCTGGAGAAGGGAATGGCTACCCACTCCAGTATTCTTGCTTGGAAGTTCCATGGACAGAGGAGCCTGGTGGGTTACAGTCCATGGGGTCACAAAGAGTTGGAAACAACTTAGCAATGAAACAACAACAGCACCAACTATTTGTGTGTGTGTGTGTGTGTGTTTGTGTGTATAAAACTCAATCACTTTGCTGTACACTTGAAACATTACAAATAAACTATACTTCAATTTTTGGAAAAATATTCTGTAAAGAAAGAGAGAAAAATAGTCAAGTGCTCTCTGCTCTCCAAGTTCCCATTTCTTGCTCATTAATGTCAATATCTTCTCTTAGGACTGAGCTGTTATAAGGACTTAGTGCAGACCTCCAGCATTCAGGGTCCCCCTCTTCACACTTTGTTAATCTGTGAATCTTCCAAAGGCACAGTCAGGACCAGGGAGGGCTAATGAGAAAGTTTAATACTGTGAATGAAAAATGTTGCGTGCCTTATCAGTAAACAGGATGTTGCAACAATCAAGCCACTACAGCCACCACCAAAGGTGAACCTTGAGGGAACTCAGGATGGAGACAAGCAGGCTGCCCCACAGCCAAGCCCACAGCATCCCAAATGGTGCCCCTTGTCCCTGAGGGGACTCAGCATAGGAAAGAACAGGATACTGGCCATGGATACCTAAGGTGTGTACCAAAGGAATCATATCAACGAGCCCAGACCCTCGCATCTTCCCATATATAGAAAAGCACTAACTTCTTTAGCTTGAGATATCTGGTTCTTTTTAGGTGGCAATATTTTTTTTTTTTTTTTTAATCTTTCAATGATTTCGGGTTGATGTTTCAACTACCTGACTTGTTGCAAAGCTCTTGTAGATTCTGGCTCTTCCCTTACCTCTTCAGAGTAGTCCCTCATACCTATCTGAGAGACTGCCCCCTGTGCTTGAAGTCCTCAGGAAGTCAGCCAAATAAAACATAATTCTTAACTTTTAGGTTGTGCATTCTTTTCAGTTGAAAGTTTCGGTGACCAATTATGAATGGACTAAGACCAGACTTCTCTCCTTCACCTGAACTCTGTGAGGAACTGGAGCTTGGTACCAGCAGAGCCTTCTTGCTCTTATTTGTCTTCCTCGAAGAGTCCAGATGAATTTGAGTGAAACTTTCTCCTGGTTCTTGGATCTCCCGTTTGTTGGTTGATGATCCTGATTTTTAATTGGTGATATCTGACAGGTACCTGGTTCCCTAGTGGAAAGATATTGGGAGGGACCACTCCTAGTTAAAAGATGCTGGGGGTACCCAGTCAAAAGACACTATGGAAAGGGTAAACTCCCACAGTTGAACAGTATTAGTCAAGTCTGGTTGAAAATACTGGGATTTGCTCAGTTACAAAGATACTGAGCTGTCCGAGCTGAGAGTTTAGGGAGGAGACTGACCTGTTGTCTTTCTTCAGACTGGCTACCTTAACAAGAATTTGTAGAGCTAGAAGTGAAGGTATTACACAAGGGCTGTCAGTTCTGAAGAAAAGGACTCTCCTCCTGGCCAGCAAGGGCTTTCTTAGGTGACTGAGAAACTTGCAAGAGTGCTAGAGGGAAGTGCAGCTGTCCCTATAGGGAAACCCACTCATTTTAATTAACAACTTGCTCTGCAGGAGATTTGGGCTTCCCTAGTGGCTCAGCTATTAAAGAATATGCCTGCAGTGCAGGAGACCTAGGTTTGATCCCTGGGTTGGAAAGATCCCCTGGAGAAGGGAATGGATACCCACTCCATTATTCTGACCTGGAGAATTCCATGGACTATACAGTCCATGGGGTCGCAAAGAGTTGGACACTACCGAGCAACTTTTACTTTCACTTCTGCTGGAGACACAAATAAGAACTGGCCTCTCTGTGATCCAAGCATCCACCATGGTCTTATATTTAATACTACCAAAGGGAGAGATAAATACTACCCTGAGACACATAGAAGGAGCTAAAATGACTCCAGGGTAAAAACCTAGAGGAATTAAACTCACAAGCAGCATATTGGCCCACCACACAATTTCACTAGAAAATTTTATCCCTGACCAATCCAAGTTTAAAATGGGAGACAGATTCTTTCAAAGAGAAAAATGAGTGGCATCAGAAAGCCAGCCTATAACTAACATACTAGCCAGATTCAAGTACCATACGTATCAATTTCATAATCGAAAGTACCCACTTAATTGAAAATTAAAGTAAATCTTGCCCTGAACATGAATAAAGGGGCTCTCATTGCATAGGCAGTTGTTAGAAAAGCTATCTTGATATAACCCCCCTTTCAAATATCTGATCTCAAAAAAAAAAAAAAAAAAAAAAAAGCCCTCTGCGGGAACCTGCATTTCTCTTCCTGTGCCTTTGAAATGTAAATGTTCTGATTTTCTTCAAAAAGTGTATGAGTTGAAAACGTGGTCTTTCCCATCCAAAAGGTACACTTACAGTGTGCATTTGGCAGTCAATCATATACACTGGGATTATGAACAGTGATTTTTCTGACAGTACTAACTCTCAGGGGCTTTTGGACATCTTAAATTTCATTGCATCAGTCTGTACAATGATGGTCTTTACTTCCTTAGACTATTTTGGGGAGTAAACTTTCTAGATCTTGTATAGGCAGCCTCATTCACACTTTCTTGTGGGGAAAGCTATTCCATCTCTACACTATTAAAATATATCTCACTAATGGCCAGACGATGGATCCTTTAAACTAGAAAAACTCTAAACTGATAAATTTCTAGACAGCTCTCATTATAAGCAACTCTTTTATTGGTACCTATAAGGAAATTATCAGAATAAGAGGCAGAAAAAAATATATACCTAATTGTTAACTGAAGAACGTCCTCAGTTTAAAACAAACAACAAAAATCAGTTTAGGAAGACTTGTGTTTCCTCTTCCCCTTGGTGGTCTTACAGATGCTAATAAAAACATTAGAATAATAATATTAATTGGTTGATTAATAGGAAAATAAGAAAAAAAGGAAGGGAAAGTCTAGAGAGTTTTTCCCAACAAGGCAGGCATTTTAAGGGGACTTATCTAAATGGATAAAGAAATCTTTGGATGGTTATTTTTAAATGGGTTAAATTTAAAGGACATTTATGAGATTAAACAGAAGATTTTTTTAAAAAATTTATTTGATAACTATACTACCTAAGGTTGAATGGGCCAAAGGGATCCCCTACTGTCCCCCAACATTAAAGAGCCCCTAAGGGCTTCCCTGATGGTTCAGATGGAAAGGAATCCACCTGCAATGCAGGAGACCTGGGTTTGATCCCTGGGTTGGGAAGATCCCCTGGAGAAGGAAACGGCAACCTACTCCAATACCTATGGACAGAGGAACTTGGAGGGCTACAGTCTATGGTGTCGCAGAGTTGGATACGGCTGAGTGACTAAGCATAGCTCATATACGTGTATACATATACACACATGCATATATATATACATACATATTTAAAGGGCTAGAAAAATTTACACTGAGACATCTGACCAATGATTACTTGGGGCAATGATTAGGCCAATTAATCAAATTAAAAGATTGACAAAAGTGCCTGAGTCCCTTGGCTCAACCCCACTCGGAGGACACCAGAGCCTTTTATACAAAATAGATAAAACAGTTAAGAAATAAAAGAAAGGAAAGCTCCTAGAACTTGTAAACACAAGACTTGTTGATTGGATCCTAATGAAAACTAAAGTTGAAGGTATAAAGTTTGATAGAATCGAGATAAATGTTGTAAAAAGTGGTGTATTTAACTGAACTTTATATAAAACGGTTACATCTCTCTTGCTTAATTATTCTGTGGGATAGACATGTTTCACTGGGAAATATTTCACCTGCATAAGAGAGGGCACACAGGAAATATTAATTAAACATACTAAAGGAAACCAATAGCGTTACCTGAGGCATACAATATAAAGTAAAAACTGGCAACTAATATTCAGGGGCTAATAAAACAAAATTAGTGATTTTGCTCTGGGTTTAACTTGTGCACTCAGAAAGAGAGCCTTGTTGAATTACCTTATGCAAGCTTTTGAAGGCATGATAAATTAAAACCTAAATTTGAAGAACTTAAAACTCTCAAATTTCGGTTTAGTTGGTAATCTTCTCATTGAAAAGTGAATTAAAGAAAATATAGTTGAGCAAATCAATTTTTAATATTATATAGGTGACGAACCAGTTCTTTGGGGAATTAAAAGCAATCGTCTGTATTTTTCTAATCTCTATAAATCAGAAATGTAAATACAGTCCACAAGGACCTTAGACTGAGTCTAATTAGCCCAATCAAATAGAACCTAAAACCAAAGGGACAAAAAAGAGGAAAAGTGGCCCTTTAAAACTCAAGTTACAGAAAAGTCCACCTCAGACAAAATCTAATTCATAGCCTCCTTAAGATGTTATCAAGGACAAACACAAATCTTGAAAGTCTTTCCCACAAGTAGTAAAGCCTTAGTTATCTAAGCAAGCACATTTAATTTATTCCAACTGTTACTTGTAAACTTGTAAGTTTTACTTATAATGCCTGATTTGTAAGTTTTTAAAGTGAAGCTATGAGATCTATAGTTTTGTCTATTTGTTACTGAGTACAAGCTTGCTACACTTGCTGCAGAACAGGCCAATAAATTGGGAGACAAGATACTGAGACAAGGAATAGTGACTTTATTTGGAAAGCTAGCAGACCGAGAAGTTGACTGACTAGTGTCCCCCAAAACCATCTTATCAGGGTCTGGGTGCCAGTTTCTTTTATAGAACAGAGAAGGGGAGGAGATGAGGAAATAAAATAAAAAGGCCATTAGTCTTGCAAAAATATCTCTTGGCTTGGGCAGCATCGGGGTGAGGATGTATTAATTTCTTCTTTTCTGTAGCCATTCACAGGCAGGCAGGGTCAGAATGTCTGCCTGTGAGCTGAATAGAGGCACTTAAGTCAAAGTGGCAGGTTCCCTGAGGCAAGTCATTATGTATGCTTACAGCTAGCATCCTTTTAGTGATTATAATAACAAAAGCAATGAAAAGCAAAGGTTAAAGTAAAAGAAACAGATCCAGCATGGAGTCAGGTTTTGCTCTTCCATTTTAGAGGGCTTCGAAAAAAGTCTTTCAAGGTGGTTGATCCAGCTTTTGTTTTCCTGTCCCGTTTTTTCCTGATTGAATATCAGATATGATGGCTGGAGCTCAACAGCTGTTTCATTATCACAAAGATGAAAGCCCCGGCCTCTGGGGTAGCAGAAGGAAGAGCTAGAAGGATCCCCCAAGTCAGTGTAACGATCTAACTCTGCACTTTTCATTGTTTAAGCGACTATTTTTTTGTGTGATCTGTGCTGAGAACCAATCACAACAGTAACTGGTAGCATTTATCAGAGGCTTTAGTCTGGTTTGACATCTGATGAAAGGGCAGGCTGGGGAGTGTCATTGCGTTGGGCTCACCTGGATGCCTCTGGTGTGCTGCAGAGCTGCCCTGGGTCTCCGTCAGTTGGTTCCCAGTGGATTCTGCAGTGGGGCAGACTTTATAGATGGTGAGTGACTCTATTGCTGGAGAAGACGTGGCACTGAGTGATGGACTTCTGGAAAACTGATGAGAAGCCCTTGACCTCACCATATCCATCCAATACTTCCGAAGTAAACTTTCCTGCATGGAAGGCCCCAGGGGATTAAGGGGATTAGTGAGTCACTTAAGCAATTAAATGGATGTGTCAATAATATATTTGGAACTGTACATCATGAATGTCACCATATGCAGAGGTGTGGGGAATATGGAGAGCAACCAAGAGTGCTGGGAGATTGTGTTCATGATTCATTCACACTCCTGTACTGCTTTGAGCCATTTTCCTCATCTGTATCATGAGTGAGGTGGACCCAGGGACTGTGAGGGAGGAAGTCTCTGAGTGGAAGCAAGGGAGAGGGTACTCTTACTTCAATCTGCTGCAGGGAGGAAGACAATTCTGACTCCATGTTGGAAACTGTTTTTTGACTTGCTTTTCATTGCTCTTGTTATTATCAGTTCAGTTCAGTCGCTTGGTCTTGTCCGACTCTTTGCAACCCCATGGACTGCAGCACCTCAGGTTTCCCTGTCCATCACCAATACCCGGAGCTTACTCACACTCATGTCCATCGAGTCGGTGATGCTATCCAAGCATCTCATCCTCTGTCATCCCCTTCTCCTCCCACCTTCAATCTTTCCCAGCATCAGGGTCTTTTCCAATGAGTCTGTTCTTCGAATCAGGTGGCCAAATTGTTACTTGTTATTATAATCATTGTTATTATAAAATTAAAATCATTGTTATATAAAATTGTTATATAAAAATTATTATAATCATACTTAATAGCTTGCCTCAGAGGACCCTATCCTTCTGATAACTAAAGTGCCTTTGTTCAGCTCATAGAATTTGTCCCTACCCACCTGTAAACTGAAGAGATTAACACACCTTTTCCAAAGGCTGGCCATTCCTTTGGAGATATTTTTCAAGATTGAAGACTATTCCACTTCACTTCCGCATTGCCACTCCCTCTCTAGTCTACCTGTTGACTCTAGTTGCTCATAGCTTTTCCTCTGACTATACAAAAGCAGCTGGCGTCCAGACCCTTACAAGATGGTTATTTTGAGGCACTAGCTTGCCAACTTCTTGGTCAGCTGCTTTCTGAATAGAGTTATTTTCCTTGTCTTAGCACTTTGTCTCTCAGATTCGTTGGCCTGTTGTTCAGTGAGCGGAGCGAGCTTGTACTCCTTAATTCATTCAAGGAATCTTGTGCTCTAGACTGGCTCTGCCCATTCCTTGCTGTTTGACAGTGGGCAGCTCCCATGCCTTTCCTGAGCCTCAGTCTCCCCATCTATAATAACAGTAGCTGACACTGACAATTTTCACAAATGTTTGTGGAATCCTCCTTGAATCCTTATAATATAAAAATTTTCATTAGTCCCATTTTACAGATGAGGAAACTAAGACTCAAGAGAGGAAAAATTTTGCTCAAGATCACAGAGCTAGTCTACTGCGGAGTCAAGACTTAAATCCAGTTCAGCCTTATGCAAAAGCTTATCACCTTGACATCACATCACAAATTCCTCTTCTTAGAGCAGAGCTGAAGCCTCCTTTTCAGGTAGGGGTAACAGCTTTCTGTTGCACGGAGAAAGAAGTCTTACTCCTTAAGGCCCCGAGGACAGACACGCTCCATCATTTGTTACAAAATGCTGGCACCACCTCCTTCAAGCCTTAGTTTTGAACTTGTGTTAAAATGTGTATTTCAGGTTGTTTAGAGAATCCATGTTTTTAAAGAAATATTTTTAAAATATAGAAATATGGAAGACAATGTCTCTATTTAGAGCTAAGCCCTGCTAATACTTTGATTCATTTCCCTCTAGTCTTTGTCCTGTGAGATAGATGTAGACAGAGATGGAGAGACATGATCAGCCAACTATCCTCTGTGTGGCAGGTCCTCTGGAAGGGAGAACTTAGGGATCTGCTTCCTCATCTCCCACATTAAGTCATGTAACCATTCTGGGCAAAGATCAGACAGTCTCACGGAATCTCAGCCAAGGGGCCCTTGTCACGCTGATCTCCACCAACCATCCCCAAATGCACCTGAAGTTCTCTCCTGCTTACCTGTTGTTTCCCTGGCATGTTCCTCCAGCCTCAGGGCCTTTGTTCAAGCTGTTCCTGTGGCCTGCTTGGAAGATAGCAAATGATCCATAAAGAATGAATGATTCAATCCTTGCAATCTTGCTTTATTTATTTATTGACGTATTCTGTAGTTGTTTAACAATGTTGTGTAGGTTTCGGGTGTCCAACAAAGTGATTTAGTTATACACACGTACATACATGAAAGTGAAAGTGTTAGTTGCTCAGACGTGTCTGACTCTTTGTGACCCCATGGACTGTATAGCCTGCCAGGGTCCTCTGTCCATGAACTTCTCTAAGCAAGAATACTGGAATGAGTAGCCATGCCCTCCTCCAGGGGATCTTCCAGACCTAGGGATCGAACCTGGGTTTCTCATGTTGCAGGCAGTTTCTTTACCGTCTGAGCCAATGGGGAAGCCCCACATACATATATACATACACACATATATTCTTTTTAAAATTATGTATTTATTTATTTATTTTTGGCTGCATTGGTTCTTCCTTGCTGTGTGCAGGTTTTCTCTCATTGCAGAGCATAACCTCAGTAGTCGTGGCATGCGGGCTCTAGATTGCAGGCTCATTAGTTGTGGCATGTGGACTTTGTTGCCCCACGTCATGTGGAATCTTCCCAGACCAGGGACTGA